>NW_006159761.1:356823-412297 GCF_000334495.1 Tupaia belangeri chinensis
TATACACACACACAGACACACACACACACATATATATATATGCATATATATATATAAATATAAAACATCAAATGCTGCCTTTGTCATTAGTTAAAGAAACAATAGTTTCTATAAATTGTGAGTCAGTTGGGAACATTCACTATGGGCTGGGAAAACTGAAGAGGTGTTGAGCAGAGTCCTACCGGACAGGTGGGCAGGTTGCAGAAGGAGCAGGGGCAGGGGCCAGCAGGTGGTGTGATTAAGGAGCAGGGACAGGCTTTCAGAGAAAGAAGGCTCTGAAAAGAGGAATGTAGGTCTAAGTGCTTGGACAGGAAGCTGCATGAGAAAGAGGACTTTCACCCATCCCATTACCCATTTGGTGTGATGTCCCTTTACTGACCATTCATTTCCATTGCAATTTCTTGACGGATTTTGATCCGAGGGTGAGAAGAGGGATCTATCCACCCCAGCTGGAGTCTTCCCTGAAACGTGGTCCCTAAAAGCATTTCCTACTTTCTACGGCATCCACGGACTTCCCTTCTGATCATTCATCAAAGCAAGGGGCCATCTGCTCTGTGCTGTCTGCCCCGTGAGCGAAATTCAGGCATGTGTGATGTGGCTCCACGCCAGCTTCCCTTCCTCACAGCTGCCGCGCCCCTTTGAACAGCCCATGGGGCCTGGCTGGTGTCTCACCTTCCTGCAAGGTGTGTGACCTCTTGGCCTTCACTCTTACTTCACTTTGAAAAATACCCGCACCTCAGGCCGTTCAGGTGTTATTTTAGAAACCCTCACCATACACAAAACCACTAGGTGTTTAGACTTTTTTGGCAATAACCCATTTTACCAATGAAAGATTTTAATGAAACTCAACAGCTCAACCAATTCTTCCATTACAGGAAGAATAACAGCTTTCAATGTATACATCCCAGGCCCTTTGAAGTGCATTGTTGACATTTGCTAACCAATCTCCTTTACATCCTTGGGATCCTCACTGTACAGGAGAGACTTGGCAGCTACAAACGACCTTGAAACTAGAGTCTAAAATGAATGAAAGCAGTCATGGTGATTGGGAATGAAGTAAGAGACCTAAAAGGAAGTTGCAAAAGTCTTACGTAAACTGTGTGTATGTGTGAAAATATCATTTAAAATGTTCTGCTCTCCCGAACCAGAGAGCCAGAGAAAGAGTCTGAATGATAAGAGGCAGAAATGTTTCTGTTTTATATTTACAAAGAAAAAAAATATCTCTTTTCCAAGATTTCCTGTATCAAATGATAATGTAAAATCAGGCAAGCATTTAACCTCTCTGATTCTTGCTCTGTTAATCTATGAATGGGTAACACATATCTGCATAAAAGAGCTTGTATTAAGAACCTGAGGGGACCAGCAGTTAGCGTAATGGCTATGTCGCTGGACTCCCACGTAGTCGACCGCGGTTTGCGTCCCGGACCCGGTGGCTTAAAACTCACACCGGGCGCGTGTGCATGTGTGCCTAAGATCCCAAGAGGAGAATGGAGAAGGGACTGAGGTGTGGCCATCCCCCCTGGGGGGTGATTTCTCACTTTCTGTCCTTATGTCTTTCTCTGTTGGTCTGGGGAGCGCACACACCCTATAGTGAAAATCTCTCCAAAAAAAAAAAAAAAAAACCTGAGAAAGAAAAGCAGCTCAGAGCACTCTGTGGAATTCAAGGTTCATTTACTATTAAAGGCCTGAGTAAATGAGCCTGGTGGTCTGGCCAGGTCCCATACCATCAGGATTATTCCCGAAAAAGGCCTTTTTAAAAAAAATTTAAAATTTTACCAAAGGACATGAGCACTTGCCAGAAAGAGACAGAAAGATGAAGAGACAGAGAAAGTGAGAATCATCCTCAGGGATGGCCATGCCATAATTCCTTTTCCTCCATTCTCCTCTCAGGACTTAAGACACTCAAGCATATGGGCAAGTTTTGTTTTTGTTTGTTCATTTGTTTGTTTGTTTTTTAAGCCGCTGGGTCCGGGACTTAAAGAGCAGATTCAGCTATGTGGGATCTAGCATCCTAACCACATGCCACCTGCTGGCCCCAAGAGGCATATTTGAATTTACAACAAATCAATTTTGATACTGCAAAATGGCCCTCACCCTTTCTTGATCCCAGTGTTCTTGAGTTCGTGATGTAAACATTAAGGCATAACCAGTCGGTTGCCTGCCTTATTTCAAGTCGACCAGTGTAAACTCCTGACAACCTGTAACTTCCCCTATTCTTGCCCTTCTCTTTACTACATAAAACATCTTTCTTGGTCATCATTTTGATAAGCACATGTCTGGAAAACCAGACTCTGTTCATCTGAGTGATTCAAAGTGTTGGTTCAAATAAACTGCTTTTATCTCACTTACCATGCCTCAGTCTTCTTTTTAGTTTGGAAAGTTAAATACTGAGCACAGTGCCTACCTAAGACGTACAGACACTCAGTAATACTACAGTGGCTAGCACTCAATAATTATCCCTCATTTGAATAAATGAATAGATGAAGGAGTGTGTAAATGAATAAGTAGATGAAGATAGTATATAGAAAGCTTCTCGTCTGCTAGGCATAGAGTTGATATAATTAGATGACTTTGATACTTCTAGGAAGATTTCTGTAATGATTATATCCATAATTTCTTTCTTTTATTTTTTAAAGATTATTTATTTAATTTTTATTTATTATTATTGTATGTTTAAATTTTGCCATCAGGCACCTGTGCTCACCAGATAGAGAGACAGAGAGAGAAAGTGAAAAAGCAAGCCAGGTCTGGGACTAAGCGGGTCAGCCGTTAAGGACCATGTCACCTATTGGCCCCAATATATCTACAATTTCTATTGTGATTGATTTGTAGCTCTTTGCGTAGCTTGATGGAAAATGTATGTAACATAAAAGCTGCACTTCGGAAGTACTCCTAATCTAAAACCAGGTGGTGCTGGTAACATCCTAAGACGTGAGCTGAAGTCATTCCTTTTTAGATTTTCAAACAAAAGGGAGGTTTCCAAGAAAAATAAGAGAACAGAAAGCAAAGGTCTAATTAAAGAACAGTTTTAAGCAGTGAAAAGGTATAAAAAGAAAACTGAAAAAGATTATTTTTAAATTCTCCAAGGTATAATTGATACGCAATAAACTGGATGTGTTTAAAGCACATAATTCGGTAAGTTTTGACCAAAGTATTCACACACGAAACCATCAGCAGCAAGAGTGTGGCCATCCCACTCACTCACGAAGGTCTTGCCCCTCTTGATCTCTCCTCCTCCCTCTGCTGTTTCCCCTTTCAGCCGCTGACTTTTTTCTATTACTGTAGATAGTCTGGATTTTTTAGTTCTATGTAAATAAAGTCATATAACACATTTTCTCCCTATTGCTTGACTTCTCACTCAGTATAACTATTTTAAGATATATATCCTTACTGCTGCATGTATCAAGAGTTGGTTTCTGAGAAGTCTTCCATTGCATGCCTCTAACACAGGTTGTCGATCCATTCACCTCTCAGTGGGCATTTGGGTGGTTTCCTGGTTTCAAAGCTGCTATAAACACTTGTGTAGAGTCTCTGAATCGATACGTGCTTTCTTTTCTCTTGAACAGTAGAATGACTGAATAATATGGCAAATGGACATGTAATTTATTAAGAAACTGTCCTGTAGAACTGTCTTCTGAAATAGTTACATCATTGTGCAGCAGTTCCTGTTCCTCCACATCCTCACCAATCTGTGGTCATCCTGTTTAATTGTAGCCATCTCATAGGTTTGTAGTGACAAGGCTTAACTTCCATTTCCTTAATGACTAATTATATCAGACATCTCTTCATGTCCTTATTTGCCATATGGATATATTTACACAACTGGTCATTTTGTTAACATAGCAATGGCTACAATGCGATTCTTCAGCACATGGATGCAATGTATAATTTCAGTTTTAGAGTATTTTTGCTATAGGCTTGTGAACTACAGAGATAAAGCAAGAAATCATCCCCCAGGGGTGATGTCTGTGCCACAATCCCTTCTCTTTCGTCTCCTCTCGGGATTTTGGGCACACACACACCTGGGCCTGGCATGAGTTTTAAGCCACGCCTCCGCCCAGGACGGTAACCCAGTTGATACACAGGAGTCCACCCACGTAACCATTTCGCCATCTGCTGGTCCCATACCGTATAATGCTTAAAACAAGGTTAGCAAAAGAACAAGCACAGGAAGAAAAACTATCCACAAAATAATGCAATTCATTCTTTCATATTTTTCATCCAGTTTATTTCTTAGTCATTTTTTTACAGTGGAAATTTTTATATTTTGTTTTTTTACACTTTATAAATTATTATAAACATTTAATTATCATTAAAAATAAAACAGCGTAACTAGTACACCCATCATCTCAAGCATTTGAAATATTAACCATAGTAAGTTATTGTTAACCATGCTCTCCTCACTTCATTTTATGTTATTAGACCTCGTCCTTCCGTCTATCTGCAATTTTGTTTCTAATCACCATCTGCCTCTCCCCACCCGTTCTTTCCCAGTGTCCAGTAAAAGTAGTCATTCTGCATCTCTCTACTTCTCTGAGATAACTTTTTCTAATATCCATATCTGAGGGAGCGCGTGCACTTCTCTTTCTGTGCCTGGCTTATTTCACTTCCCATCATGTCCTCCAGGCTCACCTATTTAACCTCAAATGACTAGATTTTGTCCTTTGCAATGGCTGCACAGTATTCCGGTGTGTCTGTGTGCGCAGTATTCCATGTGTGCACACACCACATTTTCTTTATTTCTGTTGATAGGCACGGAGATTGCTTCCATGTCTTGTCTATTGTAAACAGGGCTGATAAATGTTAGGAGCAGGTATCTTTATGGCGTACTTCCTTTCCTTGGATGTATGCCTACTCGTGGGATTACTGGATCATGTGGCAGATCTATTTTTAGTTTCTTAAGAAATCTTCATGCTGTTTTCCATTTGGTTGGACTAATTTACATTCCCATCAACAGTATAAAAAATTATTACATTCTTGCGGGAACCAGCAGCTAGCGTAATGGCTATGTCGCTGGACTCCCACGTAGTCGACCGTGGTTCGTGTCCCGGACCCGGTGGCTTAAAACTCACGCCGGGTGCGTGTGCGTGCGTGCCCAAGATCCCAAGAGGAGAATGGAGGAGAAGGGATTGCGGCGTGACCATCCCCCCGGGGGGTGATTTCTCGCTTTCTGTCTCTATGCCTCTCTCTGTCTGTCTGGCGAGCGCACGCGCCCTACAGTGAAAATCTCTCAAAAAAAAAAATTATTACATTCTTGGTATCCTTACTAGCACTTTTTATTTTTTTTTTTTAGGTCTTTGCCATAGAACACATACACTAACCAGAGAGAGACAGTGAAAGGGAAAGTGAGCAATCCCCCCCAAAGGGGGTTAGCCACACCGCAATCCCTTCTCCTTCATTCTTCTTGCGGGATCTTGGGCACAAATGTGCATGTGTCTGGCATGATTTTTCAAGCCACCAGGTCCAGAACTTGAATTGTGGTCGCCCACGTGGGAGTCCAGCACCTTAAACACCACATCGCCTACTGACCCCCTCAGCAGCAGATTTTATTCTTTGTATTTTTGATAATAGCCATTCTAACTGGAATGAGATGATACCATTTTGTGGTTTTGACTTAGATTTTCCTAATTATTACTGATGCCGAATATTGTTTCAAATGTTCATTATATTATAATTTGTTTATTATGTTTATTAGTCATTTATATATCTTCTAAGTCTGTTCAGATTATTTGCCCATTTTAAAACCAGGTTATTTGTTGTTTTGCTGCTGAGTTGTTTGAGTTACTTGTATATTCTGGTTAATAATCCCTTGTTAAGTGAATAATATGCAAATATTTTCTTCCATTATGTGTATTGTCTCCTTACTCTGTTGATTATTTCTTTCACTTTGCAGAGGATTTTCATTTTGATCTATTCCCATTTGTCTCTTTTTGCTCTTGTCACCTGTGCTTTTGAGATTTTACTCAAGAATTCTGCCTATACTGATGTCATCAAGTGCTTTCCTTATGTTTTCTTTTAGTAGCTTTATAATTTCAAGTTTTATGTTTAGGTCTATAATCCATTTGGAGCTGATTTCTGTGCCATATAGGTATCTTTGAAAAAGTGTCTGTTTGAATCATTTCTAACTTTTTTCTATTGGTTTGTTTGTTTTCTTATTACTGAATTTAAAGACTATGGAATTTACGTAGACATTCTTTATGATACTTATAATTTGCAGTTATTTTCTCCCAGTCTGGGGATGTCTTTCAGTTCTTGACAGTGTCTTTCAAAGAGCAGAAATATTGGGTTGTTGGAAAAGTCATGACACATTTTTGCATAGAAAACAGAAAAAATATACCATGACTTTTCTGACCACTCAATATTTAATTCTAATGAAATGAGTTTATCCATTTTTTTGTTTATTTGTTTTACAAATCTTGTTTTTGTATCCTAAGAAATCTTTGCCTAGGGGCCAGCAGGTGGCATAGTGGTCAAGGTGCTGGACTCTCACATGGTCAACTACGGTTTGAGTCCCAGACCTGGAGGCTTGAAAATCATGCCAGGCATGTGTACGTGCATGCCCAAAATCTTGAGAGGAGAATGGAGGAGAAAGGATTTAGGTTTGGTCATCCACCCAGGGAATGACTTCTCACTTTTTCTTTCTTTTTTCTTTTTTTTTAGAGATTTTTGCCTTAGGGTGTGTGTGCTCTCCGGAGACAGAGAGAAACAGAAAAACAGAGACAGTGAGAGGGAAATTGAGAAATCCCCCCCCCCCGCCCCACCGAGGGATGGCCATGCTGTAATCCTTTTTCTTCCATTCTCCTCTTGGGATTTTGGGCACACACATACTCATGCCAGGCATGATTTTCAAGTCACAGGGACCAGGACTACAACTGCAGTTGGCCGTGTGGGAGTCCAGCAACATAATCGGTACACCATCTGCTGGTACCCCTCTGTGGAGGGCATTGCATATGGAAGCCATCTTGAGAGCTGTCTGCCATCTTAGAAACCTTAGGCTTCACTTCCTCATTGAGCAAACCATGTCTCAGAAATCATGTAACCAACTGTTGCTAGGCAATGGGAGATCCATCCACATCAATGATTGGCTCATACTGTTGTATCTCTTTTCGGGCAACCAATTGGTGTCCACCAGCCTGTATATAAAGCACAGTTTGCTCTGCAATAAACGAAGACTTGATAAGCACCTCATCTTGTCTCCACTCTGTGTGTGTGTGTGTGTGTGTGTGTGTGTGTGTGTGAAAGTTTTGTGTGGGTCCCCTTTTTCACCGACCTCACCCAGGTACCCGTTCAACTGTCCTGCGGGTCAGGGCACCCCTCACTTTCTCTCTCTTTTTGTTTCTGTGTCTCCAGCAAGTGCATGTGCCTTTTTGCAAAAATCTCTCTTAAGAAAAAAAATAAATCTTTGCTTACTCCAATATCACAAAGATCTTCTCCATTTTTTTTTTCTTCTTGAAGCTCTATAGTCTTAGGATTTACATTAGGTCTATAATTCTTTTTGAGTTTATTCATATGATATACGGTGTGGATCATAGTCATATTATGGATATCCAGTTGCTTCTAATTGTGAAATATCTTTTCTCCACAGAATTGCGTTGGCATTTTTGTAAAAAACAATCAGTTGTGTATATTTGTGTGAATCTATTTTTTGACTCTATTCTTCATGCACCTATTTTTCTCTCTTTACGAAAATACGACACTGTCATGGTTAATGTAGCTAAGTCTGTGTTTTTAAAATTTTACTCTCCTTTTCGAAGATGTTTTGTTCATTTTATGTTGTTGTTGCTTTTTTTATTTGTTTGTTTTCAATGCCAGATGAAATTTATACTCAGTTTGTCAATTTATTTTTAAGTTTGCTGGAGGTTGGCCTCATGTTTGTTTTCAATGCCAGATGAAATTTACACTCAGTTTGTCAATTTATTTTTAAAAGTTTGCTGGAGGCTGGCCTCATAGTACAAGAACCAAGAGCCATGTATAGAGAGTCAGATTCCACATGGCCAATCACTGTTTGAATCCCAGCCCTGGAATGTTGAAAAACATGTGCACATATGCATATGTACCCAAAATCCTGATGGAAAAAGGATTGTGGCATGACCATGCCCTATTTAGATGTGCAAGCTCTCTCTTTGGAAAGTACAAACACACTGACAATAAATTATATATTTTTTCAAGTCTGTTTGGATTTTGAACTTACAGACCAATTTGGGGAGAATTTATATCTTAAATATATTGAATCTCTACCCATAAACACATTCTCTCTCGTCACTTATTTGGGTTTTCTTTAATTTCTCTAAGCAATGCTTTTTGGTGTATAGGTTTTATAACTCTTCTCAGCTTTCTTTCTAAATAGTTAGTATTTCCTGGTCATATCATAAGTAAGATTTCTTAATTTAAATTTTTAAACTTTTTTTCTAGAATACAGAAATACAATTTATTTTTGTTTATTAACGTTATGTCTTGAAACCTTACTAAACTCACTCTGAGTTATAGCAGTTTTTTTATGGATTACATTGGATTGTCTACATAGATAACCATGTTATCTGTGAGTAAATGTGATTTTATTTCTTTCTTTGCAATTTGTATATCTTTTATTTATTTTCTTACCACATTTTACTGACTAGGTAGAGTCTACCTGAAAATGGATAGAAGTGGTAGGGTGGGTGTTTTGTCTTACACTAGAATCTAGAAGAGAGACATTTAAACTTTCACCATCAAGGATGATGTTAATTATGGATTAACATTTATATATGGTCTTCCTTAAATGAAGAAAGTTCTCCTTTAATTTTTAGTTTGTTGGTTTTTTTTATTTATTTAACTTTATTTCCTATTATTACTTATTTTTTAAAATTTGACTAGAGAGACAGAGGGAGAGAGAAAGGGAAATTGAGAAAGCAAGTTGTCATGAAGCACGGTGGGCCATGTGGGAGTCCAGCAACCCAACCACCACACCACCTGCCGGCCCCTGTTGAGAGTCTTGATCAATAATGGATGTATATTTGTCAAGAATCTACTGAAAAGATTAGATTTTGTTCATTGCATAACATCTCTTTTTGTATTGAATTTATTGGAATAAAATATTGTTTTGTACTTTTGCATCCTTATTTATAAATAATTTTGCATTTATCATAATGTCATCTTTGGACTGGATCTCAGAATACTATATCAAATAATAAGTTGGAAAGTATTCTCTTTAATTTTCTGAGTTTGTGCAGAATTGGTATAATATCTTCCTTTAATATTTGGCAGAATTCACCAGATCAAAAATTTAAATGCAAAGGGCCAGTTCCTTGAAAGACACAAAATACTAAAACTCCCTGAAGAAGAAATTGAAAATCCGAATAGCCCTAATTTTTATTAGATATAAAGACTTTAAATACATAGTTTAAAATCTTTCCAAAGATTATGATTTGGCTTGGTAGATGCAGATTTTCTTCACATTTTTATACTTGGAATTAATGGAACTTCTTGGGCTTTTGGTTTCTATTTTTCGTCATTTTTAAAAAATGGGCCATTATTTCTTCAAGTGTTTTTTTCTACATTCCCTCTTCTTTCTTTCAGGTACTTCTATATTAGGCTGACTGAAGTTGCTCTACACCACACAGGTAGTGTTTTATTTATTCTTTTAATTCTTTTTTTTTCTCTCTGTACTTTATCTTAGATAGTTTCTACTTTTACTTGTTTTAAAATCTACTTATATCCTTCCGCAAGGTTCTGTCTGCTGTTGATTCCATTTAGTATACTATTCATCTCAGATGTTTTGTTTTCATCACTAGAAGTTTGATTTAGTTTTAAATTTTTTTCTTTTATGTTTCTACATAACTTTTCAAACATATGGAATACAGTTAGAGTAACTTTTTTATATTCTTGTGTGCTAATTCAAACATCTGTGTCAGTTCTGTGTCAATTTGAATATATTGTCTTCTGTCTTCATTATGGATTGCATTTTCCTTTTTAGGCTTGCCTGATAATTTTGGGTTGGGTGCCAGGCATCTGAATTTTACTTTTTTGGGTACTGGATATTTCTGTATTTCTATAAATATTCTTATGCTTTCTTCTGGAATGCAGTTACATTACTTAGAAACAGTTTGATGTTTTTGGGTACCAGAAGCTAAGTGATACATGGGACCACAATATTATTTCATCTAGAACTAATGACACTATTGATGCAAGACCCAACTGAGTACTATTCCTAATTCATTGTAAATTGGGAAGATTTCCAGTGGTGCTAAGAGCAGTGATCTTCCTGGCCTTGTGTGATTGCCAGACACTATTTCCGTAGAGCATTTGAAGTAGTTTTTCCTCTGTACTGAGTGATTTCTTACGTGCATGCTCTGATCTATACCTGATCAACACCCAAGAAAAACACTTTGCAAGTCACTAGAGTTTTTTCACTATGTAGCTCTGCACATATTGGTTCTTTGTCTTGTAAATTCTAGGTGCCTTGGTCTTCCTACATTTTCAGCTCTGCCCTTTCAAGTCAGAGAGTCTGCTGGACTCTACCCTGTTTCTCTCTTCATATGCTATAGCTTGGTACCTCTCACAAGGCAGAAATCAGAGGTAATTGTGGTGCTCTCCCTATTTATTTTCTGTTTTTCAGGCATCATTGTCCTCTGTTGTCTAATGTGCGGTGTTTTAAACATCTTTGTTTCATATACTTTGCCTGACTACTTTGGTTGTTCCATAGGAGGGGTAAATATTGCTCCCATTATTCCACCTAAGCAGGAAGTGCAACTCTTACGACATAATATTCAAAAACGATGTAGCAGATGCTGACAGAATTTAAACAATCTATAATGACTCTCTGTTCTTGTTTTTGGGTTTTGTTTGTTTTTGCCTTTTTTTACATTCTAGTAGGTATAGCAGATTTGACATCATCCCTTAAACACAGAGGCTCACTAGAGCAATGGGGTAAGTGATTCCGATTTACCTACTTCATCCCCCTCAACAGACTGAATAGAGAAGGAAAGTTCATTAGATTAGTTCTGGGAAGAAATGAGATCCACCCCCTTTCTCTTTAGTTTTCATAGTTTCTACAGAATTACAGAATATTCATAAGATGGTATATGGAGTTAGTTGATCTGGACTCAAATTATTACAACAGCACTTTCCACCACCTCTGGTGCCCATTTTATGATGCGCCTTGAGCGTCTGATTTCCTTGACATAATTTTTTTCTTTTCCTTCCCCTGATCTTTTTGTTTCTGCCTACCATTTTAGGAGCACAAATGACAAGTAAACGATGTCCTTTTACTTCGTTTCTTCCAGGTAGACCTTGATGATCCAGACCTCAGCATTACAGTGACTGAATTGCGCATGAAAAGGGTTAGCGGACTCTCTGCTGATCCCCACCACCCTCCTGTAACATACCTGAACCCACAAAAACAAAGCCCGTCTGTCTCAGGTTCTCTTCTAGATGTGTGGGAGATGAGCAGTACTTACCTCAGGGCTCAGAATATTTGTTCGATATTCCAGATAAAGAGATATCTACAGATAAAAGGATATCTTAGGTAAAGAGTGTGTGCTCCAAAAGCTCTTTAAGAATATATTAATAAGTGTGAATACTATATTTTTTCTCCTTTATTTTGGGGGAGTTAATCTCTGTTTCTTCAATTCCTCTTTCATATAGAGATCTCATCCCCATTTAGAGATAACTCTATTAATGGTGGTTTTCTGATTCTCTCTTTAACTGTGGGTCTTTCCTAAGCATGTTGCCTTTTTGCAAGAAGTGAGGTAGATAAAAATTAGCAATGGCCTATGATTTATACTGCTGGGTAGTGAGACTTGGAATGCCCCTTTTTACTCTTGGAAAATCTGGGGAAAGGCAGGGAAAAGACTGTTGCTGCCTTCTTCAGTAGGAAAAGTAGCTATTACATGGAAAGATGTCACGTTCCACCAAACATACTTGAAATTCACTCAGGAGACACAACTTAAACAGCATTATCCGGGATCAGAAGAGGACATAATAGTTATGTTGCTGGACTCCCATGTAGTTGACCATGGTTCAAGTCCTGAACCCAGAGATTTGAAACTCATGCTGGGTGCTTGTGTGTGCAGGCCCAAAACCCCCAAGAGAAGAAGGTATTGTGGCATGGCCATCCCCCTTTGTGTGTGGGGGGGTGATTTATCGCTTTCTGTCTCTCTGTCTCTCCAACAAGTGCACATGCTCTATAGCAAAAATCTTTCTCTCAAAAAAAAAAAAGCATCACCTTAAAATATGCTAAATGGATTTCCACCTCATTACATTTACAAGTTATAATCTTATATAGATAATATTCCTGCCATTCTAGAAATTAAGAGGTATCTTTTTATTTTCTAGGAGAAATACCCTTTCCTGGTATCTTGAAAGCATATCTCAAAATATTTGAGATAATATTTTTTGTCTCCTTAATATTTTGAAGATGGCTTATCTCCTTTATTTTAGATTTTTTGCCTCCACTGTATTTGCTTCTTCTGATAGTCATAATGCTATAAGGAGGCATTTTAACAAGTGAAATCCTCCTGGCGTTTCTGGAATAAGAGCAGAAAACTTGTTATTTAACTTTTGAGTCAGACTCCCTGGGTTTCATATCTTAAAGACATATTTACCTTGAACAAAATGCTTACCCTCTGGAGACCTCAGTTTCCTCATCTGCAAAATGGGGACCGTAGTGGTATCTACCACCTGATGGAGCTGTGAAGATCAAGTGATAGCCTGCAAAGTGATGAAGGGAGTGACTCATGCAGTCAAAGCGCAGTGAACATGGTCTTCATCATTTTACTTCCATCCATGGATCAAAGTTGGCCCGATCTCTATTCTTGCAAGAAAAACTATTTCTTGCTTAGTCTTGGTCATCTTCTAAACCCAGGTCAAGGCCTAGGCCCTTAACTTTGTAGTCTATGCACCAAACTCTGTCTTCTAGACATTTTGTACTCATTCATCTTTTTTTTTTTTTTCTGGAGAGGTTTTCGCTATAGGGCGCGTGCGCTCGCCAGGCAGACAGAGACATAGAGACAGAAAGCGAGAAATCACTCCTGAGGGGGGATGGTCACGCCGCAATCCCTTCTCCTCCATTCTCCTCTCGGGATCTTGGGCACACACGATCACATGCCTGGCACAAGTTTTAAGTCACTGGGTCTGGGATGCAAACCGCGGTCGACTACGTGGAAGTCCAGCGACATAGTCATTACGCTAACTGCTGGTTCCCCTCATTCATCTTTTGATGTCCTTGCAGACAGTTTTCCTGGGACTTTACTTATATAAAATAAATAAATCATTTAAACCCAGCACAGTGGCCACCTGCCCTGAGAAGATACCCCTTTTCTCAATACCACCTCTCATCAGGTCCCTGCTCACCTCAGAAGAACGAGTGCTTTGCCCTCTGTGATGCTGTGGCATTTCTCATGCATCTCTTCCTATGTCCTTTGTATTAGCGATAACTACTTCTTCATGGGCCCACATCCTCCACTGTTTTGTGAGCCTTGCAAACAAGGGCCTCATCTTACTCATTTCTGTACTTGTGACACATGGCATAATGATGCAGAGCAGGCACTGAGTGAAGGTTTGCTCAGCTAAAGTCTGGGACCAGCAGTTGGCGTAATGGCTATGTCACTGAACTCCCATGCAGTCGACCACAGTTCGAGTCCAGTGTGCTTAAACTCTTACCAGGCGCATGTGCATGTGTGCGCAAGATCCTGAGAGGAGAATGAAGGATAAGGGATTGCAGCATGGCCATCCCCCCTGGGGGGTGATTTCTCACTTTCTGTCTCTCTCTGTCTTTCTGACGAGCATATGCACCCTATAGCAAAAACCTCTCAAAAAAATTTATAAGTGAAATATAATTTGTTTCTAGGCTCTTTGCCATAGAGAGAGACAGAGAGAGGGAAAGTGAGAAATTACCTCCTAGGAAGGTGACTATACCACAATCCCTTCTCCTCCATTCTCCTTGGGATTTTGGGCACACATATACCCAGTGTATTTTTCAAGCTTCAGGGTCTGGGACTTGAATTGCAGAATCAGCCATGAAGCATCCAGCACCTTAACCACCACTCCACCTGCTGGCATGTGAAATATAATTTTTACATCAAGAATAATAAAAGATAATTCCTTAATGTAATCAAACTCATACCGTTTTAGAAAATGAAATCGCAATCTTGGAGCTGACGAGTTCAAATAAAGAATCAAGAGTTTTAATGCAGACTAAATCAAACATTACATGACGTGAAAGATTGCACAAACATGGAATGCCCATCATTCAAGCATTCGCAACCACCTGAAGAAGCTGGGAAATGTTAGCAAACTCGATATTTGGGCTCCTCAGGAACTTAAAGAAGTTCATTTGACAATATGTATAAACCTCTGCAATGTGCTCATTAAATGTGTGGAAAACAATTCTTTTTTGAAGTGACTGGTGAGGAGAAGTGGATCTTTACAACAATGTGGTATGCAAATGATCTTCGTCCCAATGTGATGATTCACCTCAAAGGACAGCAATAGCAGACATTCATCAGCAGAAGGTTATGCTCTCAGTGTGGTGGGATTTTAAAGATATTGTGATTTTCGAGCTCTACTAAGGGATTAAGTAATCAATTAGGATGTATACTGTAGGCAATCAGATAATTTGAGCAAATCCATCATCCAGAAATGTCCAGAGCACATTGACTGTGAAGGAGTTGTGTTCATCATCCAACTAACCTCCCTGCTTCCATTTCCATCCCTTTCCCCAATTCATTATCCACATGACAGATCATATGATTTTTTTTATTATTTTTTAATGGTTGGCAGTATAACTGTTTTGTTTTTATATTTTTGCTGTAGGGTATGTACATTTACCAGAGAGAGAAAGTGAGAAATCGCACCCCAGGGGTGATGGCCACACCATAATCCTTTCTCCTCCATCTACCTCTTGTGATTTTGGGTACACATGCACACATGCCTGGTGTGTTTTTCAAGCAGCTGGGTCCAGGGATCAAAAGTGGATTCAACCATGTGGGATCCAATTCCTTAACCACCACACCTACTGGTCTAGTGCAATTTTTTTTTTAACTTATAAATACAGAGATAAATTTTTAGAAATAAAACTAGCTAAAATTATTAACAATGGTCTTCTAGAATGGAAATAAAGATTTTTCTTTATTATTATAATATCATTGCTTCAGTATTTGGTGTTTTGTATATACTATACATACTTTACAAATGTTATTTTATGCTATAACTCCACCCTCCAAAAAATACAATCGTAACTGGTTCATCTCTGAAGATGATGTAATCTGCCTCCTACCCATTTATATTTTGGGTCTACTTTTGGATTATCCTCCTCAAGGCCTGTTTCTTCAGTTTTTTCCAATTCTCTAAGTCTCCAAAGTCTTTCCCCAAAATTTATTTTTAGGTGATTTTCATTTCAGTTGTTCACAACAAAAGGACTTTGATTCATGTGCAGAAATCGTTCCTTTCCTGGTGAGAAGTGGATCTTTACAACAATTCACCTCCACATGTAGGTGAATCCCCATCACCTCCAGAGCAGCAAGAGGGCTCTAGTTGGCCACAGGAAGACCCATGACCAGGTCTCCCTTCTTGCTCTCAAATCTCTTCTATTTCTAGAGGTGCCTGTCTCAGATTGCATGCCGTACACTAGGTTTCCCTCCTCCTAGGCTGTGTGCTCCTTCCTTGTTCATTTAACCAATTGTTATGCACACTTGATTCAGATTTTGTCTCCATGAGGAACATACCACTGAATCATTCATTTGTGTTCCTCTAGAGCCCAAGAGGTACTTGTGCTTATTACTCACAGTCCAATACCAATATCTCTGTATGCATATTCTCTACCAGACTATAAGTTCATCAAGAACACAGCTTCATACATTTTTATATTTCCAGTGTATCCTACATCCCCTCTACCCAAAAAAGTAAATGCCTTGTGAATGGAAATATATCTGATTTACAAAAAAAGTTAAATTATATACCATATAGCTGACTTGAACATTTAAAAATTATACACTATGTTTTTTGAAACTTCTATCCAAAAAGTTGTATTTACTTTTAAAGAGCAAGAATGCTAAGTGTCAATGCTCAGTAATTAAGTCAACTATCCTATATATGATGGTTGTTCTCTAATGGCTCCATAGAGTAAAGTTTTTCTGAGCATTTTTGGGGAAAGTTATCAAGCTCCCTTTGTTGTAATGCCATGATCAGATATGACATATACATCAATATAACTTTTAAATAGGTAACTTTTTAATTAATTAATTAGTTAATTTTGCTACAGGGCATATGCACTAACCAGAGAGAGGCAGAAAGAGAGAGGGGGAAAGTGAGAAAGCAAGCTGCCATGTCCAGGACTAGAACCATGGTTAGTCATGTGGGAACCCAGCACCTTAACCATCACACTGCCTGTTAGCCCCTCAATATGATCTTTATAAAGCTGTTCATCAGATCAGGTCTTCCAGTATCTTCTCACTGCACTCAGACTAAAATCTAAGTGTCCTGGAGACTTGTCCTTGTCTATGTTAGTTTCCTAGGCTTGTGGTAACAGAGCATCACCAACTGAGTGACATACAGAAATGTATTGTCCAATGGTTCTGAAGACTAGCAGTCTGAAACAAAGGCATTGGCAGGGTTGACTCCTTTTGAGACTGGGAGGATCTGGCCCAGGTCTCCCTCCTAGCTTCCGGTGGTTTGCTGGTAATCTTTGGTGTCCTTGAGTTGTAGAAACATTACCCTGACCTCTGCCTTCATCTTCACATAGCTTTCTCTTTCTGAGTTTCCTGTGTCCAAATTTCCCCTATTTATGCATATGCCAGTCACCTTGGATTAGAGCCCATTCAATGACTTACCTTAACTTAATCATCTGTAAAGACTGTGTTTGTAAGTACAGTTATATTCACAGGCACTGTGAGTTAGGATTTCAACATCTTTTTGGAGGACAAAAGTCAGCTGCTAATAGTCTCTGCACTTCTGATATCATCTCTTGTCACTCTTCATCTGACTGTAAGGACATTGGTCTTCATTCTGTTCCTAGGGCAGGTCAGTGGCATACTTTCCCCATGTATTTTGCACTTATTATTTTATGCTGGAAAAACTCTTTACCTGTGCACTATAATATTTCTTCCTAGAATAGAGATCCAAGTCAGAAAGTCTGACCTTGACTGCCCTCTCTAGGGTCTATCCTTCCACTCACCTGCTATTCACCTATTTACATAAACTATGCCACTATCTGAAATCATCATATCTTTTGCTTTTCCTACATAGAACAGAGGCTCCAAGAGCATAAAAAATCCCACCTGTCTTCTTAATAATGCACCTGAGGACCTAAAACAGTGACTAATACATAGGAGAGACTCAATAAAAATTATCGTACTGTATTATATGAATGGTTTAAAAAGTATGTTGTAATTGTAATTATTTAGATTAGCAAGTAGCATAAAAACTTACCAAGGTCATTACCCAGTAGTTTTCTTTTCTGAATATGAAAATACCACTAACCACACTTCTTCCAAGATTCAAAGTAGTCTCTAAGCACATGTCACTTTTTTTTTTTTTTGAGAGATTATTGCTATTCTGTGCATTTGCTCACTGGAGAGGCAGAGAGACAGAAAGTGAGAAATAACCCCCCAGGGGGAACGACACACTGCAATCCTTTCTCCTTCATTCTTCTCTTTGGATCTTGGGCATGAACACACACATATCCAGTGTGAGTTTTAAGTTACCAGGTCCAGGATTCAAACTGTAGTCGACTATGTGAGAGTCTAGCAACTGAACCATTATGCCACCTGCTGGTCCCCCCTTTTTATTAAGATAGTTTCCACTGAGCATCATATTTGAAATCCCAGTTTCCCACTCCAACAAATATTCCACTATATGTTTTCCTTATTCTATTGTTTCACATCAGTGATCACATTCCGAAAGACTCTATATACCACTATAAAACAACAAAAATTGGTGGCATCTCATTACCAAAGGTAATGGACTAAAGGTTTAATTGTAAATCTCAAAACTATAGACTAATTGTAGAATACACAGGGCAAACATTTGACTGGAGTAGAAAAGATTTCTTAAATAAGATCCCTAAAGCACAGGGATAAACTCCAAAAATAGACAAAATGAGATTACATCAAACTACAACACTTAGGCCAGCAAAAGAAACAAATGAAGAGACAATCCACCGAATGGGGAAAATATTTGCAAATTATACTTCAGATAAGGTATTGATAACCAGAGTATATAGTGAACTCAAGCAGCTTGCCCACGGGTGGGGGGGGGGGAAGGAGGGGGGGATATAAACAGAAAGGGAAGGAGGGGGGTATATAAACAGAAAACAAACAAAAAAAACTTAATTCAATTTAAAATTGGGCAATGAATCTGAGCAGACAATTCTCAAAGTAAGACATACATGTGGTTAAAAAGCATATAAAAAATTTAGTATCTTTTATCATAGGGGAAATGCAAATCGAAACCACCATGAGGTATCAGTCATGGTGTATCAGTCAGAATGACTGTAATCAAAAAAGAAAAGAAAACATCCTGGCAAGGTTGTGGAAGGAAGGGAACTCTCATGAACTGTTTGGAATGTAAATTAGAACAGTCAACATAGAAAACAATATGTATGCTCTTTAAAATTTTACAAATATAAGTACCATATGACCCAGTAATCCCACTCCTGCATATTTACCCAAAAGGACAGAAACCACCACCAGAGACACATTTTCCCATCCATGTTTATTGTGGCATTATTCACAATAGTTAAGACATGGAATCAATCTATGTGACCAAAAACTGATGGCTGAGTGGATTAAGAAACTGTGGTACATGTGTAGAGCAGCAGATCTGAGCAAACATAGTGACCTTTAGACACATACAGAAATGTGGTTCCAGCAAGCTTTATTTGCATAGCAATTAAAGGAATTTACAAGCAAATATTCTAGCTGCCTGAAATTGTATAGCAGTATCTGTCTAAGGAAGCTACTTGTGTTTATCAGGATTTGCTCCAAAAGATCAGAGAAACTACATGGTGCCAGTCGTTTTCTCATCTTCAGAATATTAACATCTGAAAACAACTGGCTTTGAATTCCATTTCCTCTTCCCCCATTTTCTGCTCCATAAAATAATAAACCTGGTATTGGTTTGGGGTCGCAGCTTTCTTCATCAGAGAAGTCAGTCTCACTCAATCCTCACTTTTCTACATTGTATGTTTTTGTGTGTTTATTTTTATGTTTATTTCTAATCCACAGCCTCCCTCTCCCCTGCCCCGACTCAGAAAAACGCGTTCTGCTAAGCACGTCCTGGCAGGTACATATACATGATATAATACTACACAGCCATAAAGAACAGAGAGATGAATCTAGAATTTTTTAATCCTAGATAGAGTATGAAAGATGAACACAGTATGTTCTTACTTAACATATATCAAATGTCTGTACTCTGAGGCAGAAACGGAAATATTCAAAGACATACAAGTAGAGAGCACAACTGTAAACACCGGAGATTGTTTGAGCAATAGGGACTGGTGGGTTGTGGGGGGAGGGGCTCAGGAAAATGTTTAACAAACCCAAGAATGCATATAAACAGGGCAAATGGGGTATGGAATGGTATACCATGACAGAATTTAAAAAAAAAAAAAGGAGTGTTGCTAATATAGATAAAATCTAGAGAAAAAAAAAAGCCTAGTAGAATGAAAATCAAAGGTGAATTACAATAATGTAATGTACTTTGTTGAAGATGATAAATGTAGTAATATCTTTGACTTGATTATCACACTACATCCTTGCTTTGTAGAATCATATTGTTCTACTTAAAGATGTACAACAATTAAATGTAAATAAGAAACTATAAAATAAAAAATTAAAGAGTCTATAACACACTTATTCTTACTCCTTTTTTTTTTTTTCCTTCTTTTTTGGGAGGTTTTTGCTAGAGGACACACATATGCTCGCCAGAAAGACAGAGAGAGACAGAAAGCAAAAAATCACCCCCCAGTGGGGATGGCCACGCTGCAATCCCTTCTCCTCCATTCTCCTCTCAGGATCTTGGACATGCACGCACATGCACCCAGCATGAGTTTAAGCTGCTGGGTACAGGACTCGAACCATGATCGACTAACTGGGAGTCCAGTGACATAGCCATTACGCTAATAACTGATCCCTCTTACTGCTTTTTACAATGACCTCTTTTCCTTCCAATAGAGATATTGTTGATTATTCCATAAAGTAGCCCTAAGGACCTAGAACAGTGCCTGTCACGTGGTAGATGCTTAATAAATAATTGTAGATATCTGAATGAAAAGACCTGCCTTGTTCTTTCTTTTTCCAGTGTGTTTTCATGTTTTTTAAAACTTACTTCTTTCATGAGAAAGAGACAAAAAGACAGAGAGAGACAGAAGCAGTGAGACATGCACCCCGACGAGGTTTTCACAGCAAGACCCAGCCGGCCTGGATCATGGGCATGCATACTCGAGGAGGTCCTGGCATGCAAACCCAGCACATTTTACCACATGTGTCTCATTGTATGAAGAAACGTTCACCTGTTGAAATATTCATTTTGTAAGCTACATAACGGGATTGAATGTATAAAAGAAAATGAAATTTAAAAATGTGGGGAAAAAAAAAAACTGAACCACCATCTGGCCCCTCCCAATTGTTTACCTGAGCACTATGACAATAATAGAATTTTATTTTCATAAGAAAATATTAGGTAAAATTCCAGATTAGAGAAGAAAGAATTAGAATCAATAAGACATGCACATCACAGTGTTTTTGCCCTTTAAAATATTTTTCCCTTTAGTTTTGATAGAGCATATATGCATGCAAGAGGTAGGGGGCCAGGGGGAGAGAAAGCACCCCTTAATGGGTCCTGGTCACACTGCAATCTTCCTCCTTCGATTCTCCACCCTGTCAGGATGCTGGGCATGCTGGGCCGGGAGTCAATTCCCCAACAGCCATGTGAGCTTGGGCTTCCGCAGTACATTTAACTGCTGAGCTATAGGGCCAGCCCCACAGTGTTTTTGTTTGGGCTCTGCTTATACATGCTTAAATTCTGGTGTTTGTTTATTGTTCATTATGTGTTAAATTTTCCACTGTGTGAAGCAAATCCTGAGCAGGTGTGTTAGTCTGAACTCTAAACTTCACCTTTGTCTTGAATAGAATCAGGGTCATGCAATCCTGATGTTTGCTGGTTACGTGGGTAGTAGGTCTCTAGCCAGATCCAAAGTAGCCACTTTTTCTACAGAAACTTACTTTTTACCATATCAACATGAAAAGCGTCCGAACAACCCAGAGCAACCATTTTCTTAATGGAGTCTGAAGTTCACTCCTCTGTTTATGATGTGTAACAACTGAAGAAGGAGATATAAAGTTTGCAGCTATTATGTAATCAAAAACATTTGTGTTTTCCCAAGAAGAAGGAGGGGGAGGCAAGAAAGGGGTGAGAGGCAGGGAGGAGGAAGAAAGGAAACGGGGGAAAAACCGACTTGAATTGGAGGGTTAGAGCCCGTGCCGTGAACAGGAAGTTGAAAGTCGTCCAGCCGTCACATAAAAACAAAAGAAAAATGCTTTGCGTATTCAGTCATTACTAAGTGTCCACATGTCTATTTCCCACATCATTTGCCAGCATATATTGGTTTCCAAATGCTAGCATTTTAAAAGCAGTAGAAATATTTGCTTTTAAGATAAAAATTATTTCATTTTGAAGGCCATAAAAACAAAAATCCATATGGTAAAAGAGGAAAAAAAAGTTACCCTCACTGTCAAGCATCTTTTCCTGAAACCAGAGGCCTCTATTGCTCTTAGTTTTCCAAAGCGTTTTCTTGGTGAAGAGCCACTGCAGGCTGAGCTATTGGGGCAGGGGTCCCACCAATACACCTGAGGAAGAAAGTACTCAATGTCCAGCGAACTCAATGGTGTGGAGGTGGACTGGACTCCCAGATAGAAGGCCAAGTCCCTGGGGTTGTCACCAATGACGGTTCTAGAGAGAGGAAGTCTCTCTAAGCCAAACCGGGAGATAGAAAATTGGATAAATAAACACCTTTGTGAACATTTTTATCTTTTAGTGTCTGTCTGAGTAAGGAAACCACAATTGGAAATGAATGACTGAATTTATGGATCTTAGCAGTGTGGAATGTTAGGAGGAGGACTTACTGAAGAAAGCAAAGGCCCCGCTCTAATTTTCAGATAAGGAAATTGAACCTCCCCAGCTTCAAACCCACTTACACAGTTGTTTGAACATTCACATGGAATACAGATATTCTGAATGCGATGGTGACTTGGTTCGTTTCCTCTCTGGTGATCTAATAAGTGCCCCTCTGCTGTCCCTTAAAACCTTACAGAGGATTGTCTTACTACCTCTGAAAGCAAAAGCTCCCACATCACTCTTTACTGCATTTAATTCATTTCTATAAAAGGCCATCTTGAGAACATGTTTTATATACCCCAGGTCCACATAAACATAAAATTTGATCCTTATGAATAGAAACGTTTGTGGTGGGTTCTTAAAGAGCAACAGAGTTTCTAGAATCGAAGCCTTCACCGTTATTGTCTTTTTTTGCCCATTTGACCTACCTCCAGTCTAAGACCAGTTTCCTCCTTAGCTATTTATGTTTTAGCTCCACACCTAACACCTTTTTGGCTTCACAACAAAATGCACTTCCAGAAGCCTAAATAATCTGACACTCATTGTCACCTCTTTACTGCCTTGGTCTCTGACTGGTGCATTTTTGTTTATCCTGGTCTTAATACCTAGTAAGCCGTTAAGTTGCCCGAGCTTAACTTCTTTCTATTAATTTAGCCTATATTTTTGACACTTTTTCCTTCTTTATTATTTTCTATATTTGCTACATTTTGGAATACATACATACAATCAACTTTATTCCTATAATGCATGTGTGCAGATTTAAAGGACAGTAATAACATAAACATTCGTGTGAATACCTTTAAGTTTTGGAACTAGAGTATCACTGATGTCATTGAAGCTGTTACAGACTTGTCATTACTGTATTTGCCTCTTTATCTCTTCCAAATGTTTATTGTTCTATTGTTTTTCTTTACAATTGTACCATGTATGCATAGAGTCTAAAGAGATAAGGATTAAGTTTGCTTTGGCTGAGGTTTACAAACACATTGTATGTATGTTACCCATTATGACTTGCTTTTCTGGTTTGCTTATATTTATTTATTTATTAGTTTTTTTGTTTGTTTGTTTGTTTGTTTGTTTTGCCATAGGGTATGTGAGCTTTCTGGAGTGACAGAGAGAGGGATAGTGAGAGGGAATGGCCATGCTGCAATTTCTTCTCCTCTATTTTCCTTTCAAGATTCTGGGCACACATGCACACATGCTCAGCATGATTTTCAAGTTGCCAGGTCCAGTACTTGAACATGTGGGAGTCCAGTGGCTCAACCGCCACACCATCTACTGGCACCCTCGCTTACTAATTTTTAAAAATCAATGCTTATCCATGCATGCTGCATAACTAGTTTTCATTGCAGTAAAGGACATCATTATGTGACCATGCCACAATTGATCACACTTTCTACTACTGGATGACAGTTATTTGCCTTTCTCAGTTATTTGCTATTACGAAAACTTGTTACTATGAACATGCATAATATGTGTCTCCCAACTTGTTATAAAAAATTTCTGTAGTGTATACAACTACAGTCACTAGCCCACACGCCATGAGTGTTCTCAACATTGCTCGATGCTGGCAAATTATTTCCTGAAACGATTGTACTGGTTTACACTCCCATTGCTCCACATTCTCATCAATGCTTGGTTTTGTCCAACTTTTTTGTCATTGTTAATTTGATGTATATGCATGATATTTTATTTCATGTATGGTGTTAATATGCATCTCTCTGGCTTTTAATAAACTCAGCATTTTTATATGAATATAATTAAGCTTCTCTGATTTTTTTTTTATGAGAGATTTTCACTGTAGGGCGCGTGCGCTCGCCAGACAGACAGAGAGAGACATAGAGACAGAAAGCGAGAAATCACCCCCCCAGGGGGAATGGTCATGCCGCAATCCCTTCTCCTCCATTCTCCTCTCGGGATCTTGGGCATGCACGCACACGCGCCCGGCGTGAGTTTTAAGCCACTGGGTCCAGGACACGAACCGCGGTCGACAACGTGGGAGTCCAGCGACATAGCCATTACGCTAACTGCTGGTTCCCTGATTTGTTTTTGTATTTTGTTTAAGAAGTCTTTCTCTGCTCTGACTTTATAAATATATTCTCTTTTTTTTTATTGTAAATCTCAGTGTATCTAGATATTGTGTAAGTGGATAGTATGAGATGAAACAGTATTTGTTTTCTCCTTAGGAATAGTCACACAGACCAGTGTATTTACTGAGAAGTCTACTCTTTCCTCATTCATCTGTAATGAAATCTCTGTCTCATATCCGATTTCCATATTGCATGAGTTTATTTCAGGCATTCTGTTTCATTCCACTGGGTGATGTGATTGTCTCTGTACCAATGGCATACCCCCTTTATTGCTTTTATAGTAAGGAAAAATACCTAGGAAAGTGAGTCTTCTCAACATAGTTCTTTAAGAAAGTCTTGGCAGACAGTGGCCATGGAAGTTAGAATCCACTAAGAACAACTCACCTGTGGAATCAGCTAACCCTGGAAATGGATGATTCTGGGGCATCAGGCCCATATCCAGCCACTGCTGGCAGTCAAGCATGAGAAAAGAGGGCCAGAGCGGGCTGTGTGTCGGCGGCGGTGAAGAGCCCATGGACTCTGCACTGCTTGAGTGCTGCTGCAAGCCTGGAAACCTAGTGGCTGACCCGGGGGGAACTGCTGCCAGTACAGTCTTGGTGGTCATAGCGAATAAAAACAAAACAAAATATTCTTGGCTATGACTAACCTCAAAATGAGTTGGGCATTTTTCCTTTTACTCCTTACTGAAAAAAATTTGTGTAAGATTGAAATAATGTTTCTCGAATGTTTAATAGAACTTATTCGTAAAGTATTTTGGCCTGGTGCTTTACTTATGGGAAGATTTTATACATGAATTATATCTCATGAATAATAAAAGGTTACTCTGGGCTTTTATTTCATCTACATCAGTTTTAAGTTACATTTTATAATAATGAGTGCTGCTCTCCTATCTCCTCAAATTTATTGGTATGCAGCTTGGAATAACACTCTTCTGGCTTTTTAACGGAGACGCTTCTCTGATATGCCTCCTTTTTATTCTTTATTTTTAAGATGCCCCCCTCCCCCGGGCTTATGTGCTTGCCAAATAGAGTTACAGTAAGATGGAATCTGAAAAATAGTTTTGACTTAGTTGATCTTCTCTATTGGTATCTTTTCTTTCTCTTTTATTAACTAATCACTGTCTACTCACGGGTACATTTCTTCTTGGTATGACCCTAATACTTTAATAAAGAATGTCCTATATGAGTAAACAGTTGACTAGTTTATCTTCTGGGGCTGAAAAAACAGGATGACAGGGCTTAGGGAATTTCACCTCATTCCCTCTCTGCCGATAGTAGATCGGCTACTGGCCACTTGGGAAACATGCTTTTCAAGGGTGATGTATGGTATTAGAAATATCCACAGCCTCAGAGGAGAAAGCTGAAGAGTGCACACACATACCTCTGACTATTCTAATTACACTAACTTATATTGCTCGATGTAAGCATTTTCCCACTTGTTTCTTTAAACCGCGTGCTGATGAATTTCCAATTACACACACCCTCGCTTGTGTGACAGAGATCACATTTTTCAACTGATTAAGTAGTGTGAAAGGACAGGGTCCTAGTGGGAGAAGTCACGGAGAGAGAATTGCTGAGCATGGAAAGGAGTCTGAAATACCTGACCTGACTATGGAGTGAAATGAAATCACAGAAAGGGGGAGATACCAGCAATTGTTATTCTCTCTGTGATGGTGTACAGTTTTCTTTTGTAAGTCATCTTAATAAACAACACTTCAGTTGATCTAGTATTCCCAGCATGAGTGCATTGGGCAGGGCAGATCTGGAGACAATGGAATGAGAGGCAAATGCCTGGGGTTGTTTCCTCAGAAAGGAAGCCTGCATGACTGAAGACAGCCTTTATAAAGGAACAACTGATAACAGATTTCTAAAAGGTTTTGTTGAATTCCTGGGATGTATAGACTATCTTGAATAGATTCGGAGATGAAGTTGATTAAGAGAAAAGTTGTTTCAGTTGGCACAGCCTTCCTTACACTGATTTCCTTCTTAGGACCCAAGACCTGATATGTATCTTTGATTTATCTATCACTCTTATGAGGCACTTTCCAGCATATGCTATTGAACTTGTTAAGTGAAGGCATATCTTTATTTTGTAATCCATGAAAGCTGGTATTAAGGACAAAATAAATACACTTCAGGAAAGATAACATTTTTCACAACAGATGTGAGAGCAAAGAACCCGCTGACATGTTTATTAGCAATGGATAAACGGAATGTTTCAGTTTGGCCCAGCACCCAGCAAATGCAGATGTGTATCCAGATGCAAACCTCTCGGGTCTGTGAAATAGAATGCGTACTGGACACATTACAAGACCTCTGGCATTTCCAGCCTGACAAGAAGTACCCTGGAGAGCCACCTATCTCATTGCTCGTGATATTTTGGCAGTATTTTCCTCTGCTCTGCTAAGAGCCAAAAAGTGTGGAGGAGCACAATACCCCAAAAATAAATAATTAAGAAAAGGAAAAATAGAAAAATAGTAACGAAAAATTTACTAAATAAACTATTTTTGAACTTCAAGGTAGTTTTGCTTTTTGTTTTTTGTTTTTGTTGTTGTTGTTGTTGTTGTTGTTGTTGTTGTTGTTGTTTTAGTGAGTCTGGCTTACAATATAGGAGGCCTGGGTCATCTTTCTGCACTCAAGGTCATTTTTACTATCTGAGAATAAATTGAACAGTCTTTAGTTCTTGCAAACTTATCTAAATGCGTAAGACTCCGTTCAACTCCGTGACTGTTTTTTCCCTGATGGGAAAATATTTGACTAAAGTCTTAGCAGAGCTCAGAATTTAGTGACCTTTTATTTTAATGTATAAACAAATCCCAACCAGAAAGTCAGGGTCAATCAAGGAATTCATGCTTCCAATGCTATTCATTTAGAATAAAAAAATACATACAGGGTGTCCAAAAACTAAGAATTACTCATTGTGACTACTCTGGAGGTGTATGAATGAGTCAGCTATGTTATTGATTAAAGCACCTTCCTTTTTCATCAGTCAGATTTTTAAACAAATAATTGTACCAGTAGCGGCTGTTTATTCAACGGCTTGACGCCACGTGCTATGCCAGTCCTTTCTCATGATGACTCTGTCGTTGCAGATATCTTTGCTTGCTTAGTGTGCTCCACACTATGCTAAGTATTTTTACTTGCATTATTTCGTTTAATGCTTTCAAGAACTCCCTGAAGCCAGTCTCCTTATATAAATTTTAGAGATGACAAAACGAATGGCTTAGAAAACTTCAGAAAAAATGTTTTAAGTAAATTTAACTGGAAAAAGTTGTTGTGAGAGTTTTTGATTGTTTTCATAATGTTGACATTGTTTTTGTAAAGTTGTTTAGAGTGCCAAAGGTCTTGAAAGCTGCTATAGCATTTAGTTCATAAGTCTAAAAAGGCACACCCTGGTATGGTTTTTTGTTTTTGTTTTTTAGAGATTTTTGCTATAAAGTGCGTGTGCTCTCCAGAGACAGAAAGAGAGACAGAAAGAAAGCAAGACATCACCACACTGAGGGTGATGGGCATGCTACAATCCCTTCTCCTCTATTCTCCTCTCGGGATTTTGGGCACACAAGCATGCACACCTCGCATGAATTTTTTTTTTTTTTTTTTAGAGAAACATTTTTGCTAAAGGGTGCCTGTGTTCACTGGAGAGACACAGAGAGACAGAAAGCTACAAATCACCTCCCAGAAGGGATGGCCATATCATAATCCCTTTTCCTCCATTCTCCTCTTGGGATTTTGGGAATGAACACATGCACATGTATCCGGCATGAGTTTTAAGTCACCAGGTCAGGGATTTGAACCATGGTTGACTATGTGAGAGTTCAGTGACGTAACCATTACCCCATCTGCTGGTCCTTGAGCCCGACATGAGTTTTAAGCTGCTGGGTCAGGGATTTGAGCCATAGTCGACTATGTGGTAGTTCAGTGACCATTACACCATCTGCTAGTCCCCACCCTGTGTGTTGATGACTAGCCAATGCCGTTCTCTCCTGGCACCAGAATGTGAATCTGGGTGAGCCGCTCAAATAACTGAGCTTGCTGAAGGCACAGGGTTCAGAAACCAAGAACCCCAGACAGATGCTGGGTCAAAATGGAAATCAGTACCAAAAAAGTAGACATTTAAAACATGGGGTTTACATCTCATCAACATCCGGGTGAAAGTGTTACCTGAGACTGGAGAGAGCAGTGCTAATGGACCCCTTCCATCTGGCTTCCAGCTCACTTGCATTCTTACCCTTAGAATTTGATCTGAAAACATCTGTGCTAAGAAGTCATCGATGTGGATGAAATCCGAGGCATCATGTTGAATTAATGTCCACGTCCATGTTTCTGGTACATCAGTGCATAGATGTATTTTCAGGAATGCTTAGAAACGGAACACTTTAAATGTTTGTTTCCATAGGCCGAATGCAATATTTTAACAATTTTCATTTCTAATAAATAGTGATTATGAAAATGTGCATAGGTTATGTTAAACTTACTCATCTTAGTATTTTTAGAGAGCTACCAAAGAAACTAGTTTAATTTGCTTCATAACCATATCTTACTTAAAAATCAAATTATGTTACTCTCTTTGGTTATTTAACTTCATCCACCAGACAGGCTTCTAAATGATCATGACAGTTGCTAATATTCAAATCCACTCTATAAATGTCCAAACTTGCATGCAGTTGATATCAAAGTTTGTTTGAGTCCATATGGCAACACAAAAGGAATACTCTCTGAAAACGTTTGGACTGAGAAACAGCAACATCATTGGAGCAAATATGTCACCTCCAAAGGCAGCTCCTTTCATAAAATGTCAAAGGAGAAGTATTTCTTTTGAACATGCCAAACCTCATTCATCTAGAAAAATTGTGCTCAAACTCCAACGCACATAGAATCATTTAGGAACTTTATTAAAACAAATTTACAGATACTCTGAAAGCCAAATTCCAGATAAATCAGTGAGTCTGCAACAGAGTTCAGGAACTTGTATTTTAACAAGCTCCCCCAGGGGATTCTGATGCACATGATCAACAAGCCGTTCTCCAAAACGCCAATCTGGGCACATGACTAATAGCACAGGCTATACGCTCAGGAATGTAGTTTCACTATCCTATGTTTTCTTTCCTTAAACCATCTTGACAGAATTGAATACATACTTGGGCTCTTGCGGTTATTTTCAGCTTTAACTCAAGTACAATAGTTAAACATTTTGCAATGACCTCACGCTGATAATTCTTACTAGATTACAAATAAAGTACTTCAGATTTAGAATTGTAATCTCTCCATCGTGTGCAGGAGTACAGACTAATAGCTTTGAATCTCAATCATTTCTAGTGTCCCTTGGGAAGTAAGCATGGTTTCGTGGGACATCAAATATAGGACAGGGTCTCAGATTAAGATCACCTTTATTCTAGGGATGAGAGGTGTGTATGCAAGTCACTAAGATTTGACACAAAATAAGAATCAAATGACTACTAGAGGAGCACTTTTTTTAATAGCCAAGGAGCATATATGTGCTTGTCAGACAGACAGAGATACAGAGAAAGGGAAGGGGAGAAAGCATCCTTTGGTGGGGTATGGTCATGCGACAAACCCTTATCCTCCATTTCTCCATTCTGTTGGGATGGAACATTCATTCACAATGCACCTGGCATGTGTTTTAATCCACCAGGGCTCGGTCTTGAACCACACAGTCAACCATGTGAGATTCAGTTCCCTAGAAGTATTTCCTAAAACATGTTCCATGCACTGTTCATGTCCCCTGAGGTATTAATAGATGTTATAAGTAAAATAGATTTTAGGGCAAAGATTTTAGAGATACTGAACTAAACTAAAATAGTTTTTAGTATTGTTACTATGATGGGACTTGTCAGAACCTTTAACACCTTAAAATGTATTATCTTTCTACATGAGGGATTATAGTATGGAGTTTTCTGGTCTTATACTGTGCTGGAGTTTTTCACAAACTGATTTATCTGGACACCAGTGTGACATGTAGCACAGCTTGAGAACCTGTGATTCAGGCAAATGCTTAGGTGTCCTGAAGAAGGTGAGATATTCCCAGATAGGGTGATGTTGTGATTGTTGGCACTTGAGCTGTGTCCAGTCACTTGCAATCTTTCTTTTGCCAAGACAAAATATTCATGGAAAAGGGGAGTTAACAGTAGAGTTACAAGTAGTTACTATCCTTGAAAAAAAAATCTCATTATCAGAGAAAAAGCTATGGATTGGACAGTTTGGAGATTGAGATAACATTGGCTGCATACATAGGAGAGTGGAAGCCACACTTCACAGACTGAGTGAGGAGCTTGTGAGGAAGCAGGCTCTTCAGTGAAGATTTGTAAGGGAGCATGTAACTTGATGTGGGTGAAAGTAGAGTAAGAAAAGCCATTTCTTCAAATGGGGAGAGACCTAAATATTTTATCACAATGTGTGAAAGTTTTAGAAGCATACTTGGTCTGCTCCTGCTGCTTTAACAAAGCACCTTAGAGTGGGTAAGTTATTGCTCACAATTCTGGAGGCTAGAAAGTTCAAAATCAAAGCACCAGGAGAAGTGGAGTCTGGCGGGGCCTCTGTGCCTCAAAGACGGTGCACGGATGTTGTCTCTCACAGGCAGCAAGGCCTGGCGCTCCCTTGAGCCTCTTCGATAAGGACACTAAAGCCACTCATGAGCACGGAGCCCTCGTGAGTTCATCACTTCTCAAAGACCCCACATCTTGGGAACCAGCAGTTAGCGTAATGGCTATACTGCTGGACTCCCACGTAGTTGACCGCGGTTCGCGTCCCAGACCCGGTGGCTTAAAACTCACGCCGGGCGCGTGTGCGTGCGTGCCCAAGATCCCGAGAGGAGAATGGAGGAGAAGGGATTGTGGCGTGACCATCCCCCCTGGGTGGTGATTTCTCACTTTCTGTCTCTGTGTCTCTCTCTGTCTGGTGAGCGCACGCGCCCTATAGCGAAAATCTCTCAAAAAAAAAAAAAAAAAAAAAAACCCCACACACACAGAAACACCCATATGTCACTGGAAGCAGCAGGGCCAAAGAGCCAAGTTCCCCACCCCAGCCCCCTGCAAAATGGCTGGGGCTCCCGCGGATTTCTCACTTTCTGTCTCTGTGTCTCTCTCTGTCTGGTGAGCGCACGCGCCCTATAGCGAAAATCTCTCAAAAAAAAAAAGACCCCACATCATAACCCTGTCACAGTAGGGTCAGGTTACAACATACGCATTTCAGGGGCACCGACATTCAGAGTACAGCATGGAGGTAGAGGCTCCTTCTGAATTGCAGGTTCAGACTCAGTGACCAATCTGTCCACCCAGCGATCTCATTTACTAGGTGCAGGCCATGCTTTGTAGTTGCTGGTGTAGGCGTGACTCACTTCCTCTGTTCTCACTCACTCCAGCAAGAAGTGCCTCAAGGCACAGCCCTCCTGGCTGAGCTGGACTCTAATGTGATCATGAGAACTTGGAGAAAATAAAGGATTTAGCCACAGATTTGGCAAACAAAAGTCAGGTCCGTTTCTTCCTTTGTTCCAATTTTATTTGCTTATTAGACTCTGCTCAATAAATCAAGTAAAACCAACAAAAATAATTTTCCATCCAATTTATTCTGCTTATTAGGTAAAAATTCATTCTTAAGAGAAGTCATTGGCATACACCCTCATTAATTAAACTGGAACTAGAACCTTCGTAGGCCCTCCATGCTCAGTCCCCGTTCAGTGCCACTGCCCACGGCTGCCAACCGCTCTGCTGTGCAGTCTCCAAACTGCATGACTTCTAGAGGAAAAGGTGTCATAACTCAAAACTTGAGAGGGGCCCAGAACACCCAGCACTTTCGACAAAGAATATGAGAGGTACTTGATTTACCGTATATTCAGATTTATTATAAAGACATAATCATTAAGACAACATGGGACAAACAGACCAGGGAAGCAATAAAGAGCCCTAGAAACAGGCTTATTATAGGTTATTTTAATAACAGGTTAATTATAGGTTATCTGACACAAGACAAAAGAAAAAGAAGCTTTTATACATGATATTAGGATAGTTGAATATATAGGTGGAAAATAAAATGGACTTTTGGATTAAACTGCATATAAAACAAATTCTGGGAAGGTTAAAGCCAAAAATTTAAAAGTAAGAACTACCAAGCTTTCAGGAAGTAGTAAACAACAGTAACTTCAAGATGGGAAAAATTTCTTCAAATAACCTTGAAGCAGAAGTCATACATTTGGTTATGTCACAAAAGATTAGATTAAAAAGATAATGACGGGGCCAAGACAGTGGCACAGCAGTAAAACACTGTGACCTGCAAGGTCGCACACGGGAAAGTGCTCAGTTAGAGCCCAGGTACCTTCTGAGCACACCGAGCACACACGTGCCCGTGGTCTAGGGCAGGATGAAGCTGGCCTGGAGGGTAGCGTCAAGACCCTGCGGATGGTGTCTCCTCTCTCTTTCTTGCACATGGAAGAAATAAATTTTTTAAAGGGGATAATTATTAGTGTACTTCTAATACATACCTGCAACATCCATAGTGAACAAAGAAATTGTATTTAGAATATATTGGGTTTTTACATATCAGTAAGAAAAAAACAACTGAGTAGGAAAAAAAAAAAAAAAAAAAAAAGCAGACAAAAAGCCCCAATCAGTTGTTCATAAAAAAGGAGTATAAATGGTCAGTATACCTACTATCTTGGGCCAGCCTTGTAGACTTGTGGGTAAGAAAGCCCAGTCCCACATGGCCAACCATGGCTCGAACTGCAGTCATGGCAACATGAAAAACGCATCAGGCACATGAGCATAGGTGCTCCAAACCCTGACAGGATAGAGAAATGGAGACAAGATAGTGGCATGACCATGCCCTGCTGGAGGGCACATTCTCCCTCTCCCTATCTGTCTTTCTCTGGTAAGAGCATGTGCCCTATGACAATTAACAATTTTAGAAAAACAGCATAATCTTATTAGGAACTAGAGAAATGCAAAACCAAACTATTATGAGAAACGTTCATGCTCTACTGTGTTTGAAAACAGAAATCTGACAAAACCAAGTGATAGTGAGTAGATGAAGCAGCAGACACTCTCTAACGCTCCCCAACAAGAGAACAGCATACCTGGTCTTCAAAAACAGGTTGGCACTTACGGTTAAATGGTAGGATTTATATACCTTATGAATCAGAGCAGTGGTCTGAACGGCTTTTCGGTCTCAGGACTCCTTTCTTTCTATTTTTAAAAATGATCAAGAATTGTATGTTGGTTATATCTATAGATAGGTGCTATATCTGGATTTTAAAATTAAGGCAGAATTGGGGCCAGCAGATGGTGTAGTGGTTGCATCACTGGATTCCCACATGGCCAAATGCAGTTTGAGTCCTGGACCCGAAGGCTTAAAAATCACATTGGACACATGTGCCCAAGATCCCAGGAGGAAAATGGAGGAGAAAGGATTATGGCATGACCATCCCCCTGCCAGGATGACTTCTCACTTTCCCTCTCACTGTCTCTCTCTCTCTCTCCAATGAGTGGATACACCCTAAAGCAAAAACCTCTAGGAAAAATAATGACAAGATTAAAATATTTTCTAATTTCTTTAAAAATAGCAAGTTGTTAAAACAATATCGAACTAAGTGTTAACCTAAATAGTATACTTTAGTCAAAATAATTATAATTTTCTTTTTTAAAAAAATTACTTTAAGAATTATTTTAATTCCATTTATGTATTTACTTATTTATTTTAATTTGACCAGAGAGTGGCAGAATGTGAGAGAGAGAGAGAGAACAAGCCTCCAGGTCTGGATCTCGAACCACAGTCAGCCATGTAGGACTCTAGTGCCCTTAATCACCACGCCACCTGCTGGCCCCCAAATAATTATAATTTTCAAAGGAAACAAAATTAGTGAGAAGGGCAGTGTGATTTTACATTTTTGCAAATCTTTTTGATGTCCGGCTTGCTAGAAGACAGATGAGTCCTTCTATCTGCTTCTGCTTTCTGTCTGACACAGTATCAAATGTGACGTAGCCTCTGGAAAATTCCACTCCACATTCATGAGAGACAGAATAGAAAAGGAAAATGAAGTCTCAGTATTAACATGACAATTACCGTGCACTCACAGACCACTTGAAAATGTCGTTAGGACTGTGAGGACTTTGTGGATCACCCATTAAGAACTGCAGTGTGTTCGTAACAGCGGCGTTCAGAAACAACCCAGATGCCACGTAGGCGAGAATGGACAAGTGAGCGGTGATATGGACAGGTGATTTTCTGCTGCACTGTGCAGAGCCGAACAGGCTACAGCCACAAGCACTGCATGAGTGACTATCAAACACAGGCTGAGCAAATGAAGCAAATAATAAAAATAGTTTACTCCTAGAAAACTCCAAAAAGAAAAACTGAGCCATGATGTATACAGCAGTACCAAAACTGTAAGGAAAAACTAGGCAATGACTATAAGGAAAAAAAGAAAAAAAAAAACAACTTCAGACAATGGTTCCCTATGGTGGAGAGGCTATGGCGAGGGAAGAGAATGTACAGGGTTAGGTATCAGCAATGTTTGGTCTCTTGATCTGAGTAGTGGTGACAAAGTGGTTTACTTTGTAATTATTTCTTAACTATGTCAAACTGCCTTTGTTATCTACTGATTGATTGATTGAGCAAGAGAGACAGTGACGGACAGTGCTCTGGCAGAGTCTTGACATGACAATAGCTCCCAGCCTCAGTGGTTCTGGATTACATGCACCCATATGACTGCAGTACTTAGGGAGGACTGCTGACATAAACCTAGAACTTTCTCATGTGCATCAGCTTGGCAGACCACATCTTCCCTCTGATCCACCCCTATTTTCTTTTTCTTTTTTCTTTCTTTTTCTTTTTTTTTTTTTTTTTTTTTTTTTTTTTTTGCATTTTATCACTGTGCATCTCCACAGCATACGAAATTACAAAATGAATCTTTCCAGCATAAATACAGTGCTTATAAGTCCAGCCAAAGGCATTACCATACATATTATCATCAACAGACAATTTTCCATTTTGTGCTCATTAAATATTTTGCTTTCTTTTACCCTTGATTTCCTCCCTCTCATCCAATTGCCCACCCTTCTCTCACACTATCTCCAGTGTCCACAGTTGCTCTCCATGCTTTTTTTTTTTTTTTTTGGAAAGGTTTTTTCATATAGGGCGTGTGCGCTCGCCAGACAGACAGAGAGAGATATAGAGACAGAAAGCGAGAAATCACCCCCCCCAGGGGAGATGGTCACGCCGCAATCCCTTCTCCTCCATTCTCCTCTCGGGATCCTGGGCACGCATGCACACGTGCCCGGCGTGAGTTTTAAGTCACCGAGTCCAGGACGCAAACCGCGGTCGACTACGTGGGAGTCCAGCGACAGAGCCATTACACTAACTGCTGGTTCCCTCTCCATGCTTTTATATATTACAAGCTTTCAGTTTCTGCCAGAGTGAAGACATTCAGTACGTATTAAGTGGGGACATACAATGTCTCTCTTTCATGGTCTGGCTTGCTCACTGAGCATTAAATCTTCCATATTTGTCCACATTCTATCAAATGCCAGGGTCTCATTGTTTTTTATGGCTGACTAGTATTCCACAGTGTATATGTGCCACACTTTTTCAATCCATTCATCTGTCCTTGGACATTTGGGTTGATTCCATGTCTTAGCAATTGTGAATAATGCCCTAAGGAATAGGGAAATGCAAAAGATTTTCACACGGAGTGTATTCCTGTCCTTTGGGTAAATACCCAGGAGTGGAACTGCTGAGTTGTATGATAGTTCTATTTATAGATTTTTGAGGAAACTCCATATTGTTCTACACAGTGGCTACACTAATTTATGTTTCCACCAAAAGTGTAAGAGATTCCTTCACTATAGCCTCACTAGCACTTATTATTCTATATTTTTTAATCTTAGCCATTCTGACTGGAGTTAAGTGGTAATTTATTGTGATTTTGATTTGCATCTCCCTCACAATAAGAGATGGTGAGCATTTTTTTCATATGCTTTTTGGCTACTCAAATGCCTTCCTTAGAGAATTATCTGTTCAGCTCATTTGTCCATCTTTTAACTGCTTTGCTATTTTTTTCCTTTTCCCCCAGGAAAGCTACTTGAGTTCACTGTATATACTTGTTATTCCCTTACCTGAGGCAGAGTTTGCAAATATATTCTCCCATTCCAAGGGTTGTAACTTTAATTATTGTTTCTTTTGCTATGCAGAAGCCTTTTAATCTGATGTAATTCAACTTGTCTATTTTTGGAATTTTTGTTTATAGAGAGATATTTTTGCTATAGGGCACATCCACTTTCTGGAAATACAGAGAGACAGAAAGCAAGAAATCATGCCCCCCTCCCCCCCACCCCCTGCCAGGGGAGATGGCCATGCCGCAGTCCCTTTTTCTCCATTCTCCTTTTAGGATTTTTAAAAATTAATTAATTAGTATTATTTTTATATTGCATTTAATCATATATATTTTACATTTCTTTTTCCAGCATGATTCCCATGCAAATCAGTCAAGATAAAGACATTGCTATCCACATCATCAGCAAATAGCTCTTCATTGTTTTCAGATTATTATTATTTAAACATTCAATCACTATACATCATTTGGCTTGTAAAGAGAATTTATCTAACATAAAATACTTCTCAGACCAGTCAAATTGAGAATAGTATACCTATTATCATCAACAGGTAATAAACCATTTCTATGTCCCATAAATTTCATACTTCTCTATTTTTTCTCCTGGTTTCCTTCTCTATTCTCTTCCCTTCTTCTTCCCCACCCCCAGTTCTTTCATAGCCTGGCTTGCTTCATTCAGCAATAAATCTTCCATATTCGACCACTTTCTATCAAATGCCAAGGTCTTGTTTTTTATGGCTGAACAGTATTCCATAGAGTGTATGTGCCACACTTTTTCAAACCATTCATCTATTTGTGGACATTTGGGTTGGTTTCATGTCTTAGCAGTCATGAATAATGTTGTAATAAATATTTATGTGCAAGCATTTTTCTGACTGAGCATTCTTTCGTCCTTTGGGTAGATACCTAGAAGTGGGATTGCTGGATCAAATGGTGATTATATTTGTAAATCTTTTAGGAACCTCCATATTGTTCTCTACAGTGGCTGGACCAATTTATATTCACACCGACAGTGTAGGAAAGTTCCCCTTTCACCACAACCTCACCAACTCTTATCACTTTTTTTAGTTTTAATCTTCGACATGCAGACAGGGGTTAGGTGGTATCTCATTGTGGTTTTAATCTGCATCTCCCTTATGATGAGGGATGTTGAGCATTTCCTCATATACTTTTTGACTGTTTGTATGTCTTCATTAGAGAGATTTTTGTTCAGCTCATTTTCCCATCTTTTAATCAGGTCAATATTTTTTTTTTCATGTAAGCCGCTTGAGTTTCCTGTGCATTCTGATTATCGGTCCCTTATCTGAGGCATATTTTACAGAAATATTCTCTCATTCTGAGAGTTGTCAATTCACACTAATTACTGCATCCTTTGCTGTGCAGAAACTTCTTAATCTAATATAGTCCCACTTGTCTATTTTAGGGATTATTGCCTGTGCTTTGGCAGTCTTTTCTAAGAAGTCTTTGCCTATCCCAATGTCTTCCAGAGTTTCCCCAGTGTTTTCCACCAGTAGTTTTATAGTTTGAGGTCTTAGGTTCAGAAATTTGATCCATTTTGAGTTGCTTTTTGTTAATGGTGAAAGATGGGGATTCAGTTTCATCTTTCTGCAGGTGGATACCCAGTTTCTCCAGCAACATTTGATGAAGAGGTTTTCCTTTTCTCACTGGATTGACTGGTATCCTTTGTCAAAAATCAATTGGCTGTAAGCTTTGGGGTCTATTTCAAGGATCTCTATTCTATTCCATTGGTCCACTTGTTTGTTTTTGTGCCAATACCATGATGTTTTGATTATCACAGTTTTATAGCAAATTTTGGAGTCAGGGAGTGAGATGCCTCCCACTCCACTGTCCTTGCACAGGATTGCTTTGGAAATATGAGGTCTTTTATGACTCCAGACAAATTCTATGATTGTCTTTTCTAGATCTGTGAAGAATGTCTCTGGTATTTTGATTGGAATTGCATTAAATATGTAGATTAATTCAGCTAGAATTGCCATTTTTCCAATCCAGGAACATAGGATGTCCTTCCACTTTTTTGTGTCATTTTCAATATCTTTTTTAAGGTTTTCATAGTTTTCTTTGTAAAAGTCTTTGACTTCCTTAGTTAGGTCTATCCCTGGATATCTTATGCATTTTGTGGCTAGGTAAAAGGGATTCCTTTCTTCAGATCTAACTCGTTCAACTTGTTGTTTGTATATAGCAATGCTATAGACTTTTGGATGCTAATTTTTTTTCCTGCCACTTTCCTATATTAATTTATGACTTTGAGCAGTTTTCTCATGGAAGCCTTTAGGTCTAAGTGTACCACTGTGTCACCAGTGAATAAAGATATTTTAACTCTTCTTTGCCTATTTGAATGCCTTTTATATTATTCTCTTATCTAATTGCATTGGCTAAGACTTCCAGCACTATACTGAAAAGCACTGGAGAGTGTGGACAGCCTTGTTTAGAAGCTTTTAGCTTTTCTCCATTCAGTATAATGTTAGCTATTTTTTTTATATGACTTTTATTGTGTTGAGAAATGACCCTTCTATAACAATCTTGTTGAAAGTCTTAATCATAAAGGGATGCTGTATTTTATTGACTGATTTCTCTGCATCTATTGAAATGATAATATGGTTTTCATCTTTCTTTCTGTTAATGTGGTGTATTATATTTATGGTCTTGCATATGTTGAACCGCCATTGCATCCCTGGAAGAAAGCCTACCTGGTCATGATAGATAATCTTTTAAAAATGTTGTTGGATGGGACCAGCAACCAGCAGTTAGAGTAATGGCTGTGTTGCTGGGCTCCCATGTAGTCGACTGCGGTTCACGTCCCAGACCCGGTGGCTTAAAACTCACGCCAGGCATGTGTGTGTGCGTTCCCAAGATCCCGAGAGGAGAATGGAGGAGAAGGGATTGCAGTGTGGCCATCCCCCCTGGGGGTGATTTCTCACTTTCTGTCTCTCTGTCTCTCTCTGTCTGTCTGGTGAGCACACGCGCCCTATAGCAAAAACCTCTTTAAAAAAAAAGTTGTTAGATATGATTTGCTAGTATCTTGTTGAGAATTTTATTTAAACTATATAAACTAATATAGATTAGTTTATATTCATCTATATTCATCAGAGATATTGGTCTGTAGTTTTTCTTTTTTGTCATGTCATATTTGTTTGGGGAATGAGGATGATGGAGGCTTCATAAAATGAATTTGGGAGATGTCTGTCCTTTTGGATCTTTAGGAATAATTTGAGTAGAGTGGGAGTTCACTCTTCCTTAAAAGTTTTGTAGAATTCAGAAGTAAAGCCATCAGGACCTGGGCTTTTAATTTTGGGGAGGTTATTTATTACTGATTCAACCTCATGACTTGTTATGGGTCTATTCAGATTGTCTATGTCCTCTTGATTCAATCTTGGTAGATTATATGCATCTAAGAATTTGTCCATCTCCTCCATGTTTTCTTTGTTGGCATATAGTCACTCATAGTATCCTCTAATGATGTGTTATATTTCTACTGTGTCTGCTGTAATGTTGTCTGTTTCATTATGTATTTGATTTATCTGATTTTTTCCTGTCTTCTTCTATATCAGTCTAGCTAATGGTGTGTTGATCTTGTTAATCTTTTCAAAGAACCAGCTTTCGCTTTCATTTATTTTCTGTATAGTTCATTTATTTTCTATTTCACTCATTTCTGCTTGACTCTGTAGTATTTCTTTCTGCCTGGCATTTTGTTGTTGTTGTTTTTCTAATTCTCTGAGACATAACGTTAGGTTGTCTATTTGCCACATTTCCATCTTTTCCTTATGTGTGCTAATTGCTATACATAGCCATTTACACATAGTATTTCCCTGTTCTGACTGCTTTTGCAGTGCCCTATATACTATGGAAATTTATGTACTCATTATCATTTGTTTCCATAATTTTTTTTTAATTTCAGACTTAATTTCTTTGGTAATTAAGAAATCATTCAGAAGTAGGTTGCTTACTTTCCGTGTGTTTGTGTATTTTTGAGGATTTTTCTTGAAATTAATATCAAGTTTAATTCCATAATGGTCAGAGAAGATGCTGGATATAGTTTCTATGCCTTTGTATCTGTAAAAGCTTGACTTGTGTCCTGTCATATGATAAATCTTTGAAAAGTTCCCATGCCAAGGTGAGAAAAATACATATTTTGTGGTCTTAGGGTGGTGGAAAGATGTCTGTCAGACCTATTTGATTTATAGCATCATTTAGGTCCTGTATCTCTCTGCTTATTTTTTGTCTAGAAGATCTGTCTAAAGGAGATAATGAGGGGTTGAGATCCCCAACAATTAGTGTGTTGCTCCCTATTTCTCCTGTTAGCTCCAGCAGTCTTTCCTTCATGTAGTTAGGTGCTCCTGAGTTGAGTGCATAGATATTTCTAAGCATTATGTCTTCTTGATGAATTAACTTACATATATATTTTTTTTTGAGAGAGAGATTTTCGCTATACGGCGCGTGCGCTCGCCAGACAGACAGAGAGAGACATAGAGACAGAAAGCGAGAAATCACCCCCCAGGGGGGATGGTCACGCCGCAATCCCTTCTCCTCCATTCTCCTCTCGGGATCTTGGGCACGCATGCACACGCGCCCGGCGTGAGTTTTAAGCCACTGGGTCCGGGACACGAACCGCGGTCGACTACGTGGGAATCCAGCGACATAGCCATTACGCTAACTGCTGGTTCCCTATCCAAATATGTTTTTATCTTTTTTTCCCATATGAAAGATAATCTTATCAGATATAGTATTTTTAATAGAAATTGTTTTTTATTTAACGCTTTGATTGTATTTCCCTATTTTTTCCTTGCCCACATTGTTTCTGATCAGAGGTTCAATGTCAGCCTGATGAGATAAACTTTGTGAGTAACTCAACGTTTCCCTCTTGCCAATTTCAATATCTTGTCTTTGTCTGTGGTTTTGGGTTAATCTGGCTATGATGTATGTGCCTTGGAGAGGATCTTCTTGAATTGATTCTATTAGGGGTCCTATGTATTTCTTGGGTCTATATATTTGAATGCCTCTCTACATTTGGAAAGTTTTCCAGGATTTCATGGAATAAATTCTCAATGCCCTTCTTATTTTCTTTCTCTTCTGGGATCACTATTGTCTGGATGTTTGGACACTTGATGGTATCTAGTATTTCTCACATTTTATCCTCATTTTTCTTGGTTGGTTTCTCAGTCTTTTTGATAATTTTTTTTCTAGGTCCTAGGTTTTGTCTTCTACTTTCAAGATTAATCTTCTGTGTGATCTAATCTACTTTCAATACTTTTGAGGGAGGTTTTAATTTCCTGTATAACGTTCTTCATCTCTAACAATTCCATTTGATTCTTTTTTATGGTGTCTGTTTCTTCTTTCAAATTGTGAAAGCACTTCCTCATCTCCTGGAGTTTGTTGTCTCTTTTCTCTTGCATCTCATTTAGTTTGGTCACTACAAATATTTTGAATGCTTATCCAACATGTCCATGACTTCCATTGTGTTGTCTGTGGGTGATGATGAATTAATGTTTTCTCTTGTGGTAGAGACATTTTGTTGGTTGCTCATATTTCTTGTGTCTCTGCAATTGTTCCTAGTCATCTGGTGATTTATACATTCCTTCCTAAATTATTCAAGGTATCTCCGAGTGTTCAAAGGTGTGCAGAACTAGTCAATTGGCAGTCTCTCTTCTTTGCCTCCCTGTTGTTCACTGGCACCTTGTACTGTTGTCAGTGACCCTGAATGACTCAAAGTCCTCCCTGTTTCGAAAGAACAGGTGCACCTGAATTTGAGCTGCTGAACTTCAACTCAGTAACAAAGAAGAGATAGCATGGCGTGTGTCCATGCATTCTAGAAAACTCCAAAGTCCTGAGGGTTCAAAGGCAAGTTGGGTAGGGTTTGAGCCTTGGGTCCCAGCTGTTATCCCTCTGGTCACAGGTGGCCTGCTGACCAGCAAGGCTCTTCACTGGAATGGATGTCCAGATTGGGTGGGGAGGGGGGCAAGTTCGTCTCAAAGTTCCAAGAAACAAACCTCTCCTTTTGAGATTTTTGGACATGCACACGCATGTGCCTGGTGTGAGTTTTAAGCAGCCAGGTCCAGAACTAGAACCATGGTTTACTACATTGGAGTCCAGTGATGGAACCATTATGGCATCTGCTGGTCCCTATTTTTGGGATTTTTACCTGTGTTTTAGGTATCTCATTTAAGAAGTCTTTGCCTGCTCCAATGTCTCCAAGAATTTCCCTGTGTTTTCCACCAGTAGTTTTATAGTTTAAGGTTTCATGTTTAGATCACTGATCCCTTGGAGCTGATTTTAAGTAATAGTAAGAGATAGAGAGGTCTAGTTTAATTTTTTTGCAGTTGGATATCTAGTTTTTCCAGCACCATTTGCTGAAGAGATTTTCTGTTCCCCAGTGGATTGTCTTGTGTCTTTGTCAAAAGTCAGTTGGCTGAATGTTTTAGGGTTTCTTTCTGGGTTCTCTATTTTATTCCATTGCTCTACATTCCTGTTTTTGTGTCAGTGCCATACTATTTTGACTATCACAGCTTTGTAATTTGGGATCAGAAAGTGAGATAATTCCTGCTTTATTCTTTTTGTGCACTATTGCTTTGGAAAATATGGGGCCTTTTATGATTCCAAGCAAATTTTATGATTTTTTAAAAAATTATTTTTAATTATGTGAAGAATATCTCTTTTAATTTGATTGGGATTGAATTAAATTTCTAAATTAATTTGGGTAGAATTGACATTCTTATTGTATTAATTCTTCCAATCCAGGAACATGGGCTCTTTCCAATTTTTTATATCATTTTCAATTTATTTTTTTAGTTTTTCTTAGATTTTCTTGTAGAAGTCTTTGACTTCTTTGGATAGGTTTATTCCTAGGTATCTTTTTTTGTGTGGCTATTGTGAGATTGCATCTTCAATTCTATCTCAATCTGTTCGCTGTTGGTGTATAGAATTGCTATAAATTTTTGTATGTTGATTTTGTATCCTGCCACTTTACTGTATTCATTATCATTTATAGGAGGGTTTTTCTTTGGGAGGTGGGAGGGTGAGGGTGGGGGAAACTGTTTTGGGTTTTCTATGTAGATATTCATATCCTCTGTAAATAGATGCAAATAATTTCACTTCTTATTTGTCTATTTTAGTGCCTTTTATTTTATTCTCTTGTCTGATTGCATTGGTGGGACTATTGAAAAGTGGAAAAAGTGGGTAGCCTTGTCTTGTTCTAGTTTGATGTTAGTTATGGGTTTTTCATTTTTGACTTATATTGTGGAGCCTGCTATTTTTTAATGATGTTAAAATAAAAGGTTTATTTACTTGGTTATACTTATTTATTCTATATAACTTATTAAAAACTGTAGAAGAGAAGTTGGAGCATTTCTCTGGATGTCATGCACACATACACACTCCTGGCTTCTGTTGTGTGTTACTGTGTAACATATTGCTTCAACTTTAATAGCTTAAAATAACAATTTTTAAAATGATTTAATTGTATTTATTATTATTTTTAAATTTTCTATAGGGTACATACACTTACCAGAGAGGGAAACTGAGAAAGCAAGCTGCTGGGTTTGGGACTAGAACCATGGTCAGGCATGTGGAAGTCCAGTGCCTTAACCATTACACCCCCTGCTGGCCGCACAATATGCTATTTCTTCTACAACATTAATGACTTTAGGAATCCACAGGCTTGGTTGGACAAGGCTCAATTGTGAGACTGCACCTTCACTCACCTGTGAGGCTCTTCAGTTCGATGACTATTGTAACTGGTGCTCACCCTGGCTCACACCATTGCTCAGCGCTCCAGCAGCCACCACTGCCATATCTCAACATGTGAAGGGCTCCCAAGCCTTGATGTGCATCATGCTTGGTTATTTCTCAGTTAGCCCCGAGACAATACAGGGCGTCAGTGGTGGGACAGAGGCGTGTTTCACGGGAACACAATTGTACAGGTACACAGCATGCGCTAACACTCACACCCACACCCTCATAGATATAAGATGCATATAAAGTATGTCAAGATAAGGACTCACGCAGTAAGGAAGAAAGTCACAATGGCCTAAGGATATCCTACTAAGGTAAGGGATGGTTTGAATCAATATGGTGTCCCGTCCAAATCAGAATTCTGACACGGAGTCACAGGTTGTACTTCCACAGTAACTTCTGTCTCTATTCTCTTAGTCCTGGTTAACTAGACCAAGGTAAACAGTACACAAAATGGGTATGGAAGAAAAAAGAACAAGGAAAGAGCTAGTGCTGAAAATCTACCATTCCATCTGCACGTGGACGTGGCTGAGGCCATCTGAAAACAATCAGGAAGCATAGCCATCAGCAATACTGTGTGTGTTTCCAGGCCCAGTTAGAAGTTCACAGAAATTTAATTCAACTTCTTCAGCCAGAAAATCCTTGTGTTGCAGATATGCTAATGACCTCTACCAGCCTGGGAGGTCAGCATATCAAATAAGGAATATGCCAGCCTTTGGCATGGGCACCTGGGTAATTCCCATGGGTGGAGTCCTAGAATGCAGGGCTTGTGAGTTGGCTACGTGGGATTTTGTGTCAGATGCGAAGCTGGAAGGGAAGAATCCTTGAAAGAAAGACTGCCAACAAGCATGTGATCAAATAGCTTTGGAAATTTCTTTTAGCAATTTGGCCAAAGCCTGCTCTTGTCCAGCATTTCTCATAAGCAATTATGGGTTAGTTTTATTTATATTTATTTATTTATTTTTTCGCGTGGGGGTCATAATCTCTCTGGAGACGAGGAACAGATAATATGCTTTCTTTGTAACTTCCCTAAGACCCCGAACCCCCTTGTATACTGTGCCCAGTGGGTAAATTCTGTTGTTGATGGTGTCTGGCATCTGGCAGGCCCAAACTTTGAAATACAGAGACACTAGAACCATGTTAGCTAAATTTTGAGTTTGAAAGAGGTCTTGTTTTGAGTTTGAGGTGGAGACCCCAGTTTCTCTTTATCCCAAATAGCCCTTGGTATATAGCAGAAACTCTACAGCAGAGTGTGTATTTACAGAGGATAGGCTCAGCTACCCACCCAAGGGCATGCTGCAGACCCTGTGCTCACACCCCTCCACAACCCTGGGAACCACCCACACCACAGGAGTCTATCACTTTGATGCTAATTTACAGGAAGCCTGAATGAACTTCTTACTAGGATTCCTGGGATGCAAGTAACAGAATTCCTGAGCAGTTTCTTCTCCTCTTTTTTCCTTGTTAAATGGACTGACTGACAAGTGTATCAATACGTTTAAGACTGTATAATGTGATTTCGCATTTCTCTGTTGTTATTTTCATCATTTCGTCTCTTAAAGGAAGTTTTCATTATTAACTTAGGTCCAGACTTCTCATTTGAACATCCTACTTGCATTGTAACTAATGATCCACCAAAAACAGCACTGGAATGTCTACTCTTGAATGAAGGCTGGATGACTGACTTAGACAGTGGCCACCTGGAGTGCCTGCTGAGGCTCAACACTGTCCCTTTTGGTATCTGAGGAGGCTGTGCAGGATAATCTATCCTTACAAAGGTGGTTGTTTCTTGGCATATGTCTGTCTAAGTGCTTCCCACTTCCTTATCCCCTTCTATCCCTTTTCATATTTTAAGAGAAATCGAGTAAGGAGCCTGGAAACTTCCAGCCTTTGTTTTATCTGTGTACTGACCTGCTGGGAGTCACCAGAGAGAAGCTTCCAGGCCCTGTTCTCTGCTCAGGACACCGGCCGGCCTGCGGACCACACGTAGTGCCCTCTCCTGTCTGCTCACAAGGCTTCTGTAGTGAGGAGCAGACTCCTGCCCCAAGAGAAGAGGAAGCCCTCCTCTACATTCCTTCTGACCATTTTCACTTGCACATTTTTAAAAGCCACCTTTTAGTTTTCTTCCAGGATAGCTGGATGCTTGGAAGAAATTTATGTCCAAAAGTTTTATGTTCAAAGCATATGCTAGTTTTAGGAAAATACATATGCCCAAACTGAGGCATGTGTATAAAAGAATAAGTAACTTGAGTGTGACACCTGACTACTCAGTAGGGATATGTTTATCTTTTTAAGCTCAATGTTTTAATTTTTAAAAATTATTAGCAATGCAAATTTTGTGCCCTCAAATTGTATTTAAAAAATAGTGTTTAAAGCAGTTTTAGAAATTTAACAAATAGGAAAAAATCAGTTTGCCCTAACGAATATGAACTCTTAATGAAGTCAATCCAGTTAGCGGAGATGGCCCCTGCTCTGCAGATGCGTCAGCATTTATTTGCCTGAGCTAAGGCTATCTTCCTGTGAAAGGTAAGAACAGCCCCCTAAGTACCCTGTGTGAGACCCTCCCCGACCTGCACATTTGCTGTTTCCCAGCCACTGAGCAGCATTTAACCCACTCCAGGGAAAATACTAAAGTGAGTTTCTTCTCTAGAAAGCCACTTCCCCCTTAACTAGTGGGTACCAGGCAACTTTGATTTTTTACTTTTTTTTTAGAGGTTTTTGTCTTAGGGCACATGTGCCTGCCAGAGACGGAAGGTGAGCAATCGCCCTCCATGGGGATGGCCATGCTGCAATTCCTTCTCCTGCATTTCTTCTCAGGATGTGGGCACAAGTGCACACCTTCCCAGGGTGATTTTCAAGCTACCGGGTCTGGGACTAGAACCACCATGTGCGAGTCCAGCAACATAACCACTACACTATCTGCTGGCCTCAAGGCCAGTGATTTGTAAAACACTTCTAAAGGTACAGGCTAAACCAGGCCAGATTCTATTTCTATCTTATAAAATCTATATTTTAGAAATTTTGAAAATCTTAACTGCAACTAAACAAGCAAACTCAAAACAAGCCTCCTTGACAGGGTTAGGAAAGAACACTGAGATTTTATGCTTTAACAACCTAAATGGGCCCTGCCTATGGGGTACAACTCGCAGGAGTCTGATCTGCAGTTCTGGAAGTCGCCCTCGCGCTGAGGGTTTGGATCCCCAGTCCATAAGCATGAAACATCATGGGCAGCATGCCCAAGACCCGGATGTTGGCGCACTGCGAGACGGGGGTCGTGGCACGGCCGGAGCTGTTGAGGGTGCTTCTCCATCTTGTGCATGCTCATGAGCTCTTCATCAGGAACAATAATTAAGTAAATGGTGCATTTTTTCTCTTTAATCTAAATACAGGTAAGAAAAAGCCATTTTCTTGTGATAATCCAGACTAAGAGACAGACAAGAAAAGACATTTCAGGCAAAATAAAACATTTTCCCTGGTGCGGGTCAGTATGCCAACAAAGGTCTGTTAGTCGGAAGGAGCCTGAGGCGGCCTGACAGGCCTGGGGCAACCCTTGCCTTCGCTGATTATCTGTTAACTCTGGTGAATGGTTTACCCTCTCCACCCCAACTCCCTCATCTGTAACTGTTTGTGTAAGGGGGAGTTTACATCACCATTAGGACTGAATGAAATCACACCTATGGCACCAACACAGTGCTTGGCCCAGCATAAACCTGCTATTAGAGCTTTTATTTTTCTTTTCTGGCAACAGACACTTGGGCTCATTTTAGCAGTTTAACCCATATCTCTCACAAGTTGCCAAAAGAGAATTTTCCATCCCTGCCCCTTTTAACCACACCCTGCTTTAATCATGAACATATTTCAACACCAGCCCTGAAAGGTCGCCACCCACTAGAGTTTCTCTGTGGAGTTGTACATTTCATTACACTCAAAGCAATCAATCAGCGTAGGACACCTCGTATCTCTCACTACAATGTTATTCTCTTACGGTATGCCACTTCGATTTTAGAAAGGAAAAGCATGTGATTTAAGAAACCATGAGACTGAAGATATTTGCAATAGCTCAGTTCCACTGGCTTCAAGACAATACTCCATATTTTGTACAAGGGAGGGAGGGCTCAGGCTTTTTATAGGACAATCTCTCCAAAGGCCACAGATGTCTCAGCCACATCCGCATCGCCCAAGACCTCCAGGAAGCTTCTTTCTCTTTCTCCGTCCATCTATCCATCCATCCATCCATCACTCTGCGCCCCATCACCCGGTCTATCTTCCAAAATAGGTCCACTGGTAAACATTTTAAGTTTTGAAAAACTTATCCTTAAACTTAGCTGATGTATTATTTTCACTTCTGATTTCAATTTTACTTGTGAAACACACCATGCCCAGTATATAATGCAATTAGCCAACAACATAGGAATTCTACTTTTGGAATAGATTTTAGATATATTTATTCACTCTCTGTATCAGCTCCTCGTACAGTATGGAAAACCACTTCCCTTCAAAAAACAAAGAAACAAATCAAATCTGGGTAGGGAGGTGGGGGTGGACCGACTGGCTCTCCTAACTGGAAAGTGCTGGAGCAGAACCAATCCAGAGATGCAACAGATGCCGCTAGAACCTCGCTGTTCTCATCTTTTTCGGTTCTGCCTCCTCAGTGGTGGCTTTGTTCTTCTATGAGACAGCAATGTGGGTCCCAGGTTTATGTCCCACAGAGAAGAGAATGCCCAGATCCTACCCTCTTTTTTCTCAGTTCCTAGGAAAAGACACATTGTGTGTCAGGATACTATAAAAGAGGAAGACTGAATGGGGGCTAGACTCAAAAGTAAGATGGCAGGTACAATGTCTCCTCTTCATGTGGCTTCAGATAAGAACGAAATGGTCACTGAGACTGGGAAGCCCTGAATGATAACACTTTTATATTTATAGGAGTTTTGGAAATGATCAGACCCTCTGTGGCCTCCCTGCATCTCATCACATGCAAAATAGTCGGTTCTGCCTCCTCAGTGGTGGCTTTGTTCTTCTATGAGACAGCAATGTGGGTCCCAGGTTTATGTCCCACAGAGAAGAGAATGCCCAGATCCTACCCTCTTTTTTCTCAGTTCCTAGGAAAAGACACATTGTGTGTCAGGATACTATAAAAGAGGAAGACTGAATGGGGGCTAGACTCAAAAGTAAGATGGCAGGTACAATGTCTCCTCTTCATGTGGCTTCAGATAAGAACGAAATGGTCACTGAGACTGGGAAGCCCTGAATGATAACACTTTTATATTTATAGGAGTTTTGGAAATGATCAGACCCTCTGTGGCCTCCCTGCATCTCATCACATGCAAAATAGCTCACTGGATATTTAGGCAAGAGACAGACATCTGTAGCATCAGCTCTCATAATACCTCTCCACATAAGCATTTTTGTCTAGTGTGAAGGGAGAATAATAAGGAGCTAATGAAAAGTTCTTCTAGGTTTGGGAACCAGCAGTTAGCATAATGGCTATGTCGCTGGACTCCCACGTAATAGACCGCGGTTCGTGTCCCAGACCCGGTGGCTTAGAACTCACGCTGGGCGCATGTGCGTGCGTGCCCAAGATCCCGAGAGGAGAATGGAGGAGAAGGGATTGCGGCATGACCATCCCCTCTGTGGGGGGGTGATTTCTCGCTTTCTGTCTCTATGTCTCTCTCTGTCTGTCTGGCGAGCGCACGTGCCCTATAGTGAAAATCTCTCAAAAAAAAAAAAAAAGTTCCTCTAGGTTTTATACATAGGTATACACACAGCAAAACAAAACAAACGGCTGAACAAAAACTGAGAACAGTTCACATGGGTGAGAGTCCTTGACCCCTGGGACTCATTCTCTCTCGGGTCCACAATTATCCTAGAGTCAGGGCACACCAAAGGATCTGGGGCACTACTACTTCTCCTTGTGCTGAGACGACTTCTAAGGTTCGAAATGGCCTTGACCGGCCACTCCCACAACGCCAGGATGCTTTCTGGGACTGTGAGCTCTCAGAGACTTCCCCAGACAGCCCATCTGGGAGCCTGCTGTCTTCAGCCAGGATTAATTCCTCCCTTGTTTAAATCGGTGTGAATAGCTGTTGTCATTTTTTTCTACTCTGGTGCACACTTATAAAAGCCCTTGATGACTGTCACAAACATGCCATTGCAGTGGTTTGTTTATTTATTTATTATTTTATTTATTTATTTATTTATTTTTCTCTTGTAGAACAGGGATAACCACATCCCTTAAACAGTTCTATAATCTAAATAAACATTGAAAGCAGTTTTAACTCTTACAAAACCTATGAACCTTAACTATTGTTCTGTGTTGAGGGACTCATGGCACGGGAATTTCTCGAAGTCCTCACAATCAAGAAAAATCAAAATAGAGTAATTCCAGCTCCCCAGGCCTCTTATACATACCGGTATATATTTTTGGAGAGGGTCTGGGCTATGAAACTTTATCTGGATATTGAGATATTTTTTAATTTAACACATTTTGCTTTCTAAACACCAAGAAAATTTCCTTGGTGACACTTTTATAGATTCAGCCCTGGTAGTCCATTCCATAGCGTACTGATTGCAGTGCTGAAAGCCACATGCCTGCTGCAAGTTCAGGTCCTCATGTTGGCCTGAGAACGCACTCGATGGGCATGTGGGTGCCCGGGATCCTGAGGATCTAGTGGGTGGAGGAAAGGAGATGGTGGCGTGTCATAATCCTGTTGCTGGTGCTGCTCCCTCTCTCTGATGCACACGCATATACTCTCTATCATGTAAAAAGGTAAAACTCGGAAACCAGTGGCCCAGCAGTAAAACGTGATGCTCTGAAAGGCAGATCCACGTGGCAAGGTGCCTACTCACATTTAAGACCTCCTTGAGTGCGCCAGGCCCGTGTTTCCCACAGTCAGAGCTGACTGAGCGGGGGTGGACTGTGGTACTGAGACTCTCTCAGGGTGAGGTATGTCTATCTCTCCTTGCCTCTCTCACTCATGGAATGAATAAAACACTTTTAAAAATTAAATGAAAAGCTTTAAAAAATGTACAAACAAAACCCAGCACAACTTGTATAAATATAGTTACTGTTGCTTAGCACTTACACAAGGCACACCGAATCCATGACTTTGATATTTATGGGTTGGACAAGGCTCCTTGCCAGAGCTGGTTTTCAAAACAATCCAAGTTAGAAGAAAGTAATCTGCCTATTGAGTTTCTGTTTTTTGTTTTGTTGTTATCTTTTTCTTTCCTAAAAGTTTAAAATAGTGTAGTAATAAAGAAAGAGGACAGGTTATCTTTATCATAAATAAAAAAGCTTTTTGTAACATCTGATTTTCAGACTTTGAAGCTAAGGGTCGCTGTTATTTTTATTTGTTATAATTATCAAAGAGTTATGGGAGGGTTGTTTGAGTAAAAGCTAACAAGGAAAATTTGACTGCATTATGGGAGTAAATCGAGGGTGGTATTAACTAAATTTTGATTTAAGAAAAATCTGTCAAAGAACAAAATTTCAACAAATTGGATTTCAAAGATCCAGTTGACTTTCATTTGGAAATTCTAAACTGGGCATCATCCAGTCTACAAACGAGAAAGACAACAACCAGAGAGGGTAAGTTTTATGGGTGGTAGGAAGAAGAAAGTAGGACCACAGAACAGATAGCAGATTGGTTGTTTCAAGGTCACTTTCCATATGGGAATGTAAGAAAATCTTGCTGGGTTAATGGGCTTTGGCTATCATCTTTCTCCTGATTCCTTGGACGGTCAGCTATTAAAACTAAGCAGCCCGTTCTTCAGTTCATTCATGTGGAAGATTAGCACGAGTGACTCCATTTTGAACTACTGTCATTCTATTAATACCTAACTTGTGGCCACTTCTGGGCTGGATTCCTTAAAAGTAAGCCATGTTTTAATTTTGCTCTGCTTTTACTTGGAAAGTGATCATACCATTCTTTTAGGATTGAACACATTAAGTTTTCCATGGAAATAGTCTTCAAAAATCTGCTACCTTCAGGTACAGTCAGCCAGTTTTTCCTCTACTGTTAGGATCATCATGTTTTGCTTTCTCACTAGGCCAGATCCTCAATGAAGGAAAAGACCAAGCTTGTTCATAGTCTAATCCTCTGTCACAGCCTGGTAGAATATGGTAACTGGTCAATAAGGCATACCTTTTACTTCTAAAATGAGAGATATATGAGAATAGTTTAAAACTCAGACAGATCTAATTTATTCAGTTACTTACTGAGCAAATATTGCATCTGGCACTTTTCGAGGTGATAGAGAGACAGCAGTGAACCAACAAAGCATCTTGCCCTCATGGAACAAATAAGAAAAGAATGAACTATATAATCTGTTAGATAATGATACATTCCGAAGGAAAATAATACTGGGAAGGGAAATTAGGAGTACTGAAAGTAAGGAAGTTTTAGAATTTTGATCAGGAAAGACTTCACTGAGATTTTTTTTTTTTTTTTAAATTTTTGGAGAGGTTTTTGCCATAGGGCTCGTGCGCTCGCCAGACAGACAGAGAGAGACAGAAAGCGAGAAATCATCCCCCAGGGGGATTGGCCACACCGCAATCCCTTCTCCTCCATTCTCCTCTCAGGATCTTGGGCATGCACTCACACGTGCCTGGCGTGAGTTTTAAGCCACCAGGTCTGGGACGTGAACCGCGGTCGACTATGTGGGAGTCCAGTCATTACACTAACTGCTGGTCTTCACTGAGATTTTTAATGTAGGACCCAGTTTTGTATAGTCAAGGTGTAAGACTTAATTAAAGTACATGAAACATAATTATGATAGTTGTTATTTTAGGAAAATTTAGAATGCCTTAATTTATAATTGATGATTCATTGGATAGGAACTTGTATAGTATACATTTTATGGGGTGAGAAGGAAGAGCTTGTTAAATAATTTTTTAAAAAATTTTTAAGTAAAAATTGAAAGCAATTTAAAAGAAAAAGACTTTTCCAAATAATTTAGAGTTACAATGTGAATATAAATATTTGGTATGTAAAATTTAAATCATTTTCCACATTCACTAAATAGGTCCCCTGAGTACCATTTTAACAACTAACATATTATTTGCCTAACTCTCGTTATTTTAAGAATTGAAAAATAATAAAATTCCACTTTAAGAAATTTAATTTGGAGCCAGTTTGGTGGCCCAGTAGGATGCGCTCTTGAAGCACAGCTGAATCCACATGGAGAGTCCCAAGTCCAGTTCCCGGCCAACGTGTGCTTGCCAGGCACATGGAGAATCCCAAGTCCAGTTCCTGGTCAACGTGTGCTTGCCAGGCATGTGCACTCCTGACCCCGGCTAGCTGGGAAGACTGTGGGTGACTGCAACCTAAGACCCTGTGGAGGTACTTGTTTCTCTCTCTTTCTCTCAAGAAATAATTTTCAAAAAATTAATTCAGATAGTTGACTAATTCAAAGATCCTATCCCACCATGATGAATTAGTGTTATTTTTCTGTACATATTAAAATTGGTATAGAAGAGGATTATGGGAAAATGACAGCAGGAAGCAGAATTTGTCTCCCATCTAGACAGCTGTGAAAAATCTGATATAAATGTTTTCCCACTTTGGAGCCTACTGAAGATGTGATTTTCACAGGGACAGCTTGGACAGTAAAGTATGGTTGATTTCAGCTTTTAGCAAGGTAGCAGCTACTAGCCCTAATCCTCTTTTTCCATTCCTGTGGCAGGCAGCCACGGATGTATTTTAGGAGCAAGTTGTGCATAGCTTGCAGGTGCCAGGGTGAGCAGTTAAGAATCCTATTTTTCCCAGTATCGAGTACCAGTGCCAGATGATTGCTGCATCTGAGCAGAGAGGTGCAGCTGAAGTGGGAGGTGGTCTTGCTGCCACACCTCTCTGCATTTGCTTTTTTTTTTTTTCCTGCCCCCCCCCTCTGCATTTGTTTTTTTTTTTTTTTTTTTGGAGAGGTTTTTGCTATAGGGCGCGTGTGCTCTCGCCAGACAGACAGAGAGAGACAGAGAGATAGAAAGCGAGAAATCACCCCCCAGGGGGGATGGCCACGCCGCATTCCCTTCTCCTCCATTCTCCTCTCGGGATCTTGGACACGCACAGACACGTGCCCAGCGTGAGTTTCAAGCCACCGGGTCCGGGATGCGAACCGCGGTCAACTACGTGGAAGCCTAGTGACATAGCCATTATGCTAACTGCTGGTCCCATCACCTCTCTGCATTTGTAATAAGATTCTCTCCTCTGGTTGAAGTGACTTCTGGGGTTTACATGGCCTGTGCCTGTCCCTCAACTGCCTGCAGGTCTCTCTTTTCCCTTCTTGGAAGCCAGATATAAACAAGTAGCACACTGAAGGCAACTGTATATATGGGGGAAATCCCATACCCAAGAAGGTGTACAGCTGCAGAAAAGGCCTGCAAAGACCTTAAATTTATACCTTAGATGTACCCAGTCCAGAGATAGTCTGTGATCATCAAAAAACAACAAATTTCTAGCAAACTCTGGAAAGGGGAGCATCTGATTTCCAGAATCACCTTGTTATTTGACTGAAATGTGTAATTTTCAATAAAAATAATAGATTATACAAAGAAACAGGACAGTATGGTCCATTTAAAGGAAAAGGATGTCAGGGGACATTGTCCCTGAAAAAGATATCATAATGAGTCTACTAGACAAAGGTTTTAAGCCAACTTTCTTAAAGATGTCCAAAGAATTCAAGAAGACATGGAGAAAGCCAAGAGAAAGATGTATAAACAACATAAATATAAAGAGATATTAAACATAAAGAGAAACCAAAAAGAAATTTTGAAACTGAAAATCATGGTGACTACTGAAATTAAAGATTTACTAGAGGGACTCAAAATCAAATTTGAGAAAGCAGAAGAATTAGTGAACATTAAGATAGAAAAATGAAATGCCAAGACTTGCTAGGCAAAAAGGCAGGAGGTGGGGTACTCTCCAGAGTGGGAGCAATGATGGATTTTGGAAAGAGCAATCACACAGAGACACAAGTAGAGAAAAGCAGGGATTGGGCAGACCAGACATCTCTGATGGAGAATACTGAGGCTCTGAGACATCCCCAGGTTTATTCCTTTATAGGGCAGTGGGGGAAGGATGAAGCAGAAGGTAAAGCTAGGTTTCCTCCATTATCAACTGCAGAGGGAGCATCTTGCCATCACTTGGTCTAAATAAGCCCCACCTGGTCTTCTCTGACTGAAACATAGTTTTCCTTTAATCTCAGCCAATTGTGCAGCATCAGCCCAAGCAGGAGAATCTGTGCTCTGCTAGTCTTTAAAGGTCACTGTTGTTTAGCCCAGATTCGACAGCTCTCTACAATAAAAATTGTTGAGGAATGGAAAGAAAAAAGATTGACTAACATTGAACAGAGCCTATATGTGGGACACTATCAAGTGGACCAATATATATATTATGGGAGTCCAAAAGGAGAAGAAAGTGAAAGAGGGAAAG
>NW_006159761.1:412328-444674 GCF_000334495.1 Tupaia belangeri chinensis
AAAAGAGAGAATGTGAAAAAAATTATTTTTTTCTCAAACATTCAAGAAGCTAAATAAACTCCAAATTGGATGAACTCAATATACCCATACTGAGACACATTATCATAAAACTGTTGAAAGAAAAGAGAGAATCTTGAAAGTAGCAGAGAAAAGCAACTGATCACATACATACAAATGATCCTCAGTAAGATTATTAGCTGATTTCTTATCACAAATTTTGTTAACTAAAAGGCAATGGGCTGATATATTCAAAGTGCTAAAAGAAAAAAAAATCTGTCAATTAAGAATCCTATATCCAGTAAAATTGTACTTCAAAGGTGAGTGAAAAATTAAGACATCCCAAATAAACCAAGGCTGAGGACATTTGTAACCAGTAGATGTGCCCTGCAAGTAATGCAGGATGAAATGAAAGGACATTAATTAAGTGGTAACTCAAAACTATGTGAAAAAATAACAATCTCAGTAAAGGCAGATGCATGGCAGTTATACAAGCTTTTATTATTGTGACAGATATTTTAACTCCACTCTTTTCCTACATAAGACCAATTTTATAAAGAAAAAAGTACGAGTCTACGAGCTAATAGTATTACTTTAACTTTGGTTTGTAATGTCACTTTTTATGTAATTTAAGAAAATAATAAATTTAAAAGTATTACTGACTTATGTTTTGAACATACAGAATATAAAGATATAATTTTGTGACAGCAGCAACTCAAAGAGGTGGGGAGGGAGCTGCCAAGAACAGAGTTTTTGTATGTAAGTGAAACTAAACAGGGATGAATTCAGATTATAGTTACAAATTTAGGATATTCGATAGTCCCATAACCACAAGGAAAATAGCTGTAGCATACACAGAATAGGAGAATGGAATTAAAATGTTGTACTATAAAAATAAATTAACAAACACGAAAGACAGTAGCACAAAAACTAAGAACAAAATAGCTAGATGGCAAATAGAAAACAAACAGAAAAATGACAAAAGAAAGTCTCTCTGTATAAACAGTGAATTTAAATGTGAATGAAATACCTCTCCAATCAAAAACGGAATGTTGTCAAAGTAGATAAAACAAAAGAAAAGCATGATCAGTGTGCTAATTATAAGAAATTCATTTTACTTCAATGGCACAAATAGGTTAAAGATGAATGAATGGAAAGAGATATTTTATGCAAATAACTAAAAGGCACCAAAGGTGATTATACATACATCAGAAAAAATATTTTATAATTAATAAAAGTGACAAAGGACTTATTTGTCACTACTAATAAAATTGTTCAGGTTCTAGCAATTAGCATAATGGCTATGTTGCTGGACTCTCATGTAGTTGACTGCGGTTAGATTCCCAGACCCAGTGGCTTAAACTCATGCCGGGCACATGTGCGTGCATGCCCAAGATTCTGAGAGAAGAATGAAGGAGAAGGGATTGTGGTGTGGCCATACTCCCTGGGGGTGATTTCTCACTTTCTGTCTCTCTGTCTCTCTCTGTCTTTCCGGTGAGTACACACGCCCTGTTGCAAAAACCTCTCAAAAAAAAATGTTCAATGTAGCAATAAAATAAAATAATTATCAATACTTACCTAATAACAGCCCATAAAAATATATGAAGCAAAAACTGACCGAATTATAAATAGAGAGTTTTACATGGATAGAGATTTCTATACCCTACTTCTCAATAATAATGGATAGAACAACCAACAGAAGTAGGGAAATAAAGGACTTGGACAACGCACTAGACCAACTAAATCTAAAAGACATATACAAAACTCTCTGCCAACACCAGCAGCATACACATTCTTCTCAAGTACACATGGGTGACTTTCCAGGGTAGACCAGATGTTACGTCAGAAATTAAGTCTCGGTAGATTGTTTTGTTTTAATTTTAGCTTTTACCATAGGGTGCATGTGCTCTCCAGAGGAAGACAGAGAGGAGGAATGTAAGAAATCACCCCCATGGGGCATGGGCACAGCACAAACCCTTCTCCTCCATTCTCCTTTTGGAATTTTGGGCATGCACACACACACACACACACACACACACACACACGCCTGGTGTGAGTTTCAAGTCATTGGATCCAAGATTTGAACCATTGGAGAGCTATGTGGGATTCCAGTGCCTTAACCACCATGTCATCTATGGCCCCAAGTCTCAGTAGATTTGCTGAGATACTATGCAAAATACCTCCTCTGATCACAATGGAATGAAATTAAAAATTAGTAACAGAGGCAAACTGGAAATTTAATAAATGTATAAAGTTAAACAACATACCTACATACAACCAATGAATCAAGAAAATCCCAATGGAATTGAGAAAATACTTAGAGGCAAATGAAAATACATGGCATACCAAAACTTATGAGATAAGGCAACAGCAGCACTAAGCTGGAATTTTATAGCTATAAACTCTTACATAAAAAAAAAAAAAAATCTCAAATTGACAACCAAACTTTACAACCAAAGGACAAAAAGAATAAGCTGAACTCAAAAATAGCAGAAGGGAATATTAAAATTAAACCATAGGTAAGCAAAATAGAGAACAGAAAAACAATAGAGAAATCCATGAAACCAAAAGATAGTTCTTAGAAAAGATCAACAAAATTGAAAAATCTTTAGCTAAATGGACTAAGAAAAAAATATAGAAAACTAAAATCAGAAATAAAAGTGGGAACATTGGGGCCAACAGGTTGCATAGTGGTTAAGGTACTGGATTCCCCCATGGCCAGCTTTGTTCAAGTCCCAGACCTGGTAGCTTGCTTTTTCACTTCCTCTCTCTCTCTGTCTCTTTCTCTCTCTGGTGAGTGCACATGCCCTATAGCAAAATGAAAATAATAATAAGTTAATAAAGAATATTTTTTTGGAGAGGTTTTTTGCTATAGGGCGTGTGTGCTCTCCAGAAAGACAGAGAGATAGAAAGTGAGAAATCACCATCACACCATGATCCCTTCTCCTCCATTCTCCTCTCAGGATCTTGGGCACACATGCATACATGGCATGAGTTTAAACCACTGGGTCTGGGACTCAAATTGCGGCCTACTACATGGGAGTCCAATGACATAGCCATTACACCAACTGCTGGTCCCATGTTAACAAATAATTTATAAAGCAAAAGTAGAAGCATTACTCTGGTTCTATGGAAATAAAAAGGATTATAATAGAGTATTATGAACAAGATATACAACAATCACCATACAAAATCATTGTATTTCTATGCACTAACAATAAATAACATGGAGAAAATTAAGAAAACAAAAGTACATATACATATACAACGAGAAATTGGACACCTATTGAATCATTGGAAAAGTCATGATGCATTTTTGCATAGAAAAAATATCTCATGGCTTTTCCAATAACCCAACAGATGAAACTCAAAATCTTCCAAGACTATATCAGAAAGAAAGGGAAAATCTGGATGCACCTAAATTAGTGAGGAGATTAAATCAGTAATCAAAAATCTCCTGACAAGAAAAAGCCCTGGACTTGATGGTTTCATTGGTGAAGTTCACAATACATTTAAACAAAGCTACCAATCCTTCTCAAATTTGCCCAAAATCTAGAAGAGGAGAGAACATTCTTAACTGATTCTAAGAAACAAGCATCACCCTTACACAAAAGCCAAAAAAGACACAAGAAAAGAAAACTATGAACCAATTTATTTTGTGAACACTGATGCAAAAATTCTCAACAAAATACTAGGAGACTGAAGTCAGAAGAATATTAAGAGAATTATATACCACTAACAAGTCAGATTTATTCCTGGAATGGAAGGTTGGTTCAACTTCTCAAAATTGATCAATGTAATAAATTACATTAATAGAACAAAGGGAGGAAGGTAACCACATGATCAACCTAGTAACTTTTTTTTTCTTTTTTGAGAGGTTTTTGCTATAGGGTATGTGTGCTCATCAGAAAGACAGAGAGAGACAGAAAGTGGGGACCCCCACCCCCCTGGCCACGCCTCATTCCCTTCTCCTTTATTCTCCTCTCAGGACCTTAGACATGCACGCACACAGCGTGAGTTTAAGCCACCAGATCTGGGACTCGAACCTCAGTCGACTACATAGGAGTCCAGCGACATAGCCATTATGCCAACTGCTGGTCCCTCAACTTAGTAACTTAGATCAACTTAGTAGATCCAGAAAAATCATTTGTCAGTATTCCACATCCTTTCACGATTAAATACACACATGCACACACACACACACACACACACACACACACACTCATCAAACTAGGAACAGAAGGAAACGACCTCAACATAATAAAAAGACATGCATGAAAAACCCACAGCAATCATTATAATCCGTAGTGGAAGACTGAAAGCTCTTTCCTCCAAAATCAGGAAAAGGGCAAGGAGTCCTACTTTCACTACTTCTATTCAGCAAAATGCAATTACATGAAGAAATAAAACTGAAAGATAATGCCTAAACTAAAAAGGAAAAAGTAAAATTGTATCTATTCACAAATAATGGGATCTTTTTAAAGTTTATTTATTCCATGAGTGAGACACAGAGAAGCACCCTCAATAGGGTCTTGATGCTTTGTTCTACCTTCAGCTTCAGCAAGGCCCAATCACGGACACTTGTGCACCTGGCCTGCTCAGGGAGAGCTCTGGATGTGTGCTGGTAGCCTTCCCAACGGGCTTTCTTTGCAGAATGTCACATTTTATCACTGCATCACCATCAGGCCCTGATATTGTGATTTATACGTAGAAAATTCTAAAGATTCCACGCACACACACAAATGGCACACTTAATAAATGAATTCAGCAAAGCAGCTGTACACAACAATCACCATACAAAACCATTGCATTTCTATGCACTAACAATAAACAACACGGAGGAAATGAAGAAAACAAAAGTACATAGGCAGTAACTAAAGAGGCGAAAAGTTGTGCAATAAAAATGACTGGCATTGCTGAAAAAAATTAAACAGAAAATGAAAAGGTATCACATATTCATAGATCAAACAACTTAATATTGTTAAGACAGCAATACTAACCAAATGGTATATAGATTTAATGATTCTTCTCAAAATACCAATGTCCTTTTTTTGCAGAAATTTAAAAATAATCTAAAATTCATATGGAATCTCAAGGAAATTTGGATAAAATAATCTTGAAGACTATTAATAAAACAGAGCTGGCGGATTTACTTTCTGATTTTAAAACTTACAACAAAGCTACAGTAATCAACAGAAGTGTGGTACTAGCATGCAGACATATAAACCAAAGGAAGAGAACAGAGAGCTTCTAAATAAATCCTTCCGTATACCGTCAAGTGATTTTTGACAAGGTTACCAAAGCCATTCAATGAATAAAGGAAAATCTTTTCAACAAATGGTTCTGAGAAAGCTAGATGCTAAAGAATGAAGTTAGACTCTTACTTAATGTCATGTATTAATAAGAAAATGAACTCAAAATGGACCAAAAACATACATGCAAAACCTAAAACTATTAAAATCTTGGAAGAAAATATAGGAAAATCTTCAAGGTAATGGGTTTGACAATGATTTCTCGGACCTAACATTAAAAACATAAGCAACAAAGAAAAATAGACAAATTTGACTTCATGAAATTAAAAAACATTTTTTGAAAGATTTTTGCTATGGGGGTGTGCACTTGCCAGAAAGACAGAGAGAGAGAGGGGAGATGGCCATGCTGCAATCCCTTCTCCCTTCTCCTCTCAGGACTTTAGCTATGCATTCACACATACCTGGCATGAGTTTCAAGCCACCAAGTCCAAAAGTTGAAATGTGGTTAGCCATGTGGGAATCTAGCTAGCACCTTAACCACTATGCTACCTGCTGGCCCCATGAAATTAAAAGTGTTATGAATCAAAAGACACTATCAACAGAATAAAAAGGCAATCCAGAGAATGGGAGAAAATATTTGCAAATCATACATCCAATAAGGCATAATACCCAAAATATATAGAGAACTCCTGAAAGTCCATAGCAAAAAAGAAACACTGGATTCAAAAATGAACAAATGATTTGAATAGTCATTTCTCCAAAGAAGATATACAGTTGGCCAAAAAGCACATGAAAAGATGCTCAACATCTAACCATTAGGGAAATGCACATCTAAATTATAATGTGCTATTATTTCACACCATTAAGGTGACCACTATAAAAAATAGAAAACAACAAGTCTTGACAAGGATATGGAGAAATCGGTGCCCTTGGGCACTATTGTTGGGAATGTAAAATACTACAGCTAATATGTAAAACAATAATATAGCAGTTCCTCAGAAAATTAAAAATAAAGTTACTATATGATTCAACAATTCCATATTTTTATTTCTTTAATTACCAGAGAGCATATGCACTCACCAGAGAGAGACAGAGTAACAGAGAGGGAGAAGGAGAAAGTACTCCATGATGGCATGTGTTCACGCTACAATCCCTTCTCCATTTCTCTGTCCTGTCCAGATCTGGGCATGCACATACACTTGGCTTGTCTCTTTAGCTAATAGGACCAAGATGTAGTTGACCATGTGGGATCTAGCTCCCTTCAACACTCGGTCATGAGGCTAGTCACAGAGATCCCACTTTTAGGTATTACCTGAAAAAATTTAAAACAGGATCTTGAGATATTTGTACACTTAAAAATTTTTTTGGTTTATTTTATTTACATTTTGCTGGTGGGCACATGCACGTGCCATAAAGAAACAGGGAGAGAGTGGGAAAGTGAAAAGGCACCCCCATGGGGAACAGTAAGGCTACAATCCCTTCACCTCCATTTCTTCCTCCTTTTGGTATTTTGGGTACACATGTACGTGCACTTGGCATGTTTTTCAAGCCACTAGGTCTGGACTTGAACCAGTCAGCCATGTGGGAGCCAGCTGCCTTAACCACTAGGCCACTTGTTATCCCCGTAGACCTCTGTTTATAGCAGCTTAGTCCCAACAGCCAAAATGTGTAAACAATTCTAATTTCCACAGACACACGAACAGATAAGCCAAGCATGACATATACATATGATGCACTGTTATTCAGCTTTGCTAAAGAAGGAGATGCTAACATATGCTATAACAGATAAGCCTTGAGGATATTGTGCTAAGTAATGCCAGTCACAAAAGGGCACGTGACATGGTTCCACTTACACGAGGTACTTAGAGTACTCAAAATTCTCTAAACAGAAAGTAGAATGGTGATTTCCAGGGACTGGGAACAGGGCAGGGCAGGGACTTGTTTAGTGGGTATAGAGTTTCAGCTCTCCAAGATGAGAGGAATTCTGGAGATGGAAAATCGTGAGAGCTGCACAGCATGAATGGATTTAGTGCCACTGACCTATACGCTGAAAGTAGTTTAGAAGGTCGCTCTGTTACATGTATTTTAGCACAATAACAAGCTGGCACACATACACATTACTACAAGTATAATTTCTTGCGTTCCAATGTCTGGTTATTGAGAGTTTTGTGGATTCAAGAACATAAGGGAGGTCCATAAATTAAGCTTTTGCTAGAAACTAAGATTCATACTCTCCAGCCTCTGACGATAAGATTTGGGAAATATCTGTTGAAATAGGAATAAAAAGTCATTTTTACTTCTGATTTTTTTCAATTCTCAGAGGGCGTGTACACTTGAGAAAGAGGGAGACGGGGGAAAGAGCACCCCTCCCCATGTTGGGGTGTAGTCAGGCCACAATCCCTTTTCTTTCATTTATCCACCCTGTCAGAATTTGTAGCATGCATGCACATGTGCCAGGAATGCTTTTCAAGCATGTGGGCCAGCATATGAACCATAGTCAGCCATGTGGAATCCAGCTCCCTTAGCCACTGAGCTATGGGGCCAGCCCAGCCATTTTTTACTTCTGCTTCACCAACGGTCATTTCAGTTTATTTCTGTTTCTATTAGACCTTAGCGGCAATTGACTCTCCCTGGTAAGACAGGTATACTGTATATGTAATTTGAAAACCATTGCCTTTTTTTTTTCATTTTAATGAATCTCTTCTCAGTGAGTATTAAAAACCACTTCTCTCTTTTGAGCTGGTTCTACTTTGCCCCATTCCCTGAGTACTCTGTGATGTGCTCAGCCCTCAGCTTCCCCTGCAGAGTGCACCACACCATGTCTGAGCCTCTGGGAGCCTTCTCCGCTGTGTCTTTGAAGGACAATAAACAGCACTGAGGTAGTAGGCAACCCTGCTGCAGGTTATCAGACAACCGCGCACCATTTAAGGTGAGACTGTGATGAGGATCCTCAGTCAGTGCAGCTTTTTTTCTTCAAAGAAAGATTCGAACGAGGTTCATGTGAAAATGCAAAGAACCTCTCAAAAACAGGCTACCTAGGTATCTCCCTAGACCAAACTTAAAAAAACGGAAACATTGGCAAAGGCGGTATGTCGCTGTTCAGAGAAAAATTTAGGTTTACTGATCCAAGTGATTTGTTAACATTTTTAGTTTATTTTAGACAAATGTGGACATGAATTCCATTCTCAACTCTCAAATGCAAATTTCCCAAGTATGTTATTTTCCAAGAAATGTTCCCCCCTCTATTCTGTTGGACACTTTTCAACCTGAGAAAATGTTTACATCATTGGCAGGACTTTGGACACCAAGCAGTTTGGCCTTGAGTGTTGGACTATGTGAAGACTGAAATCTCAAATAACATTGGCAGGCATGTTTACCAGCACCCGCTTCCCCATCAACATTTCTGATTTAGCTCACTCCTCACTTTTCACTGTCCTCTTTCTGGAAAGCTGAATGGCTCCTCTAGCATCAGAATAACTCCTCGAGGTAATCCCATATAGGAATACAAGCAGTTACTCTGCTGGGTTTTGTCAAAGTTTTATTTAGGCTATACCAAACAGCTTCCTGTAGGTGGATCACCTGAAGACCAAAGCTTTCTTCTCAAGTAACAACTTTGTATTAAGGAATGTGTATGCATGAAGGGGATGGGTGTGTGTTTGGGAAGAGATAGGGATTTCCACTTTGACACTGGGATTTCACACTAGCACACATCAGAGGAAAACCTTGCTTCCTGGCCAGATCTCATATTTGCTTCTGTCTGGCTTTTCACCACGGCAATTCAGACAATGTTAAACTGTGATGCATAAACTAGGAAGCAAGCCAGTTGTAACAGGGACTGGGGGACTCAAACCCTGTCAAGTAAGGCAGTACTGCAAGGTAGAGCAGGAAATGGGTGTCTGCTTGGGAAGATTCCTTCCTGTCAAGACGTGTAAAAGACACAGAGGAAAGCCTGACTATAACAATTCAGTGGAAGAGGCAGCAGGTGATGCAGTGATTAAGATTTGGACTCCCACATAGCTGTTCACGGTTTGAGTCCTAGACCTGGCAGCTTGAAACTCACGCCAGGTATGGCATGTGTGTGCTTGCCCAAAACCCTAAGAAGAGAATGTAGGAAAAGGATTGCCTTCTGAGGAGTGATTTCTCACTCTCTCTCTGTCTGTCCAGCGAGTACACATACCCAGTAGCAAAAATCTCTCCAAATAAAGGAGAGAAACTCAAAGGAGATTGTGTTCCTTTCAGGCTATTAGCTTAAAATTGTTTTAAGCACTGGGCCACTTGTACAATAATAACCGAGGAAGAGGAAAACTCAGAGCGTGGCATCATTATCATCCATTTACAAGAGTGGTACTAGTGGGCCCTAGTCGTATCTTTATTTTTAAAAAAAGATTTATTTAATTTTATTTATCGTTATTATTTTTTAATTTGCTACCAGGCACATGTGTTCACCAGAAACAGAGAAAGAGAGAGAGAGAGAGAGAGGGAAAGTGAGAAAGCAAGCGACCAGATCCAGGACTTGAACCCTCGTTGGCCATGTGGGAGTCCAGCACCTCAACCACCAAGCCACCTGCTGGCCCCCTAGATGTATCTTCCAAATCTAAAACTTTTATTTATTTTATTTTTAAATTTATTTTACTCATGATAGTGTGTGCATTTGTACAAGAGGAAGAGAGAGAGAAGTGCCATGTCTCACCGCACTGCACTCCCTCTCCTCCGGTCCTCCAGTTCACCAGGATCTTGGGCATGGGCACAGTAGACTATGTTATATGGTAAGTACAGGATGTACATATTTAACTATGTAAGCTATTTACGTAGTTAAACATCCAGAGATGACTTTATGATTCTTGCATTTAAAAATGCAATGACAAGTCAGCAATGTATATGAGTTCCAATCACTCCATTTCCTTGCCAAAACTCACAACGGTGAGCTTTTAAAACCTTCGCCATTCTGGTGGGTGTGTATTTGCATTTCTCCAGTGACTAATGATCTCAAGCATTTTGAAATGTGCTTGTTAGGTATGTATCTACTTTAGTAAACTGTCCATTAAAATGTTTTGCTGGGGTCAGCAGGTGGCACGGTGGTTGAGGTGCTGGACTCTCACATGGCTGACCAAATTCAAGTCCCGAATTTCTTTTGCTTTCTTTCTCTTTTTCTTATTTAGAGGTTTTTGCCTTAGGGCCCATGTGCTCACCTGAGAGAGAGAGAGAGACAGAGACAGAGACAGTGAGAGGAAACTGAGAAATCACCTTTTGGAGGGATGGCCAGGTTGCAATCCTTTCTCCTCCATTCTCCTCCTGGGATTCTGGGCGGGTATGCATATGCGCTCGGCATGCATTCCATGCCACTAGACCAGGACTCAAACTGTAATCAGCCATGAGGGAGCCCAGCAATGTGACCACTGCCACTCTGTCCCTGGTTTGCTTTCTTGCTTCTCTCTCTCTCTCTCTCCCCCTGTCTCTCTCTCTGGTGAGTACATATACTCTGTAGCAAATTTAGAAGTAATAATAATGATAAATAAAATGAAATGTATAACTGTTTAAAAATGTTTTGCTAATTTTAAGATTGTCTTTATTATTAAAATGTGGTTTTCATCAAGTTCTTCATCATATTTTTTCCCCATCTGAGGCTTGCCTTTTTATTTTCTTAATGTTTTTTTTGTTTTTCTTTATTATTATTATTATTTTTAAGTTTTTTTTCCATAAGCATTGCATACTCACTAGAGAGTCAGTGAGAGGGAAAGTGAGAAATCACCACCCCCCCTGCGGTGGGGGACAATGGCCACACTGCAATCCATTCTCCTCCATTCTTTCCCAGGGGTTTTGGGCACACACACACACACGTGCCCAGTGTGAATTTCAAACCACCAGGTCTGGGACTTGAATCACAGTCAACCATGTAAAAGTTCAGTGCCTTAATTACCACCTACTAGTCTAATATTTCTTAATGATATTTTTAAAGAACACAAGTTTTTAATTTGGGTGAAGTATGTATCAGTTTTTTTAAAACATTTGTGTGCGTGTCTGTGTGTCCAATCTAAAATGTTTTAACTAGCTGTAGGTCCCAGAGATGTTTCCTGCAGAAGTGTTTTACTTTTCTCACTTACACGTAGGTAGCTTTGTGATCCATTTGGAGTTAATTTTTCCATATGGTGAAAGTAAGAGTCAAGGTTCACTTTTTCACCTGGGGATATCTCATTGTTCCAGCACCATTTGCTGATTAGGATATCCTCCCTCCCCATTAAAATACCTTTTTTTGTTAAAAACATTGGCAGAGTGTGTGTTGGTTTCTTTGTGTAAATCTCAATTTTTTATTATTCTTTTCTGTAATCTCAATTCTGTCTCCTCCCTGCATATGTCTGTTCTTATGACAGTACCACACTACCTTGGCTACTGTGGCTTTATAGTATGTATGTCCTCTAACTTGCGGCTTCTATTTCTGTTGTGTGTCTGTGTGTACACATACATATATATGTATTTTAATGCCTTTGAAGTTTCATACAAATTGGAGAACTAGCTTTTTAATTTCTAAAACAAACACCTTTCTGGTATTTTGATTAGCTCTGCACCAGATCTATAGATTAACTTAGGAAGAAATGACAACTTAATAGTGGTTAAGGCACTGGAGTCCCACTTGGCAATCATAGTTTGAGTCCGAGACCTAGTGGCTTGAAACTCACGCCACATGTGCTCACGTGCCTAAAATCCCAAAAGGAAAATGGAGGAGAGGGGATTGCAGCATGGCCATCTCTCCAGATAGTGATTTCTTTCTGTCTCTGTCTGTCTGGTGAGTGCAGGCACATTATAGCAAAAAAAAGCTCTATATCCACATTTATTTAGGTCTTTTCACAATTCGTTGTAGTTTTCACATATTTTGTGTATATTAAATTTATTTTGAAGTATTTCCCATCTTTTTATACTTTTTTAATGGTAATTTAAAATTTCAATTATTTATTGCTAATATGTAGAATCTTGCAACTTTACTAAACTCATGTATTAGATCTTATGCTTTTTATTTATTTATTTATTTATTTTAGAATCCTTGGAATTTTCTTTGTGTTTTAACAGAGATTTTTGTTATAGGGTGCATGTGCTTGCTGGAGAGACAGAGAGACGGTAGGTGAGAAATCATCCCAAGGGGGTTGGCCATGCTTCAATCCTTTCTCCTCCATTTTCCTCTGAGGATTTTGGGCACGCACACACACGCACCTGGTGTGTATTTTAAGCCTCCTGGTCCAGGACTTGAATGGCAGTCAACTATGTGGCAGTCTAGCGATGTAACTATTACACCATATGCTGGTCCTTAGAATTTTCTTTATTAATATTAATGTACTGCAAATAAAGACAATTGTACTTTTCTTTCTGACTCACACTTACCTTCCTTCTTTTTCCTTCTTTTCTTCTTTTTTCTGTATTTCCTTTTTCTCTTCTCTCTCTCTTTCCTCCTTTCCTTTCTTTTTATTTGCCGTATACACTGTCTGGAGGAGTGATTCCCAACAGGGGGCAATTTTGCCCCCCTCCGGTACATTTGGCAACATCTGGTAAAACTTTTGGTTGACACAATCGAGGGATGTGCTACTGTGTCTAGTGGTAGAGGTCAGAGATGCTGCTGACAAGGCACATGCTTGCTCAGAGGAGAAAGGGTGTCAGGCCCAAAGCATCAAAATACTGAGTCAAGAAACTCTGTTCAAAAACCTATAGTACAACGTTTACTAGAAATGGTGACAGTAGAGTGGGCAGCCTTGTGTTGCTCCTGACCTTAGGAGAAAGTGTTCATGCTTTTGCCAGTAAATATGGTGTTAGCTGTGAATTTTCCACAGAGCTCTTTAATTATGTTAAGGGCATTCTCTTCCAGGTCACTGAGGATTGTTTTTAATTTCAGAGAGTGTATACATGTGCATAACAGACAGAGACAAAGAAAGTACTCCCCAATGGGGCCCGGTCATCATGCCATCTGTTATCCTCCATTTTTACATTCCATCAAGATCCTAGGTATCATGCCCTGTGTCCTGTGTGTTGCCACCAGGACTAGGGTTCAAACTGCAGCTGGTCACATGGGGTCTGGCCTCCTCTGCACAGCACTCCACTGGACTAAGGGGCTTGGTTGCTGAGATCTTTCATCAATAAGAGCACTGAATCTGTAAAAAACTACTCTGTTCCAAGGGAGAAGATTTTGTATTTTTTCTGTTGTTGTTTTTTAAGTCTGTGGAATTGGTCAATTGTATTGATTAATTTTTGTTGTTGTTGCTTATTTATTTATTTCTTCTAAGAGAAGAGCTGGAGAGACCCACAACAAAGTCTTTGCACCATGATCCACCCTGTTCTCAGCCAACCTCGGTCACAGGCTTGTACATGTGTGACTGGCCATAGAAGGCCCAGGGACAGAGCCAGGGCCTTCACACTGCTGCGGGTCCAGTCGTGTTAGCACTGTACCACCATCCAGCCCTATGCATTGATTGACTTTTGAATGTTTAACTAACCTTGAATTCCTGAAAATAAACACCTTGATTATAATATATTATTAGTTCTATATATTGGTGGATTCAACTTGTCAAAATTTTGTCAAGGACTTTTGCATCTGTGCTTATGAGGGATAATGGTTTTCTTTTTTTGTCTTTACCTGGTTTGGGTATCGAGGTGATGTTGACCCATAAAATGAGTTGAAAATAGTTCCTTCCTCTTTTTCTTTTTTTTTTTTTTTTTGTTTGTTTGTTTGAAAAAAATCCTTGTAGATTTTGTATTATGTCTCCTAAAGGTTCTTGATAGAATTCAACTCTGAAGACATCTGGGCCTGGAGTTTTTATGGAAGGAGTAGGCTAGTACTGCCAGCTACTTGGGAGGCCGAGGCAGGAGGATTGGGAGGCTGAGGGTTTGAGGTATAAGGCTGGCCTGGGCAACAGAGTGAGATCCTGTTGTAAAAACAAAGAAAAGAGGGGGGTGATTTCTCACTTTCTGTCTCTATGTCTCTCTCTGTCTCTCTGTCTGTCTGGCGAGTGCACGTGCCCTACAGTGAAAATCTCTCCCCCCCCCAAAAAAAAAAAAAACAAAGAAAAGAGAATGGTTAAAAATGTACGAGTTGACAAATTTGCAAACAGGGCCAGCAGGTGGTGTAGTTTAAGGTGCTGGACATGTCTCACACGTCAACCACAGTTCAAATTCTGGACCTGATGAGTTGAGAATGACAGCAGGCATGTGTATATGCGTGCCCAAAATCCCAAGAGGAGAATGGAGAAGAAGGGATTGTGGTGTGGCCATCCCCCGGGCGGTGATTTCTCACTTTCCGTCTCTCCATATCTCCACTGAGTGCACATGACCTATGTCAAAAACCTTTAAAAAAATCGTAAATATACATACACTCATGAAACCATCATCATGATGAAGATAATGGATATAGCTATCACTCTTAAACGTTTCTTTACGATCTTTTTAAATCTTATTTTTCCTTAACCTTCTCTATTCCTCCAGACAATCATTGATTATCTTTATGTCACTATAGATCAATTTGCTTTTCTATACTTTCATACAAATGAAATCACACAATATATACTCTTCTTTCATGAAAATTAATTATTTTGAGATTTATTCACACTGTGGTGTATATCAATTTTTCATTCCTTCTTAGAGCTTAACAGTGTCTCATTGTGTGGATATACCACAATTTATCCATTTGCTTTATTGACCGTTTTAGACTACTACATATAAAGTTAGTATTCTGTATTTATTTTCCCTAAATACATACATTCATTTTTCTTGGACACATCCTTAGGAGTGGACTGGTTGGCTCATCCAGTAGAAGTATAATTTTTTAGGATAATGAAAATCTGCTATTCAAAGTGATTATCTACTTCACATTCCCACCAGCAGTGAGAATTCCATTCGCTCCATTGTTATATTTCATTTGAATGTGTGAACTGAAAAAATGTTTTTCTTAAATATTTGAAAGTACTTAAGATTTCCATGTTGGCATTGCACTGATGGACTAAAGTCCTTGCAACTGTGACCATCCTTAGGGAGACAATGAGACGTGGCGGTGTGTTTTCACTACAAACACCAAAAGTACTGTTTGCAGCAGTTCTCTTTTTGTGTCCAAGCTGAGATGTGAGCCTGACTACTCCTGGGAGCTGGGTCTAGAGCTGATCTGAAGGAATGGGACAGGTATGCAAAGAAAAGAGCAATAAGAGAGAATGAGAGAAGAGCATAAAAGTGGAGGGAACGCAAACTAATAGAACTCAAACTCGCGGCTCCAGCATTTGGTTACATGGGACAGTACACTCTGCTCTTCGCCTTAAAGAGTATAGAGTATGTCATCCTTGCCCATAGATAGGTACTCGAGTTGGCGAATCCTTAATGACCCAGGAAACAATAAAAGACAGATGTGTCACACCACTAACTGATACTTTTCTACCTCAATGTCCTTTCCTGGCTGGGGCTCTTCCCGTTGCAATCAGTACCAGTCAGCTGTGCAGCTGAAGAAGCTCTGAGAGCCACAGAGGGAGAGAGAAACAGCTTTCTGTTTTCACCGATAGCCTCTGTTGAAAGAAGATGTTGCAGCTTACACAGGTTTCAGGCCCTGCCTGGCGTCCTGAAGCACTGCCCAGGCGCCTCCTCTGTCTCTGCAGCATAATGCTTTTCCTCTTCCCTTTCAAGAGGCTGCAGGAATTTCTATCAGAAGTTTGTGCAGACTGGGGACATTTAGGTAATCCTACGCTTACTCACAAACTATTTGTACATTTTTATAATTTTATGTCCTTTAAAAACAAAACAAACCCTAGCTGAGCTTTTCACCATCCATGAGTGCTCACATGGACATGTTTACGTGTTTGAAAGTTGTCCAGACAAAACATATGAAAACATTAAACCTTTTTCTTGTGAATAAACAGATTCAAATAAGTCTTTGGTCTCCTTGGGGAAGCTTATTTACCCCTGAAGAAACTTCCACTAATAATTGATATGTTGTCTAGAATTCCTTCAAAGTTTTGTCATGGTGTATACAAACACAGGCTTGAAGACACTATATAGTTTGAAATCTGATCAACTCCCAAAATACCTGTTTGTGCTTACTCTTGACAATAAAAAGGTAAAGTTAAACCTGATGTTTTGATAACAGGGACTAATGCTTTTCTGTAAGACTTCATTCCTGCCAAAGGCAGACCCTGTTAACTGAATACCACAGAATGCTGACAAAGATTTGCATTTTGAATTCTGAAGAGTGATCTTTTGAGTTTTCCTTTTTGTCTCTCAGGAAAAAATTGTAGTCAGATGAGTAACTGTAAATGTACATAAAATGTATTTGTGGATCCCAGGGCCCACTGGTGTAATTTCATCTCATAACTATTCCACACAAAATCCAAGTAGCAAGAAAACTGACTAGCTGGCCTAATATGAGCGATGGAAAACTAGAGGGTAATTTCCAACGTGGCTAAACTTCAAGGTGTAATAGAGAAACCGTGTCTAGAAGAGCAACGCCTGGGTTTACTTCTGTGCAGCCCCACCAGGAAAATCAGGTCAGAGCTTGGCCAGATGGCTGCAGTCTGACCAACTGGCAGCCACCCCGACTTAGAGAATGAGTAAGAGACTAGGCCATTTTCAGTAAAAACCCCACGGGGAATTCTATCCCAGCCTCATCACATCCCATACAAGGGAGAACCCTGTGTCCCTGAAGCCTGGAGGTCTTATTTTTAGTAAGGATGAATGGAAGCTTTTCCTCTGCTATCCTAAGTGATCTTTTAGAAGGAAAATTTGTCCTGAAGAGCCAAACGTCAGTCTGAACTCAGACTCCAGATGAGGCATTGTACATTTTTACCTGGAAATTAAAACATATCAACCACTTTGACAAAGGATGAAATCCTTCAGCTTCCTACTTTTCGGTCTCAGTTTTGAAAAATACAAGAATGCCCTAAAATAGAAACTTTAAGGAGAAGGCCATCAATTGACCAAATAATGTTAGAAGCTCAAATTAGAGCTAACGAGTGTGCAAAGCTGGTTTTAAATTCAATTGGATAACTACCTCTGGAGTGCCAACTGGGTACAAGCAGCACAGTACTGAGTGAAAACGAGTCCCGCGCCTGGAGAGTGCCGGTCTAGAAGAAAACGACGATGTATTTGACAAGGGCTGTTGAGCGTGCCAGAAACGAGCACACGCAGAAGGCAGGCCTGCTGCACGCCGCCAGTTCCCGCTGCAGTTCCCGCTGCACGGCGGTGCACAGGCCGAACGCGGGAGAGCCGGACCGGAGCCTGCGCGGCGGGTCCTGCTCCTGCGAAGTCACCCTCCTCGTCTCCCCGCTGGGGTGGAGCGGAAACCGAGCAGTAGCTTGGACCCCTGTTTACAAATCAGCGCGAGGGTCGGGAAGAGAGACGGGGCGCCCATGCAGCTGGACAGTAACGGGCCAAGGTTCCGAAAGGGGCCCTGGGGACCAGCATCCCGAACGGCAAGGGGAAATAAGTGACGATGGCTTTTGACCTGAAGCCTTTGGAGGCTCAAGTTTTGAACAAGACGTGGCCCTGAGGCCATAGTTCTGCGTACAGAGATCGGGTGCGGCCCTGATGGGCCCAGGAAGCCGCAGGTCCCCAGCGCTCGGAGAGGCGGTCCGGCCAGGGGGTCACCGCCACGTCCAGTTCCCGCCAGCCTCACCCCGGCAGCCTGCCAGTGTCCCGGGAAACCAGCTGGCTGGCTAGAAAGGTGCAGGCCCCAGCAGAAGGCACCGAGCACCGGCTCTCAGCAGAAGCGGTGGGTTCTGTTCTTGGTAAGGAAAGACGTGCAGGGACCAGCAGGTGGCGCGGTGGCCAAGGCGCTGGATTGCCATAGGGCCAAGTGAGGCCGAGTCCGGACCCAGCACCTGCGGCTTGGGCACCCGCGTGCCCCAAGTCAGACAGAATGGATGGAGAAGTGAGTCTGGAGTGGCCATCCCCCCCGGGGACGGTGTCTCACTGTCCCGCTCTCGCACTCTCTGGCGAGCATATGCGCTGTATTGCAAAATAATACTAATAATACTAAAGATTTACCTGCAATCCCACTGCCATTGAGACTGGGACTGAGGTGGCTCTGTAGATCCCGGAGGAGGAGTGGTGCACAGGGTAGCTGGCACAGAGGACTTGGGGTAAACAGTAGCTTTGCCGTATGGGCCGTCGGAGTCAGGGTTCCTGATGGCGCCAGTGACCTGGCAGGAGCTCGGAGTTTGGAATGAGAAATGCCGTTTCGGGAAGGTGGATACGCTTTACCCGTAGTCAGCAGCCATCCTGTTATGCCTTAGAAATGGAAAGACATTATATAAAGGATCCTCACACCCGTTAGTAATCCCAGAAAGTCCTTGGCTCAACAATCTTGAACTGGGATCTGTGAGGTCACCGTGCAGGGTGACAGTTCCAGAAATTTCCTTAGAGTCAGTTTAACAGGTCCTCAAGTGTCTGGTTTTTATTAAAGTATGTTGCTTGCAGTTTGTCAAATACAGTCATTGAATTTCTCAGAGATACAAGTAAACTCATTTTTTTTTCTAAGAGAGTTTTGCTGTAGGGTGTGGTGTGTGTATTTCTCAGAGATACAAGTAAACTCTTTTTGTAAGAGAGTTTTGCTGTAGGGTGTGGTGTGTGTGCTCGCTGGAGACAGAGAAAATGAGAAATTACTCCCCGGGGATATGGGCGGGGGGGCAGGTGGCCACACTGCATCCCTTCTCCTCCATTCTCCTCTCAGGATTTTGGGCACGAATGCACTTGTGTCTGGCGTGAGTTTTAAGCCACTGGTTCTGGTACTTGAATCTCAGTCGACCATGAAACCATGGTCGCCTTAACCACTATGTGACCTGCTGACCCCAAACTCAATATTTTCAATGATACCTGTGGCTTAAAAATATTTCCTGGGACCAGCCAGTGGTAGTGGTTAAGGCGCTGGACTCCCGCATGGCCTTCTGTGCTTAGAATCTCAGACCCAGCAGCTTCGGTAATCACGCCAGGCGCGTGTGCACGTGTGCCCAAAATCCCAAGAGGAAAATGGAAGAGGAGGGATTGTGGTGTGGCCGTCACCCACACAGGGAGATGACTCACCTTCCCTCGCTCTCTGACGAGCACAGAGAAGACCGATGGCAAACCCTGTGACAAAAGTCTTTTTAAAAATTCTAACAACAGTGTATATCAAGTTTAAGATTATAAATATGGAACTGTATAATATTTCCTCAGTGCTCAGTACAATACCACACAAAGGTTGACACACAGACAAAATTTGTTAGACTGATAATGAATTTTTCTTGTTAATAAGTAAACTCTACATAAAAGCTTTTAGGTTGTTGGGAAAGTCAAGATGTATTTTTCTATGTTTTTTAATGCAAAAATGTGTCATGACTTCCCCAACAGCCCGGCAGTATTCTTTGTAGTACGCTGTTTCATTTCCCCTAGAACTACCATAGAAGCGCCTCTCATCTAGCAGTGACAGATGCCATCGTTCAGAAGTCAGCACTCCGGCTCTCTGAATATGCATGAACCCAGATGCCTAGGAAATGTCCGCTCACCCACGCTCCTGTGAAATCGTGTAGCAGAAACTGTTCCAGGTGTGTCTGGGGATGTTTTGGAAAAGCCACTTGCTGGCTGGCGTCTCTGATTTTACTTGGTGTTTAGTGGCCAGTCTGTTGCATTAACATACAGCTTCTTATGAACAAACACTGAAGTCTTGGGCTGGAATTCCAATTGGTTCTTCTCAGATAGAACTGTTTATTTGCACCTAACAGCAGAACAAGAGAAATGTCACGAGCCCCCCTTTTCTTTTTTGTAAAGGTTTTTGCTACAGGACGCATGCGCTCACCAGAAAGACAGAGAGAGACTGAAAGACAGAAAGTGAGAAATCACTCCACAGCAGGGATGGCCACGCTGCAATCCCTTCTCCTCCATTCTCCTCTCGGGATCTTGGGCATGCACACACACGCGCCTGGCATGATTTTAAGCACCGGGTCTGGGGCTCGAACTGCAGCCAATTACATGGGAGTCCACTGACATAGCCATTATGCTAACTGCTGGTCTCCACAAGGCCCTTACCTAGCAAGACCTCCTACAGCCTTCGCATCACGAATAGCTGTCAAAGGTAAGATCGGTCTCCAGGAGACACTCACTTGACTTGGTGAATATTTTCTTTCCTAAGTTAAAATGGGAAGTCACAGAAGCTATGGGGTTGGGTGCGCCAAATGCGAGAAGAACTGGGTCTCACCGTAAAGAGGGTGAGCTATGAGCGGCCATGAGTTTGCAGTCCCATATGTTTACAGGTCGAAGTGGAAAAGAGCAATCCAGTACTGGGCAGGATTAAGATTTGATCTGATGTCCTTCGTGTGGTCCTCCAACTACCAGATGCAGGCTGACAGAGGACTCCAGCATCGTAGCGAAGGAGAGTGTGGTGGTGTGGCCACACTGCTCACGAGGTTTTTCTTTCTTTGTTGTGCTATGGGATGCGTGCATTCACCAGAGAGAGGGAGAAGGGAGGCTGAGGGAGACAGAGAGAAGTCACCTCGTAGAGGGGATGGCCATGCCGCAATCCCTTCTCCATTCTCCTCTCAGGATTTTGGGCATGCACGTATGTGCACCCAGCATGTTTTCAAGTCGCAGGGTCCAGGACTCAAACTATGCAGTTGGTCATGAGAGATTGAGCCCCTTCACCACCATGCTACCTGCCAGTGCCCTCACAAACTTCTTACTGCATCTGGATTAAACCTCTCTTGGCCTACACGCTTACCTGATGTGACCTGTGCTGACTTCCCCAGCCTGACCTGGTTCTGCTCGGAGAAGATCTTCGTGCCTGCCTTCCGCCTGGCCCAAGTGGTCCCGATCGTCTACCGCCCAGGCCTCCCTCACGTCTCAGGCACCCTAGATGCATTTTCATCCTCCCTAGGATGGCCTCTCAACACCCACCTTAAAGTGACTTCCTAGCATCCCCACTGCCCTCTGGGGTCTCTCCTGTTTAATTCCCATATGCTTCTTTATAACCCTTATTATGCCCTGAAGGAACCTTATTTAAGCGACAGCTTTCTGTCCAATCCCACTGGACTCAGCCACGCTGAAGGCAGAAACCACTCTGTCTCGTCCAAGACTGATTTCCGGTGCTTGGTGCCTGGCGCATGGAAGATGCTCAGTCAGTGTAGGAGAAGAAACAGAAACAGAGCCTTGTGGACCAGGGAAAGCTCTGATGTGGCTAATTGGAGCCTAACATTCCACCAACGAGCACAGAGCTTCAGGAATCTATGAAGAAGGGCTTGGCCCTGGCGGAGGGCTCCCTGCCCGGCCTCAGTGTGCAGAAGCAGCGTTCCTACAAATTCATCAAGTCCCCAGTCTCGGCTCCTCCCCTCCCTATTTATCACTCATACCAAGCCTTCCCTCTAGCCTCCCTTTTATTCCTCTTGGCTACCCTGCAAATGACACATGGAAACGTGGACTCTGTCCTTGGGAACCAACACAGGCAGCCACCCTTCCACCAGAGCTCACTTGGTCTCCGGGTTGGACGGGCTGTTGGACGCTCTCAGAACAGAAGCTTTGCCTCCAACCACTCCAGCTCACTACAGCTCACTGTGTCTTCATCATAACCTGTTTCAAGCGGTTCGAGCTGCAGAGCAAGGCTTGAACCACAGGCATCCCGGAAAGGAAAATGGGCAGATGGGAGGTCATTCCATCTGTGGTTGGAATAAAAGTGCCTGGGCCCGTTGGAGACCCACTGATGAGGGCTGTGAATGTAGACAGCTTGGGAATCGGAGGGCGGGTGAGTCTGATGTTTTTGTGGTAACCAAGGAAACAAGACAGAAAGTGAGAAATGAGGATCCACTGACCGAAAAACATGTGACTTTTGGAAGGCTCACAGGGCTTTACTGGAAAACAGTTTAGGATCTGTAAGACTTGGAGGCAGTGATGTTACTGTTTTGTTCTCTTCAACCAAAATATTTGAACAATCCACCCACAGGCTGTGGAATCCATGCCTCTGGATGCTGTGCAAGCCCCACTGTCCAGATCGCGGCGGCCGCCCCTCACCTGCTACTGCGTCTCTCAGGCCCAGTGCTTGCACGTAACTTGGTGACTCCACCTTGATGAGTCCTGGTGGCAAAGGGTAAAATGAATTTCCTACTCCCTTTCTGACTCCCTCCCTTTCTTCCTCCCTCTCTTCTCTTCCTTCTTTTTCTTCTTTCACCCCTCCGCTTTATAAAATGTGATTGGTAGACCCTCCCGTGAGCAGGCTCAGTTATTGCGGGCGTTTCTTTCTGCGCCCTGAAGCAGAAGAGCACAGCAAGTGTGTAATGTGCGAGGAGATTTCTGTTTTCTGACGCCTGCGCGGGCTCTGCACTCCCCTCGCTGTCTGCTGTGGTGATGGGGATGGAGCCATCTGGTCTCCATCCACTAACAACGTCTTCTTGACCTGTCTCTTAAAATTACACAGTTATTAGAAGTTGCTGTCATCTACTTCCTGTTTGCCATGACACCTGTCACATGAGCTTTGCCTCCAGAACCGATGACTGCCAGTCTGTGGGAACACACACAGCTTCTTGGGCTGTGCTCCAATATAGAAGGTCTGGGCCAGACTCCGTGGCATACTGGACTGTGGCACTGGAAGCCACATGCCAACCATGATTTGAATTCCTGGCGCATTGGCCTGAAGTCACCAGGGACGTGTGTGCATGCCCGAGTCCTGTGGGCTAGGAGGGCGGCCGAGTCCTGTGGAGGGTGCGCCCCGCTCTCTTGATCGCTCATGCTTTATCATGAAAGAGAGAAAAGCTAGAAAGTTGAAGATTCAAAAGTGCCGGGTTCTTGTCTTTGTCACTCATGACCCATGACCTGTACAATGGTTACAGTGTCCCCTGCTGCATGGGTTGTCGTGTGCCCCGGGTTAGTCAGCGTGCAGAAAGCACTTGGGGAGCTGAGAGTAGAGGCAGGAATGAAGATGTGCAGTGCTGAGTCCTCAAGAAGGTCCCTACCAGGATTTCCCAAAAGGCCTCACTTATTAAAGTCACATTTATTGATTAGGAGGCCCCCTGCTTTGCTAAGTCATGTACACGCATTTACAGGGACTGTGTAGCCTGTTCTTAGGCCTAAGTCTGCATATTGGTCTTGAGACAAGTAGGAACATCAGTTCATAATGCCAGGTGTAACAAGTGGCAATGCAGCTGCTTCTTTTTTGACAATTATTTATTTAATTTTTACTTATTCATTCATTATTTTAATTTAACCAGGGAGAGACACAGGGAGAAAGAGAGGGAAAGTAAGAAAGCAAGCCACCAGGTCCAGGGTTCAAACCATGGTCGTCCATATGGAATGTCCAGCACCTTAACCACCACGCCACCTGCTGGCCCCCAGCAGCTGCCTCTTTTACTCTGATGTAATTCGTTCCAGTTGGGATGCTGAAGACAAAAGCCCAGGCACCCGTGACCTTGGTAGAGGATGTCTCAGGGGCTAGTAGGAGAGGAACTGCCACCTCCCAGTATCTGAAACGGGGATCACACGCTGTCCAGAGCACTCAGAGCACCCTTCTGTCCTTGTCAACATCAGCCACCATCGGTGAGTTCCTGGTGTGAGCTTCCTGCGCCTCGCACGTGGCGGTCCTGTACTTCCTCATCGGCTTTGGGCTTCCACGCTGCTGCTGAAGCTGGGCACCTGCACAGCTGTCATGGCCCCCCGAGGCGTTCCAGGGTCCCCTGAGTTATGGCACCTCCTTGCCACTGGAAAGGAAGAGGCCAGGGAAGGAGAAGGCAGGGCAGACCCCTTGGGCTCCCCAGATCCACAGTCTCCCTCCCATCCCCTTCCTGAGAGTCTCCCTGAATCTCTCCCCATCCGGATACTTCCAAATCTTTTCAAAACTCACTTCCTACCCCTAGGAGACAATTTATCATTATGCCCCATGACAAGCTCAAACCGCCCCCAACACACACACGGCCAGCCATAAATCAGCGAACAGGTTGTCTTAGGAGTACCTGATGGCTTCTGCTCATTCTCTTGGAACCCTAAAGCCCAAGTCAAGAAAAAAGATCCTCTTTGTTACTTGGAACGGGCAGGAGACCGCATCTGTGTGGACAACAGTCCGGCAGGCTCACCTGCGGACTTACTCTGCTCTACGCCCTAAGGAGCTTGTCGTCGTCCTTCCTTTTATTTTTTTCAGTGGCCAGAGGCATGCCCTAGCCCGAGAGGGAGAAAGCACCTCTGCGGGGCATGTTCGCACTGCAATCCCTTCTCCTCGTTTCACCCCCTTGTCAGGATTTGGGGCATACACACGTGCATATTTGCCCAGAGAGCTTTTCAAGCTGCCAAGGCTGTCATAAGGGATCCAGTTCCTTTAACTACTAGGCTCCAGGCTGGTCGTTTTCTCTCCCTCGTATTTCTAGTTTGTGTAATTGGCCCAGCACTGTCCTATGTGGCAGGAAATATTGGAGAAGCAGGCTTGAGAAGCAGCTCAAGTTGGGAAAATGGCCAACTGTGGAAGAATAGAGAAGGAAGCTCTCCTAACAGTCACTGTCTGAATGGCTGATCAGTGACTGTGGACCCTCTTTATACCGGGGTGTAGGATGGCTTTTCATATGGGCTGAGGCTGACAACTCAGTTTTAAAAGGGGCTCTTTTTCCTAAGAAGTCCAGGCTTCATCACTGGACAGCACTGACCACGGGAGAAGGCCCTGCCAATCTTACATCCAGGGAAGTACTGGAAAATGGAAGCAGGACTCAAACTTGCACTGAGGAGGCCAGGAGCCTGTTGGTTGGGTTCTAACACTGAGGATGACTCAATGCAGTCTTTGCTTATTCTGATACTAGGTTTAGAAAGAGAAATATATCGTGAAATTGAGTGGTTGGCTATTTTTATTTCAGCCTTTGAGTTATTTCTGACTGTAGCAACAACTGTCAAAATTAAACTCACAGAAATGGAAATCTTATATTTGAATATGAAGTCACACCGACCCCCCATGTCACTCATTTAGTGGGCTCTTTTCCAGGTGTTGTGGGGTTTATAAAAAATGAAAGACAACGACTCTGTCCTTAGTAACTTAGCAGGTTTCAGATTCGGTTCTGAGTCAAGGTCATTTTCCATGGCTTGTGTGGATGATGTTACAGATTCCTACTTGACAGCTGAACCAAGTCTCATATCCTACAAGAATGCGGGAGTCTCAACCAAAGCGTCCATTCAGCAAACGTTACGTCACTGCACCCTGATTTTGAGTCCCAGTGGTTCCTTCAGAAAGAAACAGAAATTGGATTTGAGCTATCGGCCTGCAGGTCAGAGCAATTTGCATGCTGGGGATCCTTTCTTGTAAGTGCGGGAGAGCCTAGGCCTCCCCCTAATCACTGAGAGTCTCAGTCTTCATGGTGTGGAAGGAGCGTGTGCTTTGGGGTGGACAGATCTTGGTTCAGAGTACTCCGACTCTCAGGAGTTTCCATGTGACATCAGTCCCTAGGTTCTCCAGGTGCCTCTGTTTCCCTAACAGTTCTGATGACCTACTGTGCAGGCTTGGTAGGAGGAGGGAGTGCAGTAGCTCATGAAAAGTGTGGCCCCGACCTAGAGGAGGTACGCTAAACATTAATCCCTACACTCCTACACACGCACAAACACACTCACACTACTCAGTTACTGCACTCAGTAAACAAACATCTACGTGGAGCCTCTGCTGGAAAGTAGGGATACAAATATAAGTAACATCTAATCCCCCTACCTCGAGGAATTTGTCTTCTGTTGCAACTTGGTCAAGGAGGAAACCTCATTCCTGTTAGGGTTTTCCATTTCAAGGGAGACATGAAAAGCCGGGAGACTGGGAATGGGGAGCCATCAGGAGGTGCAGAGAAGTGGGGCCCAGGTCCTTCCTGGATTTTAGTCACTCGGGCTGAGCGGCAGGTTTGTGGCAGAGAAAGGGATCTGCCTTGTTCTTCTCACCTGTAGCTGACAGACCTGCATCTCAGGGCCAGGCCTGAGCACAGGAGGTAAGCCTTGTGCATAGGGAGCCACAACCCACATAGTAAGCTGTGGTTGGAATCCGAGCCCTACAGGCTGGGAGAGCACACAGCACACATGTGCACGCATTGCATGTGCCCAGGAGGAATAGCGGGCAGGGGATGCAGCATGGCCAGGCCCCACTGGGGAGGGCCTTCTATTCCCTGACCTCTGGCACATGCGTGTACCCTCTGGCAATTCCAAACAAAACTAGAACTAAAAACAGCTGCGTCTAGAGAGTTCTCGTTTCCCATGTCTTCAACTCTGTTTCCGTGTCCAGGGTCTTGGCCGCAGGCCTCTCTGCCTTTGCCCTAAAACTAACTTCCTGGGAAGATGCAAGACGCAGTGACCCTCGGCTTGAATGCCCAGTGCTGTCCTTCCCAGGTGGGGCTCCTGATGTGACGCCTGCTAGTGGCTGTGCTGCCCTGACATACAGAAGGGAGCAAATCCAGAAGATGCCAAATGCGTCCTCCCTCTCCTGCTCTAACTACCAGGAGTCTCCTCGTGGACTTGCCATTCTTACTTCAAAGCAATCCACCGGCTAGTGGGGGGCGGAGGTGCTGAGAGCCCCGGGCGCTCCTCTCCCCCTGGCCTCCAGAGGAGTCAGCAGACAGCTGACGGGTCTCCCACCGTGTACACTCCGACCTGGGGCAATCACGCCCCATGGAGTAAATACGTGTGTGTGTGCATGTGTGTGTGTGTGTAAGAGAGAGAAATCAACAGCTTTCATTATTGCCCTATTCTGAAGTAGAGGCATTTTCACTAAAGAAATGTCAAAAAGTACTCCAAAGTAAATGTGAACCCGAGGAAGATTTGGAGCAGTGGCTTCTGGGCAGGGTGGACCTGACCCTGGGCCCACTCGGCCCTGGCAAAGCTTCCATCCTGAAGAAACACTTGCTATGTCAAAGTGAAGCCCAAGGAACAGACCCAAGCGCTACCACCGTCCACCCCGCTGTCCCAGCAACTGGCCCTCGCCCCGCAGTGCACACACGAACCACGTTTACTCATCACACGCCCTGCCTCAAGAGCGTGTCAAATTTCAGGTCTCATTCAAAGCATCTGCCCACTGAAACTGGAGGAGAGAGGGGTTTTCTCCAGCCTGGAATTCCAAGGTGAAGCACACCTCCGACCAGCTGGGTGTGACAGCCGCGGTACTCGGTGTGGAAGCGCTTCCAGAGAGCTGGTGAACACTCTGCTATTAGTAGATAATAGGAGGGAGGTAGACTTCTCCCTGGCAAAGAGCAGACCTGGGGACCAGTGGATGGCGTAATGCTTACATTGCTGGACTCCCACATAGTCGACCGCAGTTCTAGTCCCAGACCTGGGGCTTGAGACTCAGGCCATGCGTGTCTGCATGCGTGCCTGAAATTCAGAGAGGAGAATGGAGGAGAAGGGATTGTAGAGTAACCATCCCCCAGGGGGTGATTTCTTGCTTTTGGTCTCTCTGGCAGGTGCATGTGCCCAATAGCAAAAATCTTTCTTTAAAAAAGAGAAAAGGGGAGGATGCTCTCTCTGAAGTGGCCTGTGTGTTCCCGCCCAGAGCTTCACCACCTGGGTTTGCCTTTCTCACGTGGCTGTTAGATCTTAGAAACACTGGCAGCCCGCAGGTGCCTAGCAGTTAAGGGCACTGGACTTCCACAGGGCTGACCACCATTGGAGTCCCAAACCTGGTGGCTTGCTTTCTCACTTTCCCTCTCTCTCTCTGTGGTCAAATTAAAATAATAATAATAATAAATAAAGTTCAATTAAAATAATTAATAAATTAATTTTTTAAAAAAAGAAAGATGCCCTCCCTCCCTCCTTGAGAACACACACCTCCACACACTGCAGACGGCCTGAAGTTCAGAATACTGGGCATCCTGCTTCCCCTCCTCTGCCCTCACTTGCTCCTGGGAGTGCAGGAGCCTGATATCCAGGATCTAATACAAGACGTACTGAATTTTACATAGTGTTTGTAACAACTGCACGTGGGCGTCACCTTGGGTTTCTCCCGGCAGAAGGATTAAGTGCCTTATCTGACCTCTCAGCTCACAGGATAGAGCCTGGCCATGAACACCCGAGGGCCAATGCAAAACCTGCATAGTTTCTGCTCTTTTCCTCTTTTTAAAAATAATTATTTATTGGGACCAGCAGTTGGCATAATGGCTATGTTGCTGAACTCCCATGTAGTCGACCGCAGTTCGAGTCCCTGACTGGATGGCTTAAACTCGGGGCGGGAGCACATGCGTGCGTGCCCCAGATCCCGAGAGGAGAATGGACGAGAAGGGATTGCGGTGTGGCCATCCCCCCGGGGGGTGATTTCTCACTTTCTGTCTCTCTGTCTCTCTCTGTCTTACTGGTGAGCACACTCCCTACAGCATGCGCCCTAATTTTCTTTATTATTAGCATCATTTTCTAATTTTCTATAGGGCACATGTGCTCACCAGAGAGACAGAGAGAGGGCAAGTGAGAAAGCAATGTGTCAGGTCCGGGACTCAAACCATGACTGACCATGCGGCTGACCATGTGTGAGCTGCCCCATGCTCTTTTCCTTTTAAAGTGTATTCATTTAAACTGCTTTAGGCTATTTCAGTCTCCTTCGGATAGATGCTCGAAAATGGGATCAATGAGTTGTTTATTGTTTTGTTTTGTTTTTTGGGAGGTAGGTTTTTGCTATAGGGCACGCGCGCTCGCCAGGAAGTGAGAGACAGAGAGACAGAACGTGAGAAACCACCCCCCAGGGAGGATGGCCACACCCCAATCCCTTCTCGTCCATTCTTCTCTCGGGGGCTTGGGCACGCATGCACATGCACCCAGCGTGAGTTTAAGCCACTGAGTCTGGGACTCGAACAGTGGTCGACTACATGGGAGTACAGTGACATAGCCATTACGCCAACTGCTGGTCCTGAGTATTTTTATCCTTGTTACAGCCACTGAGGTGTTACAGTTTTGTTCTATTTTTCTTTCTTCCTTCCTTTTTTTTTAGTTTTCCTAACCGTTAAGTTGGCTGAGTTAACATTCCTATTCTAGAGGCTGGGAATAAGATGAAAGTCAAGAGTCTGACTTACTTCTTCAGGCATACAAAGCTATGCATTGACTTGGTCTTTCCTTCCCAAAGACCTTAATTTAGAGTGGCTTGGTTTCATTACTAGTGGCCAGGAAAGCTTACTGCCCAGAAGGAAACCATGTGAGCCCTTGCAGAAAAACCAAAGGCGTCCCCAGCAGGAAAGATCCATGAATAGTGTGAGTGAAAAGCATTTTAGAAAGAAAGAATCTGTATGAGAAGTTATTTTAAAAGTAAAAAAATGGTTGGAGATAATGAATCTTGGGCTAAACATGTCATTCATCTCCTTAGATTCTGCGATGTTGAATTCAAAGATGCATTCTGTGTCATTTCCTCAATCTGACACAACATATTACACAAAGAAACGTGTTCACACTGAAAAACAAACACAATAAGCATACGTAATTCCACCCACCCAGACATAACAATGAACACTTGATCTATGCATTTCTAGCCCCTTTCCTCCATACACGTAATTTAGTATAAATAGAATCATAGCATAATACATCTTTGAAATTTGCTTTTTTCACTTAACTTTACAAATGTCAGTCCATATCACCGAGGAAGTAAGTATGACACAAAATTAACCACATCATAAGCAGATGCCAGACCATAACTTACTCAGCCTGTGGTTTGAGATCAGACAATGAAATTGTTTCCAACTTTCAGTTGTAAACAGTGATACAATGAATACTCACAAAATATTTGCAGAAGGGAAAGAAATGAGAGAGAGAAACACATGTCTGGAAATGAAACTGTTTGTTTCATCAAACATTTTTAAAGCTCTTGACAGATATCCTCAAATCATTTTCTTCTGACTCATTATTTTACATATAGCAATGCGTCGCATGTCAGAAGCAGGTTTTCCAGTTTGTTTCTTGTTTACTACTAAGTTCACCTAGAGTGTCTTACTCAACAAACCGCGGTTCTCCGTTGTTTGTAGTCAGGTCTCTCAGTATTTCTTTATTTGGTTTTCCGCTTTGGTTTCAGGCTTAGACCTCCCGAGGACCTGACCTTTGCAGAGCTCGGGTGTAAGGATGCACTCTCTCTCTAGACTCACGTTCAGAATTGCCAGGCGTCTCTACTTAGGGTACTGGTTCTCGGACGAGCCTTCTAGGGAACACCGTCTTCGCACAATTTCTGAGTGCTGTGCCATTAAATATGAAAATAGCAGTCTTTCCAACTTTTCAGAAAAATAAATTTAATGGGATATCTCAGTTCTAAGGTTTCTCACCACATTTCCCCTAAATATTCGGTGCTGCCGCTCCTTGCCTTTCTTAGTCTCTAATAAAACCTGGTGTCATGTTATATATTCTGCTATTTTAAATTTAATATGTCAGTATTCAATGGTGTTGTGTCAAGATCAGGACGACTTCCAGATGTCCCACCGGCGCGTGCAGGGGTCTTGGTGCATGGGATGTTTGCTACAGTTGATGGTTGGAGATGACATTCACACACACAAGCGGGAAAACTGAAGACTACGAGTTCTGTTCTAACCATTGGTCACTCACCTCCTTAAAGCTTCCGTGCCTGGAGTACCAACATCACTGACATGCGTCGCAATGCATCCGATTGCCACGCTGGAGAAATTGTCACTTTTCTAAAGAAAAGCATTTTTCCCCCACAAAAGCTATTCTTCTTCACATTTAAAGCGTAAATGGGACGGTTGGATTCTTTGTTGTTCAGTGCCTCCAGAGGCAGCCTTAATTGCCGTGTTGGGTTGTGAAGAACGTCCATTAATGCAAACGTAGCCGTCAAGCGGCACTCCCAAATGGAAGCTCTGAAACTGCACGCCCATAAAGCGCATGCATTTCCGGACCTGGGAGCTGCTTTACTCAGCAGGCCATTAAAGCCCATTTGAAGGGACTCTCACGAGCTCACGTGCACCACAGGCACCTAACGCTGGTGAGTGAGACACAACACAAACAAAGCATCAGACCAATATCTACTAAGATGCACGGAGAAGAAAAGCTCATGCACCACAGGCACCTAACGCTGGTGAGCCCGCGAGCGAGACACAACACAAACAAAGCATCAGACCAGTATCTACTAAGATGCACGGAGAAGAAAAGCTCTCTCCCCAAACCCCAACGTCCTCCAACACTGACACTCATAAAACACAGGTAATGCGGCAAAATCGCCCCACTGGCCTCGCCGACAGCCGACACCCCTCCTGCCCTCCAAATATCAATCATCAGCCCAGGCAAGGCAAATGAACTTTTAATCAATAACAGCTACTGTTTCTTGTACCAGGACTGTTTATAATTTAAAAAGAAAAAAAAAATTAAGTCAATCCCGATGTGAATGTTTTCTCTCTTGAAGAGAAAAAGCAATACCCGGTGTCAAAGAACGAGGTGTCACTTCATAGGCTTTGAAAACAGGAGAAAATAAAGTCATTTTTTTCTTTTTAAGTTTTTGTTATAGGGCCTGTGCTCTCGCCAGAGAGAGACAGAGACAGAGTGGGAAAGTAAGAAATCTTTCTTCTTTGTTGTTTAACGCTTCCAGAGGCAGAGTCTTTATTGCCATGCTGGGTTGTGAAGTGAGAAATCACCCCCTCCAGAAAAACTCTCCCCCCACGGGGATGGCCATGCCACAATCCCTCCGCCTCTTGAGATTTTGGGCATGCATGCACACACACTCAGTATGAGTTTCAAGCCACTGGGTCCAGAGTTCAAACTGCGGTCAGTCATGTGGGAATCTGTGCCTTAACCAGCATTCCAACTGTTGGCCCCAATAAAGTACATTTTACATTGTTTGTGTGCATTGGCTGCAGACAGACGGCAGCTACACGGTGCCATGGGGTGGAGAGTCCTGTTAGACAAGCACCTTCCGTGGGTGGCTTCACTCTCGCACTGCATCCATACGCTGGTAGAGACCAGTAGAGCCAGGAGAGAACTGAGGGGATACCTGTCCAAAGATGGCTGCCTGGGGAGCCCTGGCAGACAAAGGTGTGAGCCCTGGACCACTGGAAAGGGAATTCTAACAACAGAAGGCTGCAGACTGTCCTGGTGGTGAGTTTGATCGTACATGGGAACCTGGCGTGTGGCCCGACAAGGACAGGTCTGATCTGATGGCAGAATGGCCATTTCCCTGTCTGCGCTCCAAAAGGCCGCGCTTGTCTGGAATCTCCAGGGTCCTGCT
>NW_006159761.1:444833-456627 GCF_000334495.1 Tupaia belangeri chinensis
CCTGCTGAAAAGACTTCACCCCAGCTCCAGAGACCTGCAGGGCCTGGGTGTTCTGGCCCTCCACTCTCCTGGGGCCTTGTCCCCGCAGGCCTGACTGCACACCATAAATCCTAATAGCGCTGGCAGTGGGTCGGCTGCATCTCAAGTCTCCCTGTAGCTATAGAGAAACCCAGCTGGACTCTACGAAGCCTCCTGCATTATGCTGGCATGTTTGCCAAAAACAGAGCAAAGCACACAAGCCAGAAATGACCCCCTGAAGATGACTGAAATGAAGTCATCTTTCACCTAATTGGGAAAGGCTCCACAGCTTACGCCCAATTTTAGAGAGTCATAGAATTCAGGGGGAAATGAGGATGGGAGGCATTTCTTGACTTTTCTTTTACAGTTTGCTGAAGTGGAACAAATCAATCCTGTCTTGATTATTTATAAAACCTTAACACCAGTGGGGCGGAGTGGACTAATGAAACCAGGCGCGAGGAATGTGGAAACTTCCATTTCTAAAGTGCTGGCATGCAGACGTGTGTTCGGGTCTTGCAGCGTTTAAAGGGCGTTGTAAGAAGCGAGTTTTCTGCTTCCAACAACTGTTGGTGGGAACTGGCATTTGCACCTAATTACTCACCACTATAAGCAGCAGTGAGGGGCAGGACCCAGCAAAGCCGCACACGGTTTTAAAGGACTGGGATATGGTGCCCTCTCAAGTGCTTCTGAAAATGGTCCCCACGTGGCTGGTGACACGGAAGAGTCCACGTAAAGTTTACGGGGCATATCTAATCCTTGGATTTTCTCTGTGAAGTCAGCATTTCCACACATCACAGAGGGGAAACCACCTCTCCAAAGGCTCAAATGACTTATTCGAAGACAAATAAATCATAATCCAAAGAGCTGCAATTTGAATTCGGATCTAGGAGGGATCTTCAAAGAGTTGAAGGAAATGCCTGTTATGACAAAATTAGGCAAGGATTTCAAAAAAACATTTTTTTGCACAAAAGGAGACTTTGATTCCCACTTTCCATGAAGCTTTCAAAGTCCCCACAGATGGCTAAACGCCAAGTCCTCCATCTTTCTAAGCGATGTGTTTCTGGGAAGTGGAGGAAGGGGTCCCCGCGCTGTCCAACGCCAGTAACTCTGTATCACAGCAGGCCCGCTGCCCACCGGCTGCAGGGCCACCCCTGTTGTCTTCTGCCCTGGCGCCCATTTATAGCTGACAGGTGTCCTTCTCGCCCTCAGAGCTCCTCCCAGACCAGACCACTGTCTGGGCCAGGCAGCTGGTGCTGGAGCCGAGGGGACCACCTCCTCGACACGGCATCGCACGCAGCAGCGTCCCAAGTGGCAACGAAGATGGTGACCGGCTGGGCAAAGCAGCTGTGCGCCATTCCCCACAGGCGGAAGGGGACGAGTGACCCTTTATCGCCACATACACGCGTTCGCTTCCTGCATCCGGACATACCTTGCCTGGAGGGTCTCAGGAAAGGGCTCCCTAGGTTGGGCACGCGCTTTTCCCACGGGCTCAGACTCGTGTCTTGTGTCCTGGGATGGCCCGGTACCTTCACCAGTCCCGCTTCTGTGTCGGGGCTCAGCGCGGAGCGCTGCGGGGTGGTGAGGGCGCCCGGCCAATTCGGCAGAGACTGCGGAGCTAGAAGCGGCCCAGGAGGCTCACGGCACCATGGTCTACACCGCCAAGCGTGGAGATAACTACAGAGCAGGAAGGCCGGAACACAGAAGCGGGAGCCAGAGCTTCACCAAGGTGGGGAGGTGCGGTCGGGGAGAGCCCAGCGGGGGCTTCCGGAACCAGCTCTGCCGTCACTCGTCTTGCGTCTTTGAAGACATTATTTAGGTGCATTGGGTGGATTTAGATTCCTTATTTATAAATGAGTAAGTTAAAGTTAGGGCTGGCAGGTGGTATAGTGGTTAAAGCGCTTGACTCCCACGTGGTCTGTGGTTCGAGTCCCAGACCTGAGAGCTTAAAACTCAGTCCGGGCACATATAAGTGTGTCCAAAATCCTGATAGGAGCCGGAGGACTTGACTGTGGTGTGGGGTGATTTCTCACTCCCCTCTCCCTGTCTCCGGTGACTGCACACATCCTACAGCAGGAAAAAAAGTTGTGGGGAATTTTCCTATCTTCCCAAGAGCAGATTATGAGTTTAACCGGAATGAGATAAAAAATGGTTTGGAGGCAGCAATATCACTTTGTGTTTGAAAATAATGTTGGAAAACATTTAGGTACTTTTTCATAATATAAACCATGCAAAATAAAGCTTGGGCACATAGTTATGGTGGCATGGCATGGGTTTTATTTATTTATTTTTTTGGAGAGGTTTTTGGTATACAGCAAGTGCACTTGCCAGGAGAGAGACGGAGAGACAAAAAGTGAGAAATCACCCCCCCCCCCAGGGGGATGGCCACACCGCAATCCCTTCTCCTCCATTCTCCTCTCGGGATCTTGTGCACACATGCACACGTGTCTGGTGTGAGTTTAAGCCACTGGGTCCAGGACTCGAACTGTGGTCAACTACATGGGAGTCCAGCGACATAGCCATTACGCCAGCTGGTGGTTTCAAGGCCTGGGTTTTAAAAGGCTGAGCATTTGCAGAACAGACAGCCATGCTGCACTGGGTGCCCCGGTCTCGAGCACAGGCCCGGCTCCTGACTGAGCTCCTGGTCTCTGCTCTTGCCAGGAGACCTCGGGAAGCTCACCTCACTGTGTGCAGCGACCGGTTCTTAATCTAAACAAACCAAACTAAGCTAACACACACACACACACACACACACACACACACACACATGAAAACAAACAAATCCCAAGGATTACATTAGTATCCGCTTTATACTCAGGAATGTGAAGGACTAGCATATGAAACGTTTGGCTTAGTACCCAAAGAAAGCTAGTTCTTACTGACTACTATTATTAAGACTGCCTGGTGGATCTAAAAGCTTTTCCTGTACATCATTTGAGCTCTCCTCATTTAATTTGATCAGGTTCCTCATTGCTTTTGCAAGGATACAGTTCAATGTTAAAGAATTATTTATTTAATTTAATTTATCATCATTATTTTATTTTTTAATTTCCTGCAAGACACACTCACTCACCAGAGGGAGATGCAGAGAGAAAGTGACAAAGCAAGCCTTCAGGTCTGGAACCCAAATCAGAGTTGTCCATGTGGAGTCCAGCACCTTAACCACCATGCCACCTGCTGGCCCAGGCAAGTTCGTTTCCAATTATGTGTGTGTGTATACATAGACAATATATTCAATATAGCTCAGTACATATACTACATACAAACCTTCAAATATGAAAGTACTTTCCTATTCTATTCGTGAAATGTTTTGATCAAATATTTTCAACCGATTTTGGAAAAATGTCAATCCCAATTTAGAGAAAAACAATCTAAACTTAAAGACATCCTTCATAAGAATATTTTTTTCATTGCCATGGGACACTTGATTGCTGTACAGAGTAGTTCTCCAGGCCCAGCCTCTGGCACGACCATTACCACACGGGAGAGCTGTAAGCCACATGCCAACTGCATGTCTGAGTCCCTGGCATAGTTGGCCTGGAGGGGGAAAAAAAAAGCGCATATATCCAGGATCTTAGGCTCCTGGTGGGATGGAGAACTGGAGGAAGGGGACCGTGACCTGACCAAGCTCTATGGAAGGTGCTTCTCCCTCTTTCTCTTGCACACACCTGCACTTTATCATCAACAGGGTAGTTCTTCAAAAACTCAGTTTTTTTTTTTTTAATTTTTGTTATAGGGCACGTACACTTATCAGAGAGAGACAGAGGGATGGAGGGAAAGTGAGAAATTATCCTCCAGGTGGGATGGCCATGCCACAATCCCTTCTCTTCCATTCTCCTCTTGGGATTTTGGGCAAGCATGCACAAGTGCCTAGTATAATTTTTGAGCCACCGAGACTGGGACTTGAACCATGGAGCTGGCTATATGGCAACCAGCTACCTTAACCTCCACAGCAACTACTGGCCTGAAAGCTCAGAGTTTTAAATATATGATTTTAAATAGCAAACAGGGAAAATACACTCTGCTTTGCCAATATAATTTCTTTGTCACAAAGTTTTGGAGCTCACTTACTCTTCTGTGAATTAATAAGCGTAGTTGTACAGTTTGACGTCACTGTTCCGCACCGGTGGTGGAACATCGCACCTTGTTGGGACGTGGTTCTGAAGTGCCTGTGCACCGCATCCAGACCCATCCAGACCCTGCCTGGGTATCCTGGGAACTTCGTGTTGCACCCAGATCTGTGCTGTTATCATTGCACAAACCAGGTTTCATCTTCAGTGTTAGATGTTTTCACTGCATTGACAATGGCATTCACACTACCATCACAGTTTTCACACTGTTAGGAGAAAGGTTGTCCCTGATTCCATGAATTTAATGAAAAAAGAAACAAAATTGGAACAAGCAGATTTGTCATTTGGTGTATTTGCTGACACCGAACGTCAGACTGTCGTTATTTAACCGTGGATTTCTTCTGTAACTCATGGGCCCACATACCAGCAGTTATTGCTTTACTTTAAATTCATGCACACATCACATTGCAATTAAAAAGTGAGCGAAAGTGATTTAAAGCAGTCATTTGATCTAAATGAAAAGTCATATCTCACAGACAGTGTGATTTGTATTCTCTGTGACTGCAAACTTTTTTTTAAATTTTATTTATTTATTATTATTTTCGCATGAGTTTTGCGAGAGAGAGAGAGAGAGAGAGAGAGAGAGAGAGCAAGCTGCCAGGTTTGGGACTCGAACCATATCAGTCATGTGGGAATTCCAGTGCCTTAAACAACACGCCACCTGCTGGCCCAAAACATCTTCCAAGACTCAAATCACAGTTGGCCCTGTGGGATCACATGCCAACTGCATGTCTGAGTCCCTGGCATAGTTGGCCTGGAGGGGAAAAAAAAGCACATATATCCAGGATCTTAGGCTCCTGGTGGGATGGAGAACTGGAGGAAGGGGACCGTGACCTGACCAAGTCCATGGAAGGTGCTTCTCCCTCTTTCTCTTGCACACACCTGCACTTTATCATCAACAGGGTAGTTCTTCAAAAACTCAGTTTTTTTTTTTTAATTTTTGTTATAGGGCACGTACACTTATCAGAGAGAGACAGAGGGATGGAGGGAAAGTGAGAAATTATCCTCCAGGTGGGATGGCCATGCCACAATCCCTTCTCTTCCATTCTCCTCTTGGGATTTTGGGCAAGCATGCACAAGTGCCTAGTATAATTTTTGAGCCACCGAGACTGGGACTTGAACCATGGAGCTGGCTATATGGCAACCAGCTACCTTAACCTCCACAGCAACTACTGGCCTGAAAGCTCAGAGTTTTAAATATATGATTTTAAATAGCAAACAGGGAAAATACACTCTGCTTTGCCAATATAATTTCTTTGTCACAAAGTTTTGGAGCTCACTTACTCTTCTGTGAATTAATAAGCGTAGTTGTACAGTTTGACGTCACTGTTCCGCACCGGTGGTGGAACATCGCACCTTGTTGGGACGTGGTTCTGAAGTGCCTGTGCACCGCATCCAGACCCATCCAGACCCTGCCTGGGTATCCTGGGAACTTCGTGTTGCACCCAGATCTGTGCTGTTATCATTGCACAAACCAGGTTTCATCTTCAGTGTTAGATGTTTTCACTGCATTGACAATGGCATTCACACTACCATCACAGTTTTCACACTGTTAGGAGAAAGGTTGTCCCTGATTCCATGAATTTAATGAAAAAAGAAACAAAATTGGAACAAGCAGATTTGTCATTTGGTGTATTTGCTGACACCGAACGTCAGACTGTCGTTATTTAACCGTGGATTTCTTCTGTAACTCATGGGCCCACATACCAGCAGTTATTGCTTTACTTTAAATTCATGCACACATCACATTGCAATTAAAAAGTGAGCGAAAGTGATTTAAAGCAGTCATTTGATCTAAATGAAAAGTCATATCTCACAGACAGTGTGATTTGTATTCTCTGTGACTGCAAACGTTTTTTTAAATTTTATTTATTTATTATTATTTTCGCATGAGTTTTGCGAGAGAGAGAGAGAGAGAGAGAGAGAGCAAGCTGCCAGGTTTGGGACTCGAACCATATCAGTCATGTGGGAATTCCAGTGCCTTAAACAACACGCCACCTGCTGGCCCAAAACATCTTCCAAGACTCAAATCACAGTTGGCCCTGTGGGATCCAGATGCCTTAAACTTCACGCCACTGGCGGGCGACTACAAACATTTTTTAAAAAAATTATTTTATACATTTAATCACTACATTGCTCAGCTTGTAAGTTGAATTTACCCCATGTGAATACACTTCACACCAGTCTAGTTGAAGACACAAAACACATTATTATCAACAGATAAGAACCCATTTCTGTGTCCCATAAATATCTTACCTCTCTATTTTCCTCCTAACTTTCTTTCCTTACACTCACTCTCTTCTCCTACCTTCTTCCCACATTGTCTCCATTATCTATAACCATTTTCAATCCTCCTATGTTCTCTAATCCTTCAGTTCCCACTATAGAGTTTGGACAGTCGGTATATGTTAAGTGGAGACATACAACGTCTCTCTTTTATAGCCTGGCTTGCTTCACTCAGCAGTAAATCTTCCATATTCATCCACTTTTTATCGAATGCCAGGGTCTTGTTTTTATGGCAGAATAGTATTCCAGAGAGTATGTGTGCCACACTTTTCCAATCCATTAATCTGTTCATGGACATTTGGGTTGGTTCCACGTCTTAGCAATTGTGAATAATGCTGTAATAAACATTGATGTGCCAGCACATTTCTGACCGATCTTTCTCCTGTCCTTTGGGTAGATACCCAGGAGTGGAATTGCTGGATCATATGGTAGCTCTTTTTGTAGATCTTTGAGGAGCCTCTGTATTGTTTTCCACAGTGACTGGACCAATTTATTTTCTTACCAACAGTGTAGGAGGGTTCCCCTTTTACTACATCCCCGCCAGCACTTATTTATTCTTTTGTTTTGTTTTACTTTGTTTTTTTAATCTTCTCCATTCTGACTGGGATTAGGTGGTATCCCATTGTGGTTTCCATCTGCATCTCCCTTATGATGAGGGACGTTGAGCATTTTTTCATATGCTTTTTGGCTGTTCATATGTCTTCCTTACTGAGTTGTTTATTTAGCTCATTTTCCCATCTTTTGATCGCGTTAGTCATTTTTTTCTGGGTAAGCCACTTGAGTTTCCCGTGTATTCTGGTTACCAGTCCCTTATCTAGGGCATGCTTTTCCACAAACTAGTCACTCACTCCAGAAGTGACTCTGGTGCTTCTCCAGCAGATGAGTGTCTTCTGATTTTCCTGTGGTCAGCGATACCATGGTGGCCCGTGAAGGGCAGTAAATGCCAACAGACATTTCATGCCATTTATGTGTCTACCTAAAACATTTTTAGCAAAGCAAACTTTCTTTTTTTCTTTTCTTTTTTTATTTTATATATTGTTTTTTCTTTTGTTTATTATCATAATCTTGTTTATATTACATTGACTCACATATATCTTTATAGTGTATTACATTTCTTTTTCCAGAAGGAATACCACGCATACAAGTCAAGACAAAGATGTTCCTATCCATATCATCATCAAATAGCTCTTCATCATTTTTTCCAGATTATTACTTTTATTCTCATTATTTTTTAAACATTCAATCACTATATATCAGTTTGTTTATAAAAATAATTTACCCAACATGAACTACTTCTCAGACCAGTCCAGTTGAGAATACTATGCATGTTATCACCAATAGGTAATAAACCATTTCTGTGGCCCACTAATGTCATGTCTATTTGTTCTCTTGCTATCCTTCTCTAGACTCTTCCCTTCTCCCACCCCTTTCCACATTGTCTTCAGCACCCCTAACCATTTTTACTGCTTTTATGCCTTCCAGTATTTCAATCTCTACCATAAAGTGCAGATAGTCGGTATGTATTAAGTGGATTCATATAATATCTTTCTTTCATATCCTGTCTTGCTTCATTCGGCAATAGATCCTTCATATCTGACCATTTTCTATCAAATGCCAGGGTCTTTTTTTTTCTGGCTGAGTAGTATTTCATAGAATATATGTGCCACACTTTTTTGATGTTCGTGTATTTCTGAGTGTGTTTCTTGAAATTAATATTGAGTTTAATTCCATCATGGTCAGAGAAGATGCTGGATATAGTTCCTATGCCTTTGAATCTGTAAAAGCTTGATTTGTGTCCTATCATGTGGTCAATCTTTGCAAAGGTTCCATGCCAGGGTGAGAAAAATGTATGTTTTGTGGTCTTAGGGTACAAAGCACTACAGATGTCTGTCAAGTCCATTTGATCTATAGCATCATTTAGGTCCTGTATCTCTCAACTTATTTTTTTGTCTCGAAGATCTATCTAAACGAGATAATGGGGTGTTGAGATCCCCAATAATTATAATGTTGCTCCCTATCTCTCCTTTTAGCTCCAGCAGTCTTTCCTTCACATATTTAGGTGCTCCTGAGTTGGGTGGATAGATATTAATAAGCGTTATGTCTTCTTGCTGAATTAACTTATTTACTCTTATATAATGCCCTTCTTTGTCTCTTCTTACAGTCTTTGTCTTGAAGCCTATTTTGTCTGAAACTAATATTGCAACTCCATCCTTTTTTTGATTTTCATTTGCATGGAATATCTTTTATCAGCCCTGCGCTTTTAGTCTATGTATGTCTTTATCCATAAATTGCCCTTCGTGGAGGCAACAGAGAGAGGGTTTCTGTTTTCATATTCATTCAGCCAGTCTGTGTCTCTTGATTGGAGAATTTAATCCATTAACATTCAATGTTTTTTATCTATATTTCTGGACATATTCCTATCATTATTTGAGCCATTTTCTTTGATGCTCTTTGTTCTCTTATAACAACAGTCCATCTGACTTTTCAGTTTTCCTGATATAGCACTCCCTTCAGGACCTCTTGAAGAGCTGCTCTGGAGATGATCAATTCTTTCAGTTATCTGAGAATGTTTTTATCTTTTTTTCCCATATGAAAGATAATCTTGAGAACCAGCAGTTAGCGTAATGGCTATGTCGCTGGACTCCCACATAGTCGACCACGGTTTGTGTCCCGGACCTGGTGGCTTAAAGCTCACGCTGGGCACGTGTGCGTGTGTGCCCAAGATCCCAAGAGGAGAATGGAGGAGAAGGGATTGCGGTGTGACCATCCCCCATGGGGGGTGATTTCTCGCTTTCTGTCTCTATGTCTTTCTCTGTCTGGCGAGGACACGCGCCCTATAGCGACAAAACCTCTCCAAAAAAAAAAAAAAAAAAAGAAAATTTTGCTGATATTATTCTTGGCTTAACTTGTTTTTCTTTCAACACTTTGACTATATTTTCCCATTCTTTCCTTGCCTGCCTTGTTTCTGATGAGAAGTTCGATGTTAGCCTGATGGGGTGACCTTTGTAAGTAACTTGACGTTTCCCTCTTGCCAATTTTAGTATCTTGTCTTTGCCTGTTATTTTTGCCAATCTGGCTCTGATGTGCCTTGGAGAGGATGTTCTTGGGTTGATTCTATTTGGGGTCTTATATATTTCTTGGGTCTGGATATTTGAATGCCTTTCTAGGTTTGGAAAGTTTTCTTCCAGGATTTCATGAAATAAATGATCAATGTCCTTATTATTTTCTTCCTCTTCTGGGATACCAATTATCTGGATGTTGGGGCACTTGATGGTATCTAGTATTCCTCATATATTAGTCTCACTTTTCTTGGTTGTTTTCTCAATCATCTTGAAACTTTTTTCTATGTCAGAATTTTTGTCTTCTACATTCGAGATTCAATCTTCTACATGACATAATCTACTTTTAATACTTTCAAGAGAGGTTTTAATTTTCTGTATCACATTCTTTATCCCTAACAGTTCCATCTGATTCTTTTTTAAGGTGTCTATTTCTTCTTTCAAATCATGAAATGACTTCCTCATCTCCCAAAGCTCATTGTCTCTTTTCTCTTGCATGCCAGTTAGTTTGGTCACTACAAATATTCTAAACTGCTTACCCAACATGTCCACAAGTTCATTGTGTTGTCTGTGGATGATGTAGGATTGATGTTTTCCCTTGAGGGAGAGACATTTGATTGGTTGCTCATGTTTCTTGTGCCTCTAGGGTTGTTCCTAGTCATCTGGTGGTCTGTATGTTTCTTCCTAACTTATTCAAGGTACCTTAGAGTGTTCAAAGGTGTGCAGGAGTAGAAAATTGGCAATCTCTGTTCTGGTCTCCCTTCCTGTTGTCACAGGTCCTGGGTGATGCAAAGTCCTCCCTGTTTCCAAAGAGTGGTGAGCCTCCAACTGAGCTAATGAGCTTCACCTCAAGAGCAAAGAAAAGATCGTGTGGCATGCATTGGGCACTATTCAAAACACAGAAGTTTTGAGAGTCAAAAGGCAAGTGGGAGACAGGGATGAGCCACAGGTCCCAGCCATTAGGGCCTGCAACCACAGGCAGCCTGGTGTCCAGCAATGGCACTTGAACTAGTCCCCCAAACTCTCTTCTTATTTTTCATCTATACACACACTTTTTATTTTTAGCTTATTGTTGCTAAAAGCATTTCTCACAAAATGAAAAAGCATTGTCAAACACTGAAGTAAGTAGCTATAGATTTTGCACCATGAGGTAAACAGCAGCACCACTGTCCAGACTGCTCTGCCCTGCTCCATGGCCAGGCCGTTCTGCCTTACTGCACATGTGCCCACAGTTCTCACTCAGCATCACCCAGCAACTGCCTATGTCTTGCAGGCCTTGCCACTGGTCACAGAAGTGCTCTACCACATGGTCCCCGGTGGCAGAGTGCTGAATCTTTCTCCCAGAAGGACCAGAGACTAGAAAGAGTGGTACCTGGCCACTCACATCAGACACGCCATTTTATCAGGAAGCCACTTCTGAAAGGGAAGGTTAAGGGTCAGACGAACATCAGGCAGAGATGAATTCTCACTGTTTGGTTTCAGATTTAGCAGCACATTGGGGCGAGGGCCATGTGCACTGCATGCACGTCTTACACGCTATGAGGTGAGGCCATGGTGAAAGCTGGAAGAACTCAGGGGTAGCTGCTTGCCTACTTACAGCTTGTTCTAAAGCCATTTTACGGTAAAATTTTATTAGGACAGATAGTAAGAAAACCTAGGGCAACATTCGTAAGCCAGACTTATCGAGGATTTGTAATTACTCTATTTATAATAGAGTCATCTCAGAACTGTGCTTATTCTCTTTGGATCAAGAACAAAGACATGGCACAGGGAAAGGACACTGGAAGATGATGTTCAACAGACATCAGGGAGAATTTCTCAAAATGGCACAGGAAGGAGAGAATCCTCCTTGCCGAAAGTGTCACAGTCAAATGCAGATGTTATGCAGAGGACAACAATGGGGTTGGGGACTCCAGTGCCATTTCTTAGGGCTCTGGGACTTTTGATCAATGTATTGCTATAAGTAAATCTCAGAGGGGACGTAGTCTTAGCCTTGAGAATGTTGGAATAATTTCAGCAATTGTCAAAGGAAGGAAAATAAATCTCTTTCATGGCTTTATATGTCCTTCCAAAGACCTTTATTGGGTTCATAGATATTGAGAAGCTGATAGTCCTCAGAGAAGAATAGACTACTGATTGAATGGAATCTTAAGAGGTCACCAAATCCAGGGTTGACACAGACGCAATGCAGGCACGTAATTGAGAATCCTTGGAACTATTAAGCTTCTGAACCTGTCTCTGTAACGGGGGTGGTGCTGTCTGCTCAGTTTGTCCGAACAACAATGTCCAACAGCTAATAAGGGA
>NW_006159761.1:456844-457816 GCF_000334495.1 Tupaia belangeri chinensis
AGTTACCCATCTCCTGGCACGTAACATAGAAGAAGCCTTTCACGCAATTATTTGAAAGATGAAAGGATGTTAAATAAAAACTATGTTGTGTATTTCATCTGGAGATTTCTGATCCTGAGGCTTGCATTCAATTTGTGATGTATTTCTTTCAATACTCTTCATTTTCTTGAAAGATAAACATCATAAATTGGCTCTCCCAGTGTACAACTACAACCATGTTTCTTGGCAGACAGACTTTTCTGTAAACCTCAGAACAGCTGATTAGCAAGTTCTTTTTAACCACCAGATATTCCCATCTTCCACAGATCTTCTAACCATGAAGGCCCAGGCAACTAGCAGCAGGGGAGAGTTATTATATTATTATTATTCTTTTTGCCTTAAAGCATGTGCACTTGTGAGAGAGAGGGGTAGGCAGGCAGATACAGAGAAAGGGAAAGTGAGAAATCAGCCCCTGGGGGGGGGGGGGGGGGATGGCCATGCTGCAATCCCTTCTCCTCCGCTATCTCCTTGGAATTTTAGGCATGCTCATACACATGCCCAGTGTGAGTTTCAAGCTGCTGGGTCCAGGACTCAAACTGCAGTCGACCACGTAGGAGTCTAGCACCTCAACCACCCCACCACCTACTAGCCCCTTGAATTCATTTTTTTCCTCACATAAAAGTATCTCTTTGGTTGGAACATCAGCAGGTGAACTCTAAGGCATTTTTGCTGGTCGTAGACAGGCTCTAAAATTCTACTACAGTTCTGCATTTTCTAGCTTTGCAACTAGCCAAAATGTGGACACACATTGGGGACCATTCCCTATTGATGGTAATTTGCGGGGTCTTACAGGTTAGGTGAGAGGATGCGCCAAGGTGTCTCCACGTGCGGGTTCCTCCTCCTGCAGCAGGCCTGGGGTGTCGAGGTGTGGACGGTGGGCAGACTCCAGTGCTGCCAGTGTGTGCAGGGCATGGGTCTAGCCCCCAACACTGC
>NW_006159761.1:457847-473350 GCF_000334495.1 Tupaia belangeri chinensis
GAGGGGAAGGTTCATGGAGTGGATAGAAACTGATGCTTGCTCTGAAGACCAGAATGATGAGCTGCCTGGCACGGTCCTCAGGCACATGTGAGTGCAGTAGGGCAGGCTGGAAGGTGCTCGGTGACAGGCTGCACCCCGAGACTTCTGCTGGCACACGGGTGAAGTGGCAGCAATGCCATCTCTGAAGCAGGAAATTACACTGTAATAGCAGCCAGCTAAGCCTCAGGTAACACTCCCAGGACAAGCCCAGACCAGCCGTAAGCACTAGCTTCAATTCCAGACGGCAGGTCCAAATCCACCTGCCGCTTCCCAGCAGAGCCCTGTGCAGGCGGAGCTGACCGATGTGAAGGGAGGAGGTCTCCTGCGAGTCGCTGAGTGGGAGCAGGATGGCCCAACGCCGGGCGCAGAGCTGGTTTCACACTCCCAAGACACCTTGGCCCATGGCGTTGCACGGGACACGGGGTGCTGCTTTCTCCACTCATTCTGCCGTCTGGAGAAGGGGCCGCCTCTCCTGAGTGCACTGGGGAGCTTGGGGCAAGGCCAGTCTTCCAAAAGTTAGGGATTTGAAGAAAGTGCTATTCTCAGAAACGAAGGACCATAAATAACAAAACTCTTTATTTGCATTTTTAGTTTAGTTGGTCCTCATCGTTGGCAGACTCTGTCCTTGCTACTTTACCTACTTGCCCAAATTGTTCATTCCCTCCACATCAATGTCCACGGTGCTGTCGTGGCACAGAGTGGCAGGAGCCTGAGTCACTGATCCTCAGGTCCCCAGCTGAGGCGAACGAGGCATGCTTAGCGTGTCTTCCTCATAGTCCTCTGAGTTGCCTGGGTTTTGCACTCGTGGCCGTTTGTTGGTGATGTCATAGTTGAAAGTGGTCCAGCCATCGTGCTGAAGTGCCGCCATGTGTTCCCATGCTGCGACTGACGGGAAATACCGTGTGAGACCAGCGCCGTGGCTCGAGCTCAGAGCTGCTGGCCCCGAGTTCAATGTTGGTACGTCGACAGCATATGCCACATTAGGTGGTTTTAAATAAAAACGCACATAAAGCAGGCCCACGTGTCGATCCTCTAACGACAGCGTTGTGCACAGAGGCTGGAGGGCGCTCAGCCCTGCATATCTCCCAGGGGCAGGGGTTCCATCTTGCTGATCGAGGTGTGTGGCTGTTTTATGGAATGTGACTGAGGTGTCAGCAGGACCCAGTGTGTCTCACTGGCTCTCCTGGTTATGTCCTCTTTACAAGATCGCCTCCAGGGCAGTAGGAGAGTTTAGAGGTCATTTGATCTAACTCCATAATTTTGCATCAGAGAAGCTGAGAGTGTGGAGACATGGCTTACTTGGGCCCTCAGTCCAAACCACACTGAGCGTAACATCCTCACTGTGTGCACACGGGCGACCGTGGTGAGCACAGGGAAGTGACTGCTCGGGAGGAGCGGTTTGGGGGTTCCACAGAGGGATGGTGCCCACGTGGCTCATGCTGTGGCTTCCTGCCAGGTCTCTTCCTCGTTATATTTAGCTGCTCATGTACCCGCATGGGAAGAAGCAGGAGCCTCGTGCTCTGCCTGCAGTGGTAAGGGGCTATTGCAAAAGACGGTAGCAGGGGGCCCCGTGGGCCCAGCACTTATGGAAAATGTTTTCTCTTTTAAAATCTTTTAGACATTTTATTTAGGAGATTATATTTACAAAGTCTTTACTCTTTGATACACTTCACATTCCACATTCGAAGAGAAGTCGTTTCCCTTCATCTAAGCCCAGAGACACTTGCTTACACTGAGGCCGAAGTAGGTGACTAAGAAAAAGCTGAGTTACAGGAGTGAGTGACCCAGAGACTTCAGAGAAGCACGGAGGTGACCGCGTGTCCGGAACGACACCCTTAACTTCCACAAACACTTGTGAATCGCTGTGCAAAGCACTGTGCGCTGCCGGTAAGGGTGTGTGACGCTGTTACTGCCCTAGTCCCAAGTGCATTCTGAGCACCCATCTGCTGGCGTGCCGAGTCTCAGCAGTAAGAAGGCACGACAGCCCCCGGCCCCTGAACCAGTCCGTGTCCTCGCTGGTCCTCTTCTTGGTGCTTTCCTTTTCTCCCCCAGTGATTGCTGGAAAACATTATTCCGAGACGCAGAGTCACTTAGCCAAACAGTGTTTCAGCAGAGAAAGTCGGCACCTCAGGGCGAGTGTAGTCAGTCTGAAGCCGGCCACATTATTCCCTGGGTGCGTGGACGTTCTTTTTAGAGCCTCAAGGTAATTGGTGCTTAATTAATGCAGCTACATGTGAGGGCAAAAAAGAGCCCACAGGGAGACACACTGGAAAGGTCTGGGGTATATTTAGAGCAAGGCCCACATTGTTTTATCATCACATTTTCCTCTAGTCAGGTATAGCCTGTCGAGTAGCATGAATTCTCGGTTGTCATCGGCACCACTTTGTCAATAGCTTTCAACCTTCTGAAGAAAGGTGCTACACACTGCCCTCCACTGTTTGGTGTCTCACTTGTGTAATTCTCCTAGACAATAACCAAGATAGATGCTTTTATCCCCATTTTACAGGTGAAAAAGTGCAATGACATTATGTCAGCTTTGACAAGGTCACAGTAATGGAGCCAGCATTCATGACTAAGGACACGTTGGTCGGGCACCATCACCTCTTCACTGCATCACGTGGCCTCGCCTTGCTCACACGGTTTCCATAGATACCATCACCTCTTCATTGCATCGTGTGGCCTCGCCTTGCTCACACGGTTTCCATGGACACCATCACCTCTTCACTGCATCGCGTGGCCTCTCCTTGCTCACCCGGATTCCATGGACACCATCACCTCTTCACTGCATCGCGTGGCCTCGCCTTGCTCACACGGTTTCCATAGACACCATCACCTCTTCACTGCATCGTGTGGCCTCGCCTTGCTCACACGGTTTCCATAGACACCATCACCTCTTCACTGCATCGTGTGGCCTCGCCTTGCTCACACGGTTTCCATAGACACCATCACCTCTTCACTGCATCGTGTGGCCTCGCCTTGCTCACACGGTTTCCATAGACCACCTCTTCACTGTATCGCGTGGCCTCGCCTTGCTCACCCGGTTTCCATGGACACCATCACCTCTTCACTGCATCGCGTGGCCTCTCCTTGCTCACCCGGTTTCCATGGACACCATCACCTCTTCACTGCATCGTGTGGCCTCTCCTTGCTCACATGGTTTCCATAGAAAACTTGCAATGTCCAAGCATCATTTCTCTCTGTGCAATCCACAAACCATGTCTCAGATTACCTGGGATACTTATTAATGATGCAAATTTCTGGACTCCATCCCTGAATGGGTCATAATTTCAGGGGATGAGTTTCTGGCATCTGTTTGGTTAACAATCTTCCTAAATGCCCCTAATGCACTCTGAAATTTGAGGCAAATGGTCTACACGTTCATTCAATTCAAACAAGGTGGAATAATAGAGAATAGCACAAAATCTGAACTAAAAATTGATATGGATAGCAGTTTGTGCACATGGTGGATGAGAAGCACCAGGAATTACCCACCCTACTGCGCCATTGGCCAGCTGCAGGTCTTAGCCAGTGCCTGGTGGGAGCATCCTTCTGCTTCCTGACCTCTCGGGTAAATGCTCTGAGACTCGTGTTCTATACTGTCTCCCAGAGGTCCCCATAAGATTGAGCTCCAGTCACCCATGGGGGTAGCGAGTGTAACAGGTCACCCTTTCTTTGCTGCCCTCTCTCCCCTGACTCACACGCCTCGTTCCCTTCCAACTTGTCCTGCGTGCTTCTTATGAACTCCTTACAGCTGACTCCTTGGGTCTGGGTCTTCTGCTGGGAAACTCCAAACCAGGAAAATGTAAGCTAAATTACCTCCAACTGCAGCATTTACTTGTGTGTGTTAGGCTACCATGAAGTTTTCCTCTTCCTGTCCCTGAGATAGCTGTAAACTTCTGAGCTAACTTCAGTTATTTATGCAAGTGCTTTCCGAAATGGAAATGCAGTCTTTAGGAAACTCACAGAAAATCCATATTATGAAAAAACTATGCGGATTTCAAAATTCTTTGCGCTAAAATAAACTTGTACTTTAATTTCATTATTCCACTCAGTTTTTAAAGTCCTGCATACGTGCCAACTGCTGTGTGGAAGTTGCTCTCTGGTCTCTTTTTAACCTGTCAAGTCTAACCCTCCTTCACAAAGAAGTGCACAGAGCACAGAATCATGCATTCCATTGGATTGGGTTCAAATCCTGACTCCCTTCTAGTTTTGCGACCATGGCAAGTTTCTAGCACTTCCAGGGTTCCATGTTCTCACGTACAGAGTAAGAATAAACCCCCGTCAGACACCGATGAAGGACTAAGGATTAACTGAGATACCGCATATAAGGTGCCTGGCCTGCAGTAGGCTGTCAGAGGGTGTGTGTTGTTGTCCCCTCCTTGATCAGCCTCTCTATCTCCTGAAAGCTTGTGGTCACTCTGGTCCCCGGTGACCTTTCTTTATCTAATTGATGGCTCCCATTGATCATGCCGTTCATGTTTAGCTTCATGAAAAATCAGCCAACAATCCCTCGCACTGACTACTGTCCAATGTCCTGCCTGCAAAGAGACTGTGAGCTCCTTGGTTACAACTATACTTTAACTTTGTTGATAGCCTTCTGGCCTTCTGCAGGGTGTCTGATAAATATTTTTGCTGATTTATTCAGGCATCGGTGATAATTAGCATTCACACTTAATTGTCCATTGTCCTTTTTTTTTTTTTTTTTGGAGAGGTTTTCGCTATAGGGCGCATGCGCTCACCAGACAGACAGAGAGAGATAGAGAGACAGAAAGCGAGAAATCACCCCCCACAGGGGATAGCCATGCCACAATCCCTTCTCCTCCATTCTCCTCTCAGGATCTTGGGGATGCACGCACACGCGCCCTGCGTGAGTTTTAAGCCACCGGGTCCAGGATGCAAACCGCAGTCAACTGCGTGGGAGTCCAGCGACATAGCCATTATGCCAACTGCTGGTTCCCTTAATTGTCCATATCGATCTCTACATGCATGAGACTGTGCCAAGACTGCATCACTGACACAAACTGCCAGCAATGACAAACCTCTCTGGGCCTGAGAGAGGAAACTTGAGACAAACATCCTCTTTTCCCCAGGTGGGCTAGAATTCCCAAAAAGTTTAGGACAGGCGTGTTTTGGCAGGTCTTCTTGCCAGCCACTAGGGCCATAGGAAGACTTGGTCTTGGTTGGGACCTTTTATCAGATGGCTAAACTTTTGTGGAAGAAGCAGAGTTTGGAGAACATAGTGGTCTTTGGACAAAAACTGTAATTTGGCTTCTCACTCCTGCCCTGGAATCTGGTCCAATGAGTAGTTATTCCTTGTTTTCTTCCATCCACTCACCATGCCTAGTTCCTGCAAAGTATCACTAACATTTATTTTACATCCTGGAAGGCATCCTTAAAGCTTCCTTTTATGTCGTTTGTAAAAAACAAAAAACAAAAAACACAACAAAAACCCCCACATGTGTCACTTTATTCTTTCTTGATTAGAGTTCTAATAAAGTTTTATTTCCATGACTTGCACTTGAAGTTTCCAATACAATTGCTCTACGGTAGGAAGTCTGGGCCCTTTGCACTTCTCAACCTTGTTTTATATTCTGTACTCTCTGGAGGCACAACCAACCACAGCCCCCTTTGAACATACTAGGGACAATCCTGTATTTAACTATCACCAGAAATAGGTAATACCAGTATTATGAAAAGATCGCTTGGATCTGACTTCACTGGTGTCTCTACTTAAAACTCAAGAGACTTTTAAATGTTACCTCTGCTCCCAGATCTTCTTCTCCAGGCTGAAAGTGAATTTTCTTCTTGGAACTCTGTTCCCGTTTCCCGATATTCCAGTTCAGTCGGAAGAAAGGACCACAGTTTCTGGGAGGACAAAAGTGAATGATCCCTGTCCACTCGGCCACACCCACTCCCTTTCGGAGCTTGAGCTGAGAGGTGAGGCATCCTCCGATCGCTGGGCCGGCACGTCCCGGGGCCATCAGTGCCAGCTCCTCCTGTCTCACAGCCCGGCGTGTCCAGCCTTGTGACTTCCGAAGCAGGCAGAGCCGGGCAAAGAAGGGGCTCTCCGGGGCTCTAAACCGGACTCGGGCCGCTCCGAGGTACCGAAGGGCGTCAGATCAGATCCAGAGCCTTAGCAGCAGAAGGACCATGCACTCTCCGGGAGGCTGGGTGACAAGGTCAGGACCCGTTTTGGGGTCACACTCTGGTCTCACGGTCCAGAGGAGTGTGCTAAGCTGAGCTCAGGAAAACGAGCTGCACTCCAGGGACCTCTGAGGGGGTCCGGCTACGATTTATAGAACTCTCTTGACGACGAGGAAAGGGGGTGACAAGCGATGCGCAGAGGGGATTTACCTCGCTTTGCCTGCGTGCTTATACACTGAGCCCTGGGGTCAAGGACAGTGATGGCTGCACGTTCACTCGGATGTCACTCTCTGGCCACCTGGTTCTCGAGGTCGGGCCACAGAGCTCGGCCTAGGCAAGGCTGCACGACTGCGACGCCCAGAACTGTGAAAGCGTGCCTGCTCCCACCTGACTGGAGGCGACACTCAGCCACACTGCCTTGGGAGCGTTCTCGGGGCCTGACAGATGACACACTGCTAACGAATAGGACTCCAGAGAAGCTGACACGCACTCCCCTCAGCGGCGGCTCCACCTCTGGAGTCACTAGGGGAAAGATGTCTCTCCACAGCCTTGTTAATTGCCTCGCCACCAGGAAGAGTCGGGGTGTTTTTAATTGACCATGGAAGGAATTCATAACATCAACAGTAACTTAGAAATCTTAGCTTAGAAAAGGAACAAAGGATTTTAAAAGCCAAAGCCAGACTATGTGGGCTGCTCAAAAAGATGCAATTTTAAAATTCCTGATCTTAGAGAAAATAGAATTAATACTCACTTTTTCCATTTCATAAACTTTCTGGTCATTTAATCCATGACAGCAGAAGTTACATTTGTTTTTGTAATTTGGGGCATTTGAAAGTGATTTGGCACAATGATTGCATCCAAAAGGAGGGAGGTGGGCACGTACCCCTCAGAGGTCCGGTTCTTCAGAGCCGGAGGGAGGGAGCGAGGTGCGCCGACTCACACGCTCCGCCGCCCACCGCACTCCTGCCCCGTGTCCGTGTGTCCTGCCGTCGTGGTGCTTCTGATGTCTGCAGAGCACGCCGCACCAGTCCCAGCCTCCGCAATCGCTTGGTCACCCCATTCTGAAGAACGCAGGGGGGTTCAGTTACGTTGAAGGAGAAACGTTCTGGATTAATATGCCAGGTACAAGGAGGGACGAAGGAGGGCTCTGTTTCTGGAGGTTCCCTGGGGAATTCACACGACCCACTAGGTGAAATGTCCACAGTGGTAAAGTCGCAACAAGCCTTGGGTTCCTCCCCTTTTCTGAGAGTTTTGGAGTCTTACCCAGAAGACACTACCAGCACGAGATATTCAGTGTTATTCCACAAGCCAAGTTCCATGTGAGAACAATAACGCTGAAACAAGAACAGTGTGAAATAACGTCTTTCGTCTGAGTCGCCATGTGAGAGACATGGCAAGTATATAAAGGGAGTGGACGCCCCCCCGATGCTGCAGGTGGCACAGCTGTGCAGGCTTGCGCTGCCTTTCTTGCAGTTTGCTTAGTTCTTACAAAATTGGGGTTATGGTGGTCTAGACTGCGCTTCGCTACTAATGTATCAGAAATACTTTCATGTCTTAAATATTCTTACTTTTTCTTTAGGTTTTTGCCATAGGGCAAAAACTTACCGGAGAGACAAAGAGGGAAAGTGAGAAGTCACCCCCGGGGGAATGGCCATGCTGCAGTCCCTTCTCCTCCCCTCTCTTCTTGGGGTTTTGGGCACACACACACACAGCGTGATTTTCAAGCCAACGGGTCTGCAGCTTCAGCCACAGTCGGCCATGTGGTAGTCCGGCACCTTACCACCAAGCCATTTGCTGGCCTGAATAGTCTTAGTTTTTCCTTTTTTTTTTTTTTTTTTTTTTTGGAGAGATTTTCACTGTAGGGCGCGTGCACTCGCCAGACAGAGAGAGACATAGAGACAGAAAGCGAGAAATCACCCCCCAGGGGGGATGGTCACACCGCAATCCCTTTTCCTCCATTCTCCTCTCGGGATCTTGGGCACGCACACACACGCGCCCGGCATGAGTTTTAAGCCACCGGGTCCGGGACACGAACCGCGGTCGACTACGTGGGAGTCCAGCGACATAGCCATCACGCTAACTGCTGGTTCCCAGTAGTCTTAGTGTTTAAAATCACGTAGCCTACTATTTTGTAAGTCCATTATTATTTAATTAATCTCCTGTTTTTAAACATCCCAGTTATTCCCGATTTTTCTCAATGACAAATATGAGTCTGATTAAAACCTATTGTTCCTAAATGATTGCTGATTATTTTTGTAGAATAAATCCTGAGAAGTGGCATCTGAGGTTACTTGGGTCAGTCAAATTCTACCGACAGATACACACGGACTGTATGCACACTCTATATTACATACATATGTGATATTATAATTAGAAGGTTCCGGAACTGCTGTACCTATTCATGATCCCTCTCGCAGCATGTGTAAACCTTGACAGTCCTGAGGGGAGAGTCTTTAAATGCCAAATAAGCAATACATGGAAGGAAAGCCAGGAAATTAAGAGGTTGTAAAGCCCATCAGACCGTTTTCTTTCCCTCCCGCATCCGTGAAGGGCAGGACAGGCGCGGAGGGAAGTCGAACGGGCCCTCTTATGCACATCCATTGTGGACACGTCTTTGAGGAAAAGGTAAACAGCATGCGGAGGGTCTGTGTCCTGGGAAAGCTGGCGAGGCGAACGGCACCAGAGAAGGCGTGACCGTGGGCCAGCACGCAGCTCCATCCCGCCCTTCTGCCGCGCGAGCGACAGGACTTGGCCAGCTTACAGCTCTGGATACAGGGGAGGGATGTTCCCCACATGGCCGGAGGGAAGCGGCCCAGACATGCATTCCTGAGGCCAGCTGGGTGGCTGGCTCCGCGGACGCCTGCACGTTTGAGTCAAGGAAGCCACGGGGTGCTGCCGCATAGGTTGTGTGGGGTTGCTCCCCTCTGGGGTTCATCCGCACCAGAAGCTTTCAGTAGGGAAAAAATGGTTTCCAGGACTGGTTCACATTTTTCTATGTAGGTTTGTTATATCATCTTTTTTAAAAAAAAATATATATTTCTTGAAATTATTGAAAGAAAATATGTTAGTTGTACTTTCCAGTATTTTTTCAAAATTTAGAGCCAGCCTATGGCGTGGTGGTTAAGGTGGCTGGATGTCCCATATGGATAACTGCATGGTTTGAGTCCCAGACCTGGTGGAGTGAGAAACACACTGTGTGTGTGTGTGCATGCGTGCGTGTGTGTATGTGTGCATGCACACATGTGCATGTGTGCCCCAACCCAGAGAGGAGAATGGAGGAGAGGGGATTGCAGCATGGCCATCTCTCTAGGGGGTGCTTTCTCACTTTCTCTCTCTCTCTCTCTCTCTCTCTCTGGTGAGCACATGCACCCTTTGGCAAAAAGTTTAAAAACCATAAACATAAAAGAACATAAAAATCTCTCACAAGTTCATCATCCAAAGAAAGTATCATTATTTCCTTCATAGCATATTTATAAGGGGTCTTCAAAAAGTTCATGAAAATGTGTATTGTGAAAAAGCTATGCATGAATTTCAAAAATTTTTGCACCAAAATTAAACTCATATTTAAATTTCAAACTTTTAAAGTCCACTCATACTTTCAGTCTGTTCCGTTGACGTCCTTGTATTTCTTTTGCAATAGGGCATTTCGTGCATACAATGTTATAGCTTACTTTTTCAGTACTTGGGATTTATAGCATTTTGAACACTTTGACATCACAAACCATTCTTTACAAACGTGTCCTTTGTTTTTTTTTTCCTTAAGATTTTTGCCATACGGTGCATATACTTGCTGGAGAGAGACAGAAATAGATGAAGTGAGAAATCAGCACCCAGGAGGATGGCCATACCGCAGTCCCTTCTCCTTCAGTCTCTTCCTGGGATTTTGGGCACCCGTGCACATGCGCTCCACATGTGTTCAAGCTGCTGGCCTGGGACTTCAACCACGGTCAGCCAGTCCAGTGACTTACCCACTGCACCACCTGCTGGCTCCACGAACTTGTCACGTAACGGGTGTTTAATATCCCATCATACTGCTCACGTGCTGAGCTATTCAGAATGCTCCCAGGGCTGAACACGGCTCTGTTGTCACTATTTTCTAATGTGAGCAATGTGGTTATGAGCCTCTTCCAAGAAGTCTTCATTGCATTTCTGATCCTTGCCTTTGGGTGGTTTTTGTAGAGGCAAGTCTTTGTTATTTCTAGGGAAAAGAAACTGAAAGCCTAAAATTGAGGCCAAAGAATTTACTTCCCCTTATTCTATTTATTATCCATCATTTCTCCATGGATTCTATTTTTTATTTGTTCATTTATTTTAAAATAATGGATGTAGTGTCAATGATCATCATTCAGATTCTAGAAGGTTCTCCTTCCGTGCACTCTTGTCTCCAACCAAACAACCAAGCCCCATCTTTCGATCCTCCAGCTTCCTGTGGGACACGAGGCTGCCCGCTGGATCAGGTACCTGTTGCAGTTCTAGTGTGGCATCCGGCATGTTCACCCGCCGCACACAGGAGAGCCCAGAGCCTTCTGGGGCTGCGAGGCGTGGCCTGGGGCTGCGAGGCACGGCCTCACGCCTGCTCCACAGCAGGAACAGCCTACACCATGGCCCAAGGGACGGCCGGGAAAAACCGCAGAGTGGGTTCAAATTCATCAAGTCTTACTCAAAAACAGAAGCAAAGAGAAGCAGAGCCGCCATGCACCCAGCCCACATGGAGGTGTGGGTGTCACCAGGTTGAGCTTGAAGCTTGGAGAGAAGGGACCGCGTTTCTGTTTCAATGGTGTGACTTTTCAAAAGCAGCTTTCTCTTCTTGGCCTTCTTTCTACCCAACAGAAAACATAAATTAGCACAACTCCTCCCTCACAGGCGTGTGATTTGTGAGAGCGTCGAAACCCGTACTCAGTGCTCTGCGGGCCTCGCAGGGAAAGAAATTAACAGATGGTCGTCGTTACTAGAACCAGAACACAGATAAATCCGGGGGTGCATTTGGCCCAACTGCCGGAACACATGACAGGACCTTCTGGTTGGCGTGGAACACCGCCATGACATGAGGCATGACTAGAAGCTCCGTCTCCTTGAAGCTCTATCCAGGGAGGGGATAGCAAACACCTCCTGCGGCTCAGACCTGGGCCTCATTTCCTGGTCGCTGGTTTCTGCCTTTGCTCTAGCTCCCTGCCCAGGCTGCACCACACAGGGTCTCAAGGTCTCTGCAGGTCCCCAGCATCAGCTCTTCTGCCCTATAAAGGCAGAAAGCCTGGTCTCCACGCAGCTGGCATTTGCTAAGGGTCGGCCTTACACAGGAACCGGGCCTTGGCGGGCCTCAGACATGTCACCCTCTCACAAAGGCGTGACTGAGAAGGACACCATCATTTCCTAACTTTACAGATGAAGAAGTGGAAGCCTAAAAGGGCAGAAGAAAACATGCTACTTCTGAGACCACGTGAGCCCTATAAAAGTGTAGACGCTGAACTTTTTAGTGTATTGTAATTGCTACCTTCTGGAAGAAGCCATTTAGAGTGTGGGTTTTTTTACTGTCCAACTCAACTAAAAATGTGAAACATAGGCCTTTTAATGAGGAAAAGTGTCCAGTTCTGGGTTGTTATTATCTTCCTTTTCTGTGGGATAAATTAAACTAGCCTAGGCTTTGCTGGGCTTGTGAACTGTGTGTTGGTGTGGAGATTGCCCAGGCAGGATGGGTCTCAGCCTGGCCGCCTGGGTTACGTTGGAGTCAGGGTTTTGGAGCCGTAACCTCTCCTTTCATGTTTCATAACTAGTCTTTCTGGAGAGTTTCCTCTCCCCTTTTTTTCCGTTCAACCGAATGTGAAATTCCTCAGACCCGAAGCATGCGCTCTGCCAGGTGAATTTAATTTATCACTCTGTCTTCCCTCGCTTTTACTCTTAAAGGGGTAGCAGTTCTACTGAAATGCTGGTGTGACAGGTCTCTTTTTGTTACCTTTGTGTGCTATAGGATTCATGTACTAGCTGAGGGGAGAGAGAGACAAAGGGAAAGTGAGAAATCAGCCCCCAGGGGAATGCCTACATTGAAATACCTTCACCTCCATTCTCCTCTTGGGATTTTGCGCACACACGTACACATATCCAGGATGTTTTTCAAGCCGCCGGGTCCAAGACATGAACCGCACAATCAACCATGTGGGATCCAGCTGTTTTAAACTCTGTGACGCCAGCTGGTCCTTATGTCTTTTTTAAAAAGTTTAGGTATTTCCTGAGAGAGAGAGAGAAGTACCCATTAGGGTCCACACTGCAGTCATCCACACTGCAGTCCTCCTCCCAACCTTTCCAGACAGCCAGGATCACGGGCGCACGTGTATACGTGGTGGGCACTAGTCGACCAGGAACCAAACCCAGTTTTCCATGTGGCTTCCAGCTCTGCAGGGTACTGCACTGCACCACACTGCTGTGCACCACTACACTACCATGGCTGGGCTGCTGTGGCTTGTCTTATAGCAAAGTAATCTTTCTTTAATGATGTTCTTAAAGATAAAACTGGTATGGTATAAAACTAAATCCAGGGCCATCTGGTGGCATGGTCTTAAGGTGGCTGGACACCAGATGGCTGACTAAGCAGTTCGAGTCCCGGACCCAGAAGCTTGAAAAACATGCTATGCACGTGTGTATGGGTGCTTGAAACCCCTAGAGGAGAATAGAGGAAAAGGGATTGCAATGTGGCCAGCCCCTTGCAGGGCGATTTTTCACTCTCTCTCTCTCTCTGTGTGTCTCTCTCCATTGCCTTAGAGCAGAAAATAAAAAATAAAAAAACAAAATATGTATGTACATAATTCATATGGCCTATGTTACTTAAATTTTGTTCTTTGCTAAAATGGTAGGACCTAAAACATTTATATCCCAGTTAAAAATTACTATTAATGTAGTTCTGAAAGTTTCAAGATGTTTGTTTTCTTACAGCCTCTGTCAATATCAGTGGTCTCAGATGGAAAAGTAAAGGAAAAAGGATGGTGGTGGACCACGTCCCACTGGGGGCTGCTCTCTCCTGCCCTCTTACTCTCTGATGAGCACCCACACCACCTGGGAGAGAGAGAGACAGAGAGATCTCTTCTCCAGCACCCTGGGTATGCGTAAGGCCCGGTTTGTGGGTGAATCAGCTGGGGCCTGAAGCTCTCAGAACATTTCCAAGCTGAGGGGAGTCCCGGGGCTTAGTGGGAAGCTACTCCACCTGCCTCAGAAAATGGAGCATTTAGGACAAGGAGAAGCCAAATGAACAACTGAAGTCCCAGACTCCGTGCTGAAGAGCGAGGCCAGAGTCTCTTTAACCTGAAATGACTTAGCGTATGGCATTCTTCTTCACACTATTTTTAAAATGCATTACACTTAAAGTGCTCCTGATCACCTGTCCAGTTGCTTATTTAATTTCCAGGTACTGGGTGCCCTTTGTTCAACATCTACAGGATTTACCCGAAGAGATTAAGATGCAAATCCTGGGCACGGCCAGACATCCCGATCCACTCAGCTTGGGGAGGTGCTCAGGAACCTCCCTTTACCCAGTCTCGGGGCATTCTGAGGCAGACGCCCTTTGGATGCATCATGAGACTCCCAAACGGGATTCCAAACATGCACAAGGCTTGCTTTATGCCTTAGGGACTCTCAAACTAAGGAAGGATACAAATGTGTACGTCAGTGCTGAGTGATATGGCAGTAGCTGCAATAAGCCAGGCAGCATTCTAGATCACATGCGGCCTCACAATAGCACATCACTCATTAGCCCAAGGTTCATGAGGGTTAAGTGACACACCCATGGGCAGAGCCCAGGCCCGGCTCGCTCCAGAGGAGCCTGGCCTGTATTCAGCTGCCGGCCTGCACCGTCTCTGTTGGGCCGTCCAGTGCGGTGGCATGGAGGATAAGGCAGCACAGGGTGAGTGTTGTACGCTGGCACGCCCTGTCTGGCTTACAGGGTACAACGGAGAAAGAACTGACGTTATTCAGGACCCACTGCATGCCACCACCCTAGCATGCTTGAAATTCAAATTTCAGCACCCCCTTCCTCATTTCCTCATATGTTAACAAAATACTTGATCACGTAGGGTTGTTAAGAGGAGTGACTGAAATTGATAAAAGTTTCTAATACAGTGCCTGGCAGTAAGTGCTCAATAAATATTATCTACTATTAATTTTGCGACCATTATTTTACAACGTTTGTAAGCTGACAATAAGCATGCATGTTTTTGCTCTGCAGTATCGTATCTGGGCATACGTATGCATCATGCGATGGCTATGCACACTAGTTAATGTGTCCAACACCCAATGCACGTTTCCTTTGTGGTGAGTATTTCAAACCTACTGTCTTAGCAGCTCTCCAGCACGCAATGCACTGTCACCAACACTGTTTAAAGCTGAGAAATCGAGGGCTCAGGGAAGCTGGAGACCGTGGTCTGGGTTACCACCAGCAAGAGCTGGGCTTCAAATGCCTTTTGCCCAGCTCCCCGTGCAGACCCCTGGCCACAGCTTTGAGGGGAGGAAAAGGCCTCCAATCAGATGACCCGGGCAGCCTCCTGTTGCCCAGCTCCCGGTGCAGACCCCTGGCCACAGCTTTGAGGGGAGGAAAAGGCCTCCAATCAGATGACCCGGGCACCTTCCTGTTGCCCAGCTCCCCGTGCAGACCCCTGGCCACAGCTTTGAGGGGAGAAAAAGGGCTCCAATCAGATGACCCAGGCAGCCTCCTGCAGGCTGGTAGAGTTTCAAGGGAGGGCCCTCTAATTTTTGTCTGAGCTATTTAACCTCGCTGAGATTATGTCTATAATTTAACAAAACTCAAATCTCTCCAGACTTCAGCCTTCAGAACTTCTGCCAAGACAAATTTCAGGCAAGGAAAAGAAAATGTCCCTGGACTCCTTCAAGATACTCACATGAGATGTGCAGAGAAGCCTGTATTTTGCCTGGAAGTGAAGGCTGGACGGCAAGATGGAACTCAGGGTCCCGGGGTGGCTGCCGACAGCTCGTGCCTCAGTATCCTCTGAGCCTGCAGGAGGCCAGCCTGGTGGCCAGTCATGGAATCTCCACCTGCCAGGAAATCCAAAGGCTAAAGATGGGGCTCCCACACCTCTGGGGTTGCACCCCCACCCGCGAATCACCTCAGAGTCAGTCACCTTTGGAGAAAGCAGGCGCTGACAGAAGCTCGCATCCCAGCAGGACCAGGGCCAGACAGCGGCTGCATCCAGGCCCCCAGACCAGCATTCCGCAGCCTTGAGGTTTCTCTCCAGAGGTGACTGCAGAGAGCAGCCAGGTGCTGGCCCCAGGGAGCCCTGGGGCGGGGGGGGGGCGGGGGAGGGGGCAGGGCCTAGAAGGGC
>NW_006159761.1:474556-484214 GCF_000334495.1 Tupaia belangeri chinensis
TCTCCCCAGAGGGGACTGCGGAGACCAGCCAGGTGCTGGCCCCAGGGAGCCCTGGGGCGGGGGGGGGGCGGTGGAGGGGGCAGGTCCTAGAAGGTCCCTTTTCTGACCTATGGAAAGCCCTGTGGGGGGAATTCTCACCGGCTCGGTGGCACCTCTTTTAACTGGCTTGTGCATTTGCTCGTCCATTCACCAAACCCTTACGAAGTCCTGAGTGTCGAACGCTGCTCTGGTCTCCCGAGACAGGAAGTGAGGACCGAACGACCTCCACGTGTGTTGACCTTAGCTGTGAGGGATGGTTCATAAACAAGACAAATGTGCAAAAATGCTCTAGGTGGAGACCAGCACTGAGGAGGAAAAGAACGGGGGGGCGAGGGGGGGGGAGCTTGTGCATGCACAGGGGCTCTGGCCAGGGCCAGGCAGCCGAAGGCCTGGCTGAAGGTGAAAGTTAGGGAAGGCCATGAGGTCCTGGGCACAGCACTCCTGACAGGACAGTGAGCTGAGGCTGAGGCCGTGTGCCAGGTGCAATGGGGAGTGAGGCCCAGAGTGGCCCAAGAAGCAGCAGCAGGTGAGGAAGCTGCAGGGAGAGTGGGGGCAGCTTTGCTCCAGGTGAGAAGGGATGTCAGTGGGGAGTTTGGAGCAGAGAGCTCGAGGAGGCACAGGATGGCCTTGGCACTGTGGAGAGGCTGGGCACCGTGGCTGGCTAGGACCCAGAGTGACTGAGTTGGTGCTGACTGGGTCGCATGTGCTACTATTTCGAGGCCCTCTACACGCTCGCATTGGCCTGTGGCCTCTCTTTCTGGGCCCTACAGCTTTTTCTTCCTTGGCATAATGTGCTTGAAGCAAACCCACTGCATGTTCCCACTGCCGGAGGTCCCTGCTAATTCCAAACAATGCCAGCTCCCAAAGACCCACAGGTGAGGCCAGAGACAGAGCAGCAAGCGCCTCATTCTGGTTTTCCACACCCACTAGAACCCCTTCTCATACGTCTTCCCGTACTTTGGAGGCCAGGAATGAAAAGTGGAGTGGCATTTTCCGGATGCCCTGGAGGCCCCAGGTTCTGAGATGACCTGAGTTCCCCTGACACACACCCTTGCAGGACTTGCAGGTAGAAGTGAGCAAGGGGAAGTGGTCGAGGGGAGAAAGATGGGGCCCTCCGGAAAGCTGGGGTTTGTGTGGTGCGGGAGCTGGGTTCTTTGAGATGGGCTGACATTGTTCAGTCACCAGTGCCCAGTATTGAGCAACTGGGCAATGACAGAGGGGAATGCCCCAAACCTCACTTCTCCTCGATGCACTGTCCTGGGTAGGACCTCCAAACTCAGTTCCGCCCCCTCCCAGAAATTCCTGTAATAAACACTTTCTGAATAAATGAGCCCAAGATGGTTGCAGAATATCCAGCCATCTAACCTTAGTTCCAGGATTCAGGAAAGAAGGAGAAGTAAATGGGATTTCATCGGTGTTCTGTCTACCTGCTAAAGAATGCATTTCCTTAGAAGGGGCTTCTAGGAAGTCCCTCATAAGTATGTCACTTACATTCCAGCAGCCATTAACACTCCACTCCCCGGCCACACCTAGGTGCAAGGAGGCTGGGTCTTGTCGAGGTCTGGCCAGGTACTTTCCATCTCAATAATATAGGATTTCTAACAGCAAATAAGAGAGAAATGGATCTTGCATAGGCAGTTTGCAGTCCTTGACACAGGGTGTCAGTTATTTTAAGGTTCTTAATATGTATTGCTAAATTGCTTTCTGGGGGGGGGCGGGGGGGAGGTTTTTGCTATAGGGCGCATGCGCTCACTAGGCAGACAGAGATAGACATAGAGACAGAAAGTGAGAAATCACCCCCCACAGGGGATGGCCATGCCGCAATCCCTTCTCCTCCATTCTCCTCTTGGGATCCTGGGCATGCACGCACACGTGCCCGGCTTGAGTTTCAAGCCACCGGGTCGGGGATGTGAACCGCGGTTGACTACATGGGAGTCCAGCGACATAGCCATTACGCGAACTGCTGGTCCCCACTAAATTGCTTTTTAAGAAATGTTAATACTATTGTCATCATAAAAAATATATATATATAACATGAGTAAAAATTAAATGTGTATATCCAGATGTTTAATGCAGCCATAAAACCGTCTCTCTGTACCACTGAAAGTTTCCAACAGATAACTGAGCCTACGCTGGGCTCTGTTGTGAAGGTGGGAAGAGAGCACTGCTCTTCAGAGAGTCTGCGTCCTGAGGCGCCACCTGGGGCCCAGGCTCAGAAGGCAGTGTTTAGGGTTTTGCAATGATTGCTCTAACCCCCTTTGAACACGTGATGTTACTGTTTTTTATTTTTTATTTTTTTAGAGAGAGTTTTTTGCTATAGGGTGTGTGTGCTTGCCAAAGAGAGACACAGGAAGCAAGAAATCAGTCTCTGGGGGGATGGCCATGCCGCAATCCCTTCTTCTCTGTTTCCTCTCAGGATTTGGGTGTGCATGCACACATACTTGGCATGAGTTTTAAGCGGCGAGGTCCAGGACTCAAACCGTGGTTGACTACAGTGACATAACCCTTACGCCACCTGCTAGTCCTGAACACGTGTTGTTTGAATACGACCGCAGTCTGCAGAGAGCACTGAGAACTTGTGACGACGGGGTGGCACGTCCAGCCTATGTTGGCGGGGGAACACTTACCTTAGGTCTCTGAGGCAAGCATGCACCTGGGGAAGGAAAAGGAAGTCCCGCGAAGCCCTCTCATCTGAGAGATGATCCAGTTAACAAGGTGCAAAAAGCTAAAAGTGGGGGTGTGTGCAGAGGAGCGGGCAGCCTATCCAAAAACGGGAATGAGAGAGCGGAGGGAGCTGGGCGTGGAGCATCGTCACATGAGTCAGGTGAAGGGGCCCGGCGCAGAAGACCAGCCTGGAAACGAGGCCAGGTCAGGACTCCGGGTTGGTGGCTGCAGTTCCGTCCTGTTGCCGAGGGAATCATTAAACACTTCAGAGCAGGGAGGGGCGGTTATCAAAGCAAATTAGAGTGTAGAGGTGACACTATTAGCACAGCGCCTGGACCACCTGAGCGCAGATTAGCCGCTAACCGTGCTGATGACAGTAAGTACTCCTCCATGAGCGTCCCACGGGCAGCAGCGAGGAGCGCAGGGGGGACGAGTGAAGGAAGAGGGCGTGAGCAGCTGACGATGGCTGCAGACGAGCCCGAGCCACTGGGAGGTACAGCAGGAAGAGGACTGAGGGGTGCAGCGTGGCTGCCGGGGGCGTCCTGGGCCGCCACTCGCCGAGGCGCCTTTAGGACACGCAGGCACTCAGTCCTCTCGCGCCCCGACTTCCTCTCCCGGTCTCTAACACCGGTATCCCGCCACCCTATGGCCCCCTCTGCTTCCATTCTACATGGCCGAGACGTCACGGTTCTGTGGGGCTGGACTCGGTGGACCTGTCGGAACCACGTGAGGAGCAAGGTGACCTGTCGCCTCCGTCTCTCGCAACCTGGGGACCACTCCTTGCTGGCTCTGAAGCTCTTGGCCAGCGCTGGGGAAGCAGACCGGCTCCCTGCAGGCTGCTCGGCCGCGGAGGGTCACGAAGCCAACGCCATCTGCTTTTCCTCTGTCCTTGTGAGGAGAGGGCGATGAGAGGGCACCCTGGTGAAGGCTGTCCCCTGCCTTCGTGACGGAGAGCACGCTGGCCCTGAGGGACTCGGCGGAGTAAGAGGTGAGCGAGGTGTGAGTGCGCACGGTCACAGGGTCGGCGACCGGGCCGCTTCTCGAGGACTGAAGTGCGTGGAGTTCTCTTCCTTGCTAAAAGAGAATTTCCACATACAAGAGCTAGGTGTTTTGTACATGTGGGAGGGCTCTAGGGACCAGCAGTTGGCTTAATGTCTATGTCGCTGGACTCCCATGTAGTCGACCACGGTTCGCGTCCCAGACCCGGTGGCTTAAACTCACACCAGGCACGTGTGTGTGCGTGCCCAAGATCCCGAGAGGAGAATGGAGGAGAAGGGACTGTGGCGTGGCCATCTCCCCTGGGGGGTGATTTCTCGCTTTCTGTCTGTCTCTCTCTGTCTGGCGAGCGCACGTGCCCTATGGCAAAAACCTCTCCCCCCAAAAAAAGAAAAGAAAAGAAAAGAAAAGAAAAGAGAAGAGAAGAGAAGAGAAGAGAAGAGAAGAGAAGAGAAGAGAAGAGAAGAGAAGAGAAGAGAAGAGAAGAGAAGAGAAGAGAAGAGAAGAGAAGAGAAGAGAAGAGAAGAGAAGAGAAGAGAAGAGAAGAGAAGAGAAGAGAAGAGAAGAGAAGAGAAGAGAAGAGAAGAAAAGAAAAGAAAAAAGACTCTGTCGAGGATGCTGTCTTTCTGTCTCTGTCACTGTGTGTTTCTAGACTCTGTTGAGGATACTGTCTTTCTGTCTCTGTCTCTCTGTGTGTTTCTAGACTCTGTTGATCGTGCGTGCTTGCGTCCTCTGTCACTGTGTGTTTCTAGACTCTGTTGAGGATACTGTCTTTCTGTCTCTGTCTCTCTGTGTGTTTCTCTTGCTCATGAAAGATGTTTTAAAAACACAGTCCGTGGTAGAGATGTGGTAAGTGGAGAGCAACAGTGTGTGTGTGGTGTGGTGGGCGAACCCTGAGTGAGTTCCCGTCACAGGTAACGCGTCTCCATGAAAGACTTGCCGTTGGAGCCAATATTCCAAACCAAACAATGACTGGCTAGCTACGGTCTTTTCATGAGGAAAAATGAAACATAATATTTTAGAGCAGCTCCCACTAGTTATTTTTAAATTACGTACAATGTGCTGTTTCTCATCAGGCAAATCAGTCTGTTCCTTCTGGGGTCTTGTCTCCAGCAGTGACAAGTAAAGCTCTGCTAGAAGCCACGGACCACTGCCTCTGTCCTTCCAGAACCATTCCTGGTCATGGTTAATTCCTGTGTATTCCCTAAAGATTACCCCTGTAAAAACTTCACAGGTGATCCAGTTGCCTCTTAAGCGCTTATCTTAGGTTCTCATGTTATTACACTAGAAGGACAGTAACTGCCTAAACACCATCAAAAACAAAATCTAATGTGGAAGGAAAGTCCTAACAGGTCCCTTGGGCCTGTTCCATGAGAGGTAAGACACAGAATGCATTTTAAGTCAGTGTGTTTATCAGGCTAAAATTCCCCATTTGCTGCATGTTTCTATGACAATGTGTGGCTCCGTGTCACACCAGTGGTTTCTCTCCTGGAACACGTGGCTGGAGAGAGAAGCTGGGCCAAGCGAAGAGAACATGTGGGCGCTCTGGCCAGCAGGTGCCAGGCCTCAGCAGAGCTGGAGCAGCAGGGCCGGAGAGTTCTGCTGACCTGGGCGGAGGCAGAAATTAGCGCCCAGCCTGAATCTGTGGCTCACACAGGGAGCCTCTGGCCTTCCCCTCCCAGCTTCCTTTCACTCAGCCATGAGATTTGCCTCCTATCACGCAGCTATGATCCAATCAGCTCAACATGAAATTCTTGGGACTTTGTGACGGAGGCCCAAGCCTAGCGCTTGCACCCCGGCCTCTGCCTTCCAGATGCATCCGCTACCCACCCTCCCAGCCCCGAGTCTCTCTGCCCTCTACCCTGATCCCAGGGACCTCGTCGTCCAAATCCACCGCAGTCTCCTCTGTCTCCTGCCTCTGTCAGGCTGTTCTTTTGCCTGGTGAGATCCCACCCATCTACAAAGTCTGGCTTACATGTGGTCTCCAAAGGGTAGGCTTCCCAGAGTCGGGGGCCAAGATGGTCTTTCCTCCCTGTGTTTCCGGAAACCTCGTACCAGGCCTTACTGTGGCACTGAATACACTAGTTTGCAAGGATCTTCATACAAGCTCTCTTCCATGAGAAGTGGGGAACCATGTGGTAGCAACAGCAAAACTTGAGCTCTGTGGGCCAGGAAATTCCTCCGCTAAGAGTCACATGCTCTGGAATGTGCCAGGGGAGCAGCCTCAGCAGGGTCTTGACTCAGCAAGGGCTGGGACCGTAGCAAGGGGCTGCTCGGTGAGGTCCAGGGCATTCGATTCCCGTCACTCTGCCCCGAGGTAACTCCGGCCTGCATGGGTACGAGCCCCAAATCAGAACCACCCGGCACCCTCCTCCTTCGAGCTGGCTCCTACTGCCCACCCGCCCCTCGCTGCAGGCTCATTAAGGCCTTTCCCAGAGAAGCGGTGCTCTGGGGGCTGGTGGAGTGTTCGGTATTTTCCACTCTGCGTGTCAAGGGCATTTACAGGCGGCGTCAGAATGTTATGTCGGTCTGAGGAGGCGCTTTGAAGTGTTTGTGCAGACATGTGCAGGCAAGATGTGCCCCTCCCAGCCTGCGTCGGTCCCTGTGGGCTTGCTCCCTGTTTCCCAGCATCATGTGACAATGAACAACACCACTTAACCCTTTCCTTCTTGGTGTCCAGCTATAACCACCAACATTTCAGTCTCCTCCTCCTTCCCCGGCTTGGCCCCAGGCTTGCCTTCTGGTCACACCGTTTGGAACCTTCGGGGCTGCTGCTGCTACCGCTCTGCATGAACCTCGCGTAGACGGGTGTCTACGAAAGCACACGCAGAGCAGCAGCAAGCCTCTCAGCACTGTCCAGAGGGCAAGAGTCTGGGGGTCCTCGACACTTCCTCCCCATCCCAGAGCCAGAGCTGGGCTGTAGGCCGGCCCACGACCATCCCTTGTCGGTCCTTGGCCACCACCAGCAGCAGGGAGCTCCCAGCAGAATCATTGGTTTTTATACTTTTATATTAAATTATCATTCACAGGTAGCCCTAAAAATGTTGCTTAGTCATGCTGTGAGAGCCTGGAGACCTGTTAACTCTGAACTAAAACAAGAAAAACCAGAGACTCTCAGAGGAAATGTCCCAGGCGCCCTGAGTCTCCTGCTTGGCTGTGAGCTATGGCTTGTGTAGTGGAGCAGGCTGAGGGTGGTGAACGGTATGGCTGGTGACCCGCGGTTCTCAGAGGTTCTTGTTCACAAGGCGCTTGGTCATCCAGAGGGAGCATAAGAATGTTTCATGGGCTCACAAGCAATGGATGGGGGAGGAGGCCATCAGCTTGCCCAGCGGTAGATAAACCGGCAGGGAATTCTCTCACCGCCACCATTGTTAGAGGTTTGCAAAGGCCCTTTGGGTTTTCTGTGTCCATGATCAGTGTCTCCCCTGATAACAGGGCATTTGTACTCCCACGGAGTGCCTGCCTGACAGGAGAGGCCAGAGGAGAAGGCTCATGTGGCCTTGTTGCAAAGTCTTAGCTCGTAAGCCTAAGTCGCTCCTGGGGGCCTGCTAGCTGGGACAGGGAGGGGCTCAGCACGCTTTGGTACATGGGCTGGACTGAGAAGACGTTCCAGTCACCGTGCCTGGAAATACAGTACATGTGAATCAGTGTCCCAGACACGTGATGCCCAACAGGCCCTGCTGCCCAAAGCCCATCCTATTTCCAGTCAAGGCTGCTCCCTGAAACCCCCCGTGTCCCCAGCAGTGGAGCCCCTGGCACTGTGTCCCTGGCGAGGCTCTACCCACGCTGGCTCTCTCCTGACAGCCTCTTTACTTGGTCTCCAGCATCCCAGAAGGAGGCAGGACATTCCACTGCTGAATGCACGAATCCAAGTATTTTTATTTGCTTTAGAGCTGAGTTGGCAGCCGGCTCTCATAGGAGGGAACTGGCAGCTAACTCAACTTTAAATTAGACATTTGCCATGATTCAGTCTACTCATAAAGCTAAATAAAAATCCAAGATGTAAAGGTCAAAACTAACAGGACTAAGATCTGCCTGTTTCTCTACATTGTGGAAGGTGGCGGGTGGGCATCTGCCTGCGGCCATGCTGCCACCCAAGGATGCTCGCCCCTCTGTGCCCGTGGGGCGCATCCCCACTGCTCCACTGTCTCACAGCCTCCCTCGCTCACTGACTCGTGTCTCACACTTCTCACACCCATGGTCTTCTCCTCAGTGTTGTGTATCTTGGCTTTGAAGCAGGGCGGGATCCACCAGAGGGGGTTGCGCTCTGTCGAGAGAAGACCCAGAGCCCGAGCGTCGTCCCTTCGGGGCCAGGGCGCGCCCTACGGCTCCTACCTGGCACTGCTCTTCCTTGGCTGTTTGTTCCTTAAGCTTCACGGTTTTCCTCCCTTTCCTCTTTGCTTTCTCTTTAATTTCCCCTGCTTCTGCTCCACTGAAATAAAAACAACTATTATTATTTGATTACTGAACCCATACTAATTTAAATAATATAATTTAATCAGAACTGCAATAAACTGGAAAATAAAAATATTTTTTCATTAGGGAAACATATTCATTAGAATTTTTTTTAAACGAGCCCGAAGCAAAACATAAGCATTGTGATTATTGCTGAAAACCAATTGATTGCCACAGACTTGAATGAGGCAGTGAATGAGAGCTAACAAGTATTTACCTTCAATAGATTAAAGTATAATCAGTTCAAGTCTAAACTCATTAGGTAGAATGAGTTTAAAAGATATAAATAACTCAGGAATCTCCCCTTTCCTCCTGCTGGCTTCAAGAAACACAAAAAATCTGTAAACTAAGAACTATCTACTCAACCTTCTTTTAGAAAAGTTACAGTGATTAATAGTTGACTTATAAAGAGTTGGTGATGACATTGCCTATTATAATATGATACTCTGCGAAAATTAAATGGTGAATTTAGTTTTCTTCCTCTCTTGAAGCAAGTTATGTTATATGATTTCAATGCTGATGAAGAGAACTAAATAGGAAAATGATGTAAATAGGAAGTGATGTAAGTGAATCTCAAATATGTATTCTTTTTTTTTTCTTCTATCATTTTGGTGCATCTACTGAATGTGAGTAGAAGTAATGATAAATTTATTTTACAAATGAGAATATTGATTTACATTTCTTAATGTGGGTCTGAACCTTTTGACTGATTCTCCCAAGGTCAGCTAAATGGAGGATGGTATATTCTAAAAGATTCCTTTTAATGCAACATATACTTACTCAAAGCCCATTTTCACTGAATTTCCTGTGAAGCTTCTCCTGACTATTGGGGGAAGGTATACTCCCCCACCCGGTGCTACCTCCTATGTGAAAGATTTGTATTAAGGCAGTCCCTCTGATCTCTCCACCCCTTTTTTCACCCTGGTCTCGTCTGTGTGGGGGGGGTCAGGATGCAGCGACTCACCTGATTGGTGGTCCCCAGGAAGGCTAGCCTGCTGAATCGGCCTCTCTTCTGGGGAGTGACATGCACACAGGTTACACTGTCGCCTCTTCATCTCCAGCACTGCTGGGCCAAGTGGCGAGGAAAGCTGGCCCCGGCCATGATGCGTAACTTGGTAGAATTTTAAGGACAACAGCAGCCCTCTTGTTGGGAGGAGAGGGATTGCCCTCTCATGCAGGGCCATGAAAGGTGAAAATGTGCATCAGTTTGTTCAAAATAACCGGACGTGATATTGAAGGCACACATAAAGCGTCTTCCTTTGGCTCTCTCTCAGTTCATGCTTTTTATGTGCTATTTAATGTTGTTCTAAGTAAACTGGTTATTTAAATTATTATCATGATTTTTTCACAAGTGGCAATTTTGATGAAAATATCAGAACATTTCATTCCTATGCAAAACCACCAAAATTCTTAATATGTGTTTTCTGGCAGGGGGTGGTGGTGGAATCTCAAGCTGGCCCGAAGAGATAGACACTCGACAAAGCAGCGACGGCAACGGCAGCCA
>NW_006159761.1:484348-512320 GCF_000334495.1 Tupaia belangeri chinensis
AAAGGCAGCGCCGCCACCGCCAGCCACTTCCTTACCCTGACAAAGGTCACCTGTGAGAGTATAAGAGCTGGTCATTCTTTCATTTTTTTCTCCTAAAGTTTATTCACTTAGTTTTTTCCCATGAGAGAAAGAGAAAGCCTCCCCCATTGGGGTCTTTATCCCACAGTCCTCCCCGGCTCTGGTCAGAGAGGGTCTTGGGCATATGCTTGCATACTTGGCACTGACAGGGAGACCCAGGACAGAGGCAGGGCCCTCCCACGTGGCCGCGACATCTCAGAGCCCCACGCCAAGGCCGGCCCACAGCTAATGGCAACGACAGTAATAGTGACATACTGAACGCTTTTCCCTGAGATCAGGGATCAGAAAAGAACATCAGCTCTCACCACTCCTACTTGACATTGTAACAGGGGTTCTAGCCAAGGCAAGAAAAAGAACAAAAAGGCAACTAAATTGGAAAGGATGAAATAAAATGTTTCTGGTTACAGATGGCATGACCTCATATGTAGACACTCCTAAGGAAGTCACCAAAAAACAATTAGAGGTAATAAATGAGATTAGATACAAGATTAATACACAAAAGCAGTTGTATTTCTATATGGCAACAATAAACAAACTGAAAATGAGAGTAAGAAAACAGTTCCATTCACAATAGTATGAAAAAGAATAAAATACTTGGGACCAGTAGTTAGCGTAATGGCTATGTTGCTGGACTCCCACGTAGTCGACCGCGGTTCGTGTCTCGGACCCGTTGGCTTAAAAATCTCACACCGGGCATGTGTGCGTGCCCAAGATCCTGAGAGGAGAATGGAGGAGAAGGGATTGCGGCGTGGCCATCCCTCCTGGGGGGTGATTTCTCGCTTTCTATCTCTGTCTCTCTCTGTCTGTCTGGCGGGCGCACACGCCCTATAGCAAAAACCTCTCCAAAAATAAAATAAAATAAAATAAAATACTTAAGAATGTTTTTTAAAAAGTACAAAGCACGTACAAGGGGAACCTTCAAAAGGTTCATGGAAAATGTGTATTATGAAAAACACTGTGCATGGATTCCAATTTTTTTGCCCCTACATAAACTCGTACTTTAATTCCATTTGCCACCAACTTCTGGAAGCCTCCTCATATACTGTACACTGAAAAGCACACACACAAAAAAATCCTTCAAGGAAATTAAGACCTAAAGAAATAGAAAAATAGCTATCACTTCAGCTTAGTGTTCCCCTGTTCAGTAGCTGCTAGACTGATACGTGAAGCCTCACACAGGAGCTGAGGTCTGAGGAAACTGGCCCGGGCACTTCCCCTTCCCAAGGCTAATTGTCCCATGCACAGATGAGCCGACCCCAGAGACATGCAAACCTCCACACTGGGTCATGCTCAGTGCTCTAGCTGGGTAGAGGAGGAGGATTTGAGAGGCTAACCCCTCCCAAGATGTGGCCTGCTACCAGCCCAGGGTGGGGACAGCCACTGCCATGCCTCTCGACTGTCCAAGCTCATATCTGGGACCCTACCTGCAGGTTAGGGTGACCATGGTTCTAGAGTGAAGAGAAAGAAGACAATCCGGGCCAGGGCCCAGGAGGCAGGGGAACAGCCCACTGAGCATGCATCTGGCAAGGAGACAGGAGTGGGGACGCTGTGAGCCAATGCACCGAGCCCCTGGAGCAGGGTTCTGTGTCACAATGGAATTTGCAAAACACAAATTTAAAAATAAAATTGCTAAGAATTTCAGGAATGTAACCCCAGAATATTTACTCCCAACCATGGGACTTTTGTTAGGACAGGGCTCTGTGCCTCCGCACTGAGCGAGCAGCCATGAAACGAGTCCAAAATTAAGAGCTCACTTGCTGGTCAATGTGAGGAACCACCGCACTCTTTGTTTTATTGTAAAGAGAGGTGAGAGTCTGGCCTCCATTCGACTTGCACTGTCTTATTTTTCTTAGTTTAGATTTCTAGCAGAGATGGGGACTCCTTGAAAACTCTGACTTTACCTACCTAATTTTTGCTTCTTTAAGGAAAGATAGAGAATAGACAATTAGGGTTTATGTATGTCAAAGTCAGGTTCTGTGCTTATGAGATTGGAGGCGACATTAACTAGTGCTTAAAAATAGGGCTTTGGGGAGTGGCCTAGAAGCACAGTGGATCAGCACTGTGTATAGGGAGCCAGATTCCAGATTGCGTACTGCAGTTCAAATTCCAATCCCTGTGGCTTGGAAAACATGGCAGGCATGTGTACGTGTGTGCCCCACTCCCTGACGGGCTGGGAAAATGGAGGAAAAAGAATTGCAGCATGACCAGGCTCCTTTGGAATGCGTTCTTGCTGTCTCCTTCTCTTTTTCTTTCTCTCTCCCCTCCTTTTTCTCTGTCTCTGCAAATGCATGCCTCTTGGGGGTCATATATATGTATTCCATATATATGGCTTCGATGTCAAACCAATTCAAGTTCAACACCAAGTTCTATTCCTCTTAGTCAATGCTCCCTGGAAGGTTATTTTCCTCCTTCTCCTGTGTGTCAATGTGTATGATGGTAGCACCTACTTCTAAGTGCTGTCATGGCTTTTTGAAGAAGTCCTGTAAGTAAAGCATTTGGCATAGAGCAAGCACTCAACAGAGCTCGTTTTATTATGCAGCTTAATAGAAGTGGGGTTCTAGCTGAATTGAAGGTCTCTTAAGGCTGTTGAGTAAAAACCACTGAAGGGTGACCTTGACAGGTAAGGACAGAGGCCAAGACATCTGAAAGACACTCAGTGGGCATGAATTTGGACAATCCCCCACCATGCTGGAGTAACTCCTTCAAATTTATGAGCCATCCAGAAGCAGGAGGTGCCTACTTTCTGCTATTCATATAAATGTTCATAACTAACTTCATTCATCAAAGACTTTTTTCTAAGTTATTTCTTCATGAGAGAGAGACAGGTACCCTTGACACAGCTTTGCCCTGCCACTATCCCCCCAAGCCTTTGAGCTGGCCAGGCTCCCAGACGGTGCAGGCATATCCCGTGTGTTTAGGGCCACTTGTTTAGGGCCACACAGCAGCACCCGACCACCTGTTCCACTGCGGCTGGGCACATTCAAATCTGCTGTTCACTTATGTTTAAAATGTTATTCAAGGTGCCAGCAGGTGCTGCAGTGGTTAAAGCACTGGACTCCCACGTGGTCAACCACAATTCAAGTCCAGGCCCAGAGGCTCGAAAGTCACCCCAGACATGTATGCATGGGTGTCCAAAATCCTAGAGGAGACTGGAGGAAAAAGAATTGCAGTGTGGCCATCTCCCTGGGGATGTCGCACTCTCCCTCTCACTGTCCCTCTGTCTTGCTCTGGCAAAAGCACATGTCATGTGGCAAAAACCTTTTAAAAACATGTTATTCAATGCTATAAAATTGATTTTTAAAAGTTTCAATTATGATGATTTTTGCTAATGATTTTATTTTATTGTTTTTCTTTGTTTAAACTGTCATCTAGAAGGCCTAACTATTCCCAGAGAATTATTTCCTTCTGGTTCTTCCTGGGAAGGAAAGGAACATGTTTTCCAGGGAAGTGGTATTATGTAGTCTGTCATGACACACCGAGCTTTGAGGTCAGAGAAGTCTGATAGCCAAGTCTAGGAACACCTCTTAATCTCTCTGTGACACTAGACAAGTTCTTCAATTTTCCTGAGTATTGTTCTCCTCAGCCGTAAAGTGACAGTCATTATTATCTTTCACAGAGTTGTTGAGAAGAGTAATTTACTCTTTCTCCCAATATATATAATCATTATAGTTATATAAGTTATATATGTGTATATTATTACTATATACAGTGATATATATATATGAATTACATAGTAAACATTTAATAAATGCTTACTGTTACCTATTGTTATTATTTCATGCTCACTTTCCCTAACTTCTTAAAGTTCCTAAATGTTTTAAAGAAATTGATTCCCACTAACAAGAATTCATGACCAAAATATGTGCATTGTTAGAACAAGACCTGTGAGTTAGCAACCAAACATCTCAAGAATTTGTCAAAGAACCGAGAGATTACAATGGAGAAGAGGAGTCTTATGTCTGTAATAAGTCTTTGCATTGATTCTCCTGGAGTTGGGCAGTGCCTATTAGTCAGAGAAACCAAATTTCAACACAGTGATTGTCCCATTGTTTTTGTTTGTTTGTTTGTTTTGTTTTGTTGAAAAATTTTTGCTATTGGGCGTGTGCACTCATTGGAAAGACAGAGACAGAAAGCAAGAAATCACCCCTGGGAGGGATGGCCACACCGCACTCCCTTCTGCTCCACTCTCCTCTAGGGATCTTGGGCACACAGCACACATGCACACACACTGGCATGAGTTTTAAGCAACCGAGTCCAGGACTCGCACCATGGTCGACTTCATGGGATTCCAGCAACATAGCCTTTATCAGCCATTTGCTGATCCGGTCCCATTGTTTTGATATGATAATGGCATTTAAAATGTTTACCAAACCAAAAACGTATCTTCTACCAACAAAAAAATAAGGAAAATAACTGCCATGTATTATGCAAGTTTTATGTGTCAGATCCTTCTTTAAGCACTTCATATACATTTAAATAACCCTATGGTGCAGACATTTCATGCCCATTGTCACAGTGATAAAACTAGGATTTATCTGGGTTTCAAGAACTGACCAAGCCCTCATGCCTGAGGCGGTCCGAACAGAGTTCTGGTGCTACCCAAGCCTGTGGCCTACGCAAGCAATAAACTCGACTCTCCTTGCCTGTGACTTCCTGTCCTTACCATTCTCCATCACTACATCAGAATCACGCTGCTTAGCAGTGAGGTGTGGTAAGGTGCGCCAGTGATCAGAGGCCGGCAAGGGTTATTATGCTTGGAAAAGTTAAGAACTGCATTTCTACATAGATGTGAGTACCCATGCGAAAGGTAAAGTGTTGTCAGTTCTTCCGGTGACAAGGTAAGTATTGCACTTATCTCCATTAAAATATATCTATATTTATTAAGAGGTTCAAAGTGTTTATAAATTGATGAGTCAGCAGGGGACATGGAGGTTGAGGCTGCTGGATCCCACATGACCAACTCTGCAGGTTGAGTCCCCGATCAGTTGACATGAGAGTCACACCAAGCACATGTGCATGCATGCCCAAAATCCTGAGAGGAGACTGAAGAAGGAATATGATGTGGCCACCCTTTCTAGGAGGTGATTTCTCTCTCTCTCTCTCTCTTTCTCTCTCTCTGTCTCTTTCCAGTGAGTGCATGCACCTTACAGCAAAAAAAAGTATAATTTAGTACTTCTATTTGAGATCTCTTTCTTAATGATATAATTTCCAATACAGAAAAAATTATAAACACAAAGGTGTCTATATTCGTGTTTTAATTTTTGCAAATTTATTTAATTATTTCTCCATAAATGAGACAGACAGAATCCTCAGTAAGGTCTTGATACCATCAGCCATCTCCAGCTTCGGCCAGCCTCTGACCGTGGGCACACATGTGCCCAGCATGCCCAGTATACCCAGTGTGCCCACTTGCAAGCCCAGAACCTTCCCATCCAGGTCAGCCCAGAGAGTTGTTTCACAGCTGCTGCGCCATCCAGCTCCTAAATTTTAATAGCATGCTGAGAATGCAAGATTGGTTTAATAACTGAAAATCAATGCAATACACTTCACGATCATTTCAATAGACGAGAAAAGGTATTGGACAAATTCCAAGGAGGTGTTGTGGTAAAGTCACTAAACAAATGACAACTTGAAGGGAATTTTCTCAAGCACATAAAAGATATTTACAAAGAACCCATTATACTTAATGGTGAGAGCCTGAACGCTTTCCCCTCAAGGTCAGGAACAGGAGGAGATCTGCTCTCACCCTATCTGTCTAACATCGCGTTAGAGGTTTTAGTCAAGGCAGTTAGGAAAGGAAGGAAAAGGGCAAAAGAAGAAAGGAGAGAGGACAAGAAAGGAAAGGTGACCAGATAGAAGAAGCGAAACTACTGGTCACATGATTTCACATGCAGGAAAACATATGGAATCCATAAAAAAACAATTTGAACAAGTAAACCAATACATCAACATGGCACGATAAAGGATTAACACACAAAAATCGGCATCAATTCTATACACTTTCACTGAACAATCTGAAAATAAAATTAGGAAAGCTATGCAACTTATAATAGCAGCAAAAACAATAAAATTCTGAAGAATAAATTGAACCAAATACACAAGCTTGTACAGGAAAAACTATAATACATACTGAAATAAAGAAGAGAGAAGTAAATGTCAGGGTGTGCTCTGGCCAGAAGACGCAGTCCCAGCACCGTGGACTCACAGATGCTCAGCGCCATCAGCCGTCAGGGAAATGCAGAGCAAGACTTCAATAGACGTCCGCTTCAAACCCAAAGATGGCTATATAAATATTCACTATCACTGTCAATCACAGGATATAACTTAATACAGCAGCAAATTCTAATAAGACGACAATGCTCCCCCAAACTGATCTACAGATTTAAACAATCCCTACCAAATTCCAGCTGCTTTTTTTTTTTTTTTGAGAGGTTTTCGCTACAGGGCGCGTGCGCTCGCCAGACAGACAGAGAAAGACATAGAGACAGAAAGCGGGAAATCACCCCCCAGGGGGGATGGCCACACTGCAATCCCTTCTCCTCCATTCTCCTCTCGGGATCCTGGGCACGCATGCACACGCACTCGGTGTGAGTTTTAAGCCACCGGGTTCGGGACGCAAACCGCGGTCGACTACCTGGGAGTCCAACGACATAGCCATTACGCTAACTGCTGGTTCCCTCCAGCTGCTTTTTTTAAAAATAGAAAACCTAGTTCTAAAATTTACTGAATCCCTATATCCTTGTGCAGGGGACACAAAATAGCTAAAACAAATTTGAAATAGAAAACCTAGTTCTAAAATTTACTGAATCCCTATATCCTTGTGCAGGGGACACAAAATAGCTAAAACAAATTTGAAAACAGAAAACCTAGTTCTAAAATTTACCGAATCCCTGTATCCTTGTGCAAGGGACACAAAATAGCTAAAACAAATTTGAAAAAGAAATAAGTTGGCAGTCTCTGATACTTCACAATTTCAAAACCAGAGTCATCAAAACAGGATGGTGTGGGGATACAGACAGATAATAGGTTTGTAGAAGTAGCCTCACTCATGGTGAACTGATTTTTAACAATGGTGATAAGAAAATAATTTAATGGGAGAAAAAATAGTCGCTTCAATAAATGGTCCAGGACACTGGCTAGTCTCATGCAAAAGGATGAATTCTGACCTCTCCTGTGCACGACACACAGCACTAACTCAAAATGAATCGCAGACCTATATATAAATGCTAAAACTACAAAACTCCTCAAAGAAAACACAGCAGCAAATTTTTGTGGCTTTAGGCTAGGCAATGGTTGTTTAGATATAAAACCACAAACACAAGTAACAAAAGAAAATTATAACTTCAGCAAAATTCAAAACAGTTTTGCATCAAAGGATAACACCAAAAAGGTAAAAAAAAAAAAATTTAAACCTACAGAATGAGAGAAACATTAGCAAATAACATATCATATAAGAAGCTTGAATAAAATCATATAAGAAGCTTGAATAAAGAATGGAGGGAAATCTTCTACAATTCAAGGATAAAAAGGCAAATAATTCAATTATGAAATGAGAAATTTCTTCAAAGATGTGTACTGTCCTGCAAATACTTGAGAAGATGCTCAGTGTCGTTAGCCATTAGGGAACTGCAGATCAAAACTGCAATAGACTACCACTTCAAACCCAAAGATGGCTATAAAAAAAAAAATCAAGTCAGACAATAACAGTTATTGGTGAGGATGTGGAGATATTGAAACCCTCATACACTGCTGGTAGGAATGTAAGATGGCTTAACTATTTAGGAAAACACTTTGTGGTGTTTCAGAAAGCTTACACAGAGATTTATCCTTAACCCAGAAATTTCATTCCTAGGTACATACCCAAGAGAAATGAAAAGTTATGTCGACTAAGAAAAGAAATAAAGAAAGAAAGAAAGAAAACTTGTTCAAGAATGTTCAAAGCAGCATAGCTCATAAAAACCAAAAAATGAAAACAGCCTAAATGTTTACCTCCTGACGAACAGAGAGACCAAATGCGGCATGACTGTACAATGGAATATTTTTCAGCAGTAAATATCAGGAAGCACAGACACAAATTACAACATTAATGAGTCTGTAGAAAACATGCTAAATTAAAGAAATCAGGCTCAAAGACCACATATTTCTGGATAGATTTATGAGAAACGTTCTTAATAAGCAAATTCATAAGCAGAAGTAGGTTAGTGGTTGCTGGGCTGGGGTGAGAGAAGAGAGCAGTAATGGAAGATCACCGTGGGTATCTGTGAGCTTCGGGGAGTTGGCATGTTCTAATCACGTTAGTGGTGACTGCACGACTTCATGAACATACCTAGAAACTGCAGATCTGAAAAAAAAAATGTATTCAGGGAGCCCTACTCTGAGCATATCACAAAAATAAATATGATATGGTCTCTGCACCAGAAGGAAAAAAAAATAATTATCATGGGAACCAGCAGTTAGCATAATGGCTATGTCACTGAACTCCCATGTAGTCGACCACGGTTTGCGTCCTGGACCCGGTGGCTTAAAACTCATGCCAGGCACGTGTGCGTGCATGCCCAAGATCCCAAGAGGAGAATGGAGGAGAAGGGATTGCGGCGTGGCCATCCCCCCTGGGGGGTGATTTCTCACTTTCTGTCTCTCTGTCTCTCTCTGTCTGTCTGGCTAGCGCATGCACCCTATAGCGAAAACCTCTCCAAAAAAAAAAAAAAAATTATCTATACCTATGGTGGTCAAAAAGAAAAAAAAAAAAAAAGTCAATGCACCAATTTAAATAAAGGGACAGAAATAAGGCATCAGAAGCCAGGAAGCATATATGGGAAATAGCCACTCATTATTAATCACAGAGACACAAGTTAACACAGTGATAAAGTGCTCTGTGCTTGTTAGGTTTACTTTATTCTTGTTCATGGTAGAGCGCATGTGTGCACACGCATGAGATAGAGAGAAGGAAACGGCTTAGACAGAGTCTCATCACGCCACAACCTCTTTCCCCTGGCCCTCCGACTGATCAGGAGGTTGGGCCGCTGTCCACTCGCCTGTGTGTGTCAGGTCCACACAGCTGGAGTCTTAACCGGCTGCCGGCCGCAAGGCTTCAGCACTGCAGTTTGGTGTACTTCTCCGTGCACCATGTAGGCTGTGCCTCCTTTCTTTTCTCTTTTTTTTTTAAAGGTTTTTGCCATAGGACGTGTGTGCTCCTGGGGAGAGACAGTGAGAGGGAAAGTGAGAAATCACTCCTCGGGGGGAATGGCCATGCCACAATTTCTTCTCCTCCATTCTCCTCTTGAGTTTTGGGCATACACACACATGTGTCTAGTGTGATTTTCAAGCCAACTCTGGAACTCGAACTGTACTCTGCCATATTAGAATCCAGGACTTACGAGAGTCTAGGTGCCTTAACCACCCCACCACCAGCTGCCCCCCCTTTTCTTTTTAAAATAATCAATAGAACATTTGAATGCTAACCCTGTGTGCTGGTAAGTATGTGGTTAACCTGACAATCTCAGTGCAATGGATGGCATTTACATTTCTTTTCCTTTAGAGAAGCAGTTTGGAAATGTGTACCAAGGGCTATAAAGTCCCCATATCAGCAGACCTGCGTCTCCCATGGCTGCTTTCTTTGGGGAATATTGGGGCTTACAGAAGCAGAGGCCCTCCCCCAAGGAGTCCAGGCCTTTCTCAGAACATTAAACCCTCCTGTCAGAAAAAGGGAACCGGGGCACTAAATGGTCTCTGAGTTCTGGGCTTTGACTATTGTTGGGAATAAACTTTAAGCAAGACAAATACAGAAATAAGTAAGAATTGTGCAGAAACTATTCAACTCTCTTAAATTCTAAACCTTTAAGAATTTCAGCCAAGATTAATATTTTTTGTTTTTATGCTAGAGGGCACATGTGCACGTGTGAAAGAAAGCTGATCCCAGTGGGGTCTGGCCACACTTCAGTCCCTTCTCCTACTTCTCTCCATCCCTCGAGGATACTAGGCACGCGTACACACTCACCTGGTGTGTTTTACCTGCCAGACCAGGATTCGAACCACGGTCAGCCACATAGGATCTGGCTTTCTTTTTTTTTTTTTTTTTGGAGAAGTTTTTGCTATAGGGCGCGTGTGCTCGCCAGACAGACAGACAGAGACATAGAGACAGAAAGCGAGAAATCACCCCCCCAGGGGGGATGGTCACGCCGCAATCCCTTCTCCTCCATTATCCTCTTGGGATCTTGGGCACGCACGCACACGTGCCCGGCGTGAGTTTTAAGCCACCAGGTCCAGGATGCGAACCACAGTCAGCTATGTGGGAGTCCAGCGACATAGCCATTACGCTAACTGCTGGTTCCCGGATCTGGCTTTCTTTACACAGAGTTTAACTGCTATGCTATGGGCCCAGTCAGCAACAAATCTTTGCTTTGTATTTTCATCTTGTGTATATTGTTTTTTGTAGTTAAGATTAAGAATTCAACTATGTTTGTGTGCCATATACAAATACACTGTACTGATTAAATTGTAGGATATATCAGGTTGTCAAGAAAGTCATGATGTATTTTCCTGATTTTCTATGTAAAAGTGCATGACTTTCCTGACAATCCAATATATGGAAGCTCTTTGTACTGTTCTTGACATTTCTATTATTGTTTGAAATTGTAGCAATTTCTGTTATAGTTTGAAATTGCATCAACAATTTATTTAGAAGTTATTATCAAAAAAAAAAACAAAAAGAAAGATTTTGAATGCTTCAAAACTCATATATACAAGCAAAGTATGATAACAGAGAGAAATGGTTCTTAGACTGCTAGGTAGAGACAGTGTGCCAACCCGAATTCGGTACTGTGGGTGTCTAGGAAACACAGAGCCGAGGGCGGATCTGAAAAAGTGAAAGGAAATCAAATAAAATACTGATATCTTTGGACATTTTGACAAATAGTTATTTCTGTGCTTTTATTTTTCCCTCTTGACCAGTTTTTTTATTTCTTTTTTTTTTTTGGAGAGGTTTTTTTTTTTTTTTGCTATAGAGCGCATGTGCGCGCCAGACAAACAGAGAGAGACAGAAAGCGAGAAATCACCCCTAAGGGGGATGGCCACACTGCAATCCTTTCTCCTCCATTCTCCTCTCGGGATCTTGGACACGCATGCACATGCACCCTGTGTGAGTTTAAGCCACCGGGTCCAGGACGCGAACCGCAGTCGACTACATGGGAGTCCAGCAACATAACCATTACGCTAACTGCTGGTCCCCAGTTTTTCTATTTCTGAAGTTCACTCTTCAAGGTTCTTTCAGTAGCATCTATGAGGAACCAAATAGACTATCTTTACACATTTTTTTCAATCTTTATTTTCATCCTCATTGAAAACTAGTACCTGAGACGTGCAGGTAATCAGAAAGCGATGATTGCTAGAATGCAGCACCCCAGGGCTGGGACTCTCTCGTTCTCTGTGTCTATTGTTGCAATAAGGAACCGGATAGATTTTCTGTCATTCCTCTGTAGATAAACTGTCCTTTCTCTATTGGATTTTTTTTCTTTATATTTCTATGGTCTGGAGTTCTACTACAATATATCTAGGATTAACTTTTTCCTAGTTATTTTATGCAGCATTTTTTTTTTTTTTTACAAAGAGGTGTTTGGTACAGGGTGCAAGCACTCACTGGAGAGATGGAGAGATGAGAACCCCCCCAGCCCCCGGGGGACAAGGCTACACTGTAATCCCTTCTCCATTCTCCACCCAGGATTTCAAGCATGCATACACACACGTGTCTGGTGTGACTTTTAAGCTGCCAGGTCTAGGACTTGAACCGCAGTTGACTACCCGGGAGTCCAGTGACATAACCACTACACATCTGCTGGTCCCCAGTATTCACTTTAAATCTGGGGACTCATGTTTTCTTTAAAGTTGAAAAGTTCTCTACAGATATCACTTAGATGCTATTTCTCCATCTATCCTTTAATTTCTTCCTTTAGAAATTCTACTAGTAAAACATCTAAATAGATTTTTACTTCTCCTAACTTATCCTCAAATTCTATCTCAGAAGATTTCCCAAGTACTACCTTCAATTTCACTAATTTTTAAAAATGTATATGTATTTTAAATTTACACATAATTATGGTGCATCTTTATAGCATACAACGTGGGTTCTCAAAGTAAGGCAGGAAATGGCAATCTCAAACTTACAGACAGGGTAAAGGCCCAAGACAGAGACACAGTAAGCTTCACCCAAGATGGAGTCACAATGGCTGTTTTAACAAAGACCTGGCTGCATTAGGGCTCAAAATGACCATAACTAAGGGCAACAGTTTCTATTTACTAACTACACTTAAACAAAAAGTGCAGGTTGATATGGTCGGCTGACCCCATAAAAAATGGAGTAATAAATCACCCAGAGTACCATGCAACTATTTCTGAAGCCCACTTCCTTATCTCAGAGCCAGCTCATTGCTCAGACTTCTAGATTAAAACCTCTTCCCTCAGCTCCTCTTCGGTAACCCACTCTGAGACCCATCCTGCCTGTTTCGGAGGAGTTTCTCTTCCTTATTTATTTATTTATTTTGAGAGGTTTTTGCTATAGGGCATGTGCACTCACCAAAAAAACAGACAGACAGAGACAAAAAGCAAGAAATCACTCCCTAGCGGGGATAGCCATATCGCAATCCCTTCTCCTCCATTATCCTCTTGGATCTTGGGCACACATGCACACGTGTCTGGTGTGAGTTTAAGCCAATGGGTTCAGGACTCAAACTGCAGCCAACTACATGGGAGTTCAGTGACATAGCCATTACACTAACTGCTGGTCCCTCTCTTCCTTATTTTAATAAACTCCTGCTTTCCTTCTCCTCCGTGTGTCTGTGTTTCTAATTCTTCTTGAGCATGAGACAAGAACCCAGTCTTTTCACAGTCCAGAATCCGATATTGGTATTGGGCCCAATCATCCTCATATCCCACATCAAAAGCATAAATGCATTGCATGTCAAGTGAGTCACAGAGATTACCATATGCAATACTTTTACATTCTTGTGTCCTTAATTTTATATTTTTAAGCCCTTCTCTCCCAATCCAACTGTTCACCTCCTTTTATACAGTGTCCAATCTATTAATACACTTGCTCTCTCTGCTATTATATCTTCCAATCTTTTAGTTTCTGCCATAAAGTGCAGGCATTCAATATATATATATATATACATTTAATTTTTTTAAAAAAATTTATTAATTAATTTACATTCATTCACTGAGCACCGTCACAGCATACAAAATTTGATTTCTCATCCAGAATACACTGCATAGTGGCTTAGTCATGCATGTTACCATTGATATTTTTCCATTTCTAGTTTCATATATATATATTAATCTAACTACTTTCAATAGCAAGCACAGCTGATATATACATATCTATGAACACATGTCCGACTTTAGGCGTGAAACTCTGAGTAGAATGAATGCACTAGAAGGTAGCACCGAGCTGATGCTATACAGCTTATTTCGCTCATTGAACAGGTATTTGTAATTTATTTTTTAATTTCAAGAAAAGCAGTTTTAGCTTTAATAAATCAAAGAAATGCTAAGAAATTTTCCTTGAAACTTAAAGCCAGGTGGGAACCAGCAGTTAGCATAATGGCTATGTCGCTGGACTCCCACGTAGTCGATCGTGGTTCATGTCCCGGACCCAGTGGCTTAAAACTCACGCCGGGCGCATGTGCGTGCGTGCCCAAGATCCCGAGAGGAGAATGGAGGAGAAGGGATTGCAGCGTGACCCTCCCCCCTGGGGGGTGATTTCTCGCTTTCTGTCTCTATGTCTCTCTCTGTCTGTCTGGCAAGCGCACGCCCCCTATAGCAAAAACTTCTCCAAAAAAAAAGAAAGAAAGAAACTTAAAGCCAGGAAACAAGTTAGGAATCTGTTCAAATAGTGGGTACATGAACCTATCGGCATCTCAAGTCAGGACAAAAATCCTTAAAACTGGAAAACAAAGCCTAAAAGAAAATCAGCAATGTTGCAGTTCCATCTGCAGCCCCCTGGCCAGGCAGAGGAACTGAGGCAGGGCCTTTCACTGGCCACGACCCCAGCTCCAGCCCCAGCTCCAGCCCCAGCTCCTCCGGCCCCAGCCCAGCTCTCCCAACCTCAGAGCACCCCCTTGCCAGAAAAGCAGGTAGGCTGCTTTTCCTTTTCTTCTTTCTTTTGTTTACTTCCTACTTTTCCTCAGGACAGCCCCTAGCTCTCCAGCAGAGCGCAGTTCCATCTGCCGCACCCTGGCGAAACAGAGTGTTGCTCTGGTATGCAACACGCAGCTCTTTCTTTCTTTCATTCTTTCTTTCATACTCTTTTTTTTCTTCCCTTTTATGTTGTCATCTTTTCCTCATCCTCCATCTGCCCAGAGGGACTAGACAGGCCTAGAATCATAGTTTTCAAATACCCTTGTATTGTGAGGCCCCCTGGGACTGTCCCTTTTACTGATCTACCTGTGAATAGTAGGCTCCCCCCGTGAGGACCACATTGCTAAACACAGCCGGAGAGAGAGTTCAACACACATCAATTCACAACAAAAGGGAAGCAAACTTGTTCTCAGTGCCAGAAACATTCTCCAAAAAGGTGTCCAAAAGTGAATACATCACCCAATGGCTATAAGTCAAAGAAGAGCCTCAGGTTTGAAGAAACCAAGAAATATGTTTCCATCAAAAGAAAACAATAATTCCTCTCCATCTCTTGAAAAAACAGAAGTTGTTACTGAAATATCAGACAAATAATTCAGAACATTCATAGTGACAAAACTTTATGAGTTGGAACAGAAAAGAGACAACTAACTCCAGGAGATAAAGAAGTCCTTCCACAGTTTGCAAAAAGTGGACACTATAAGGAACAATCAGATGGAACTATTATTACAGGTGAAGTCTGTAGTCCAGGAAATCAAAAACTCTCTCGAAAGTATTAAAAGCTGATTAGACCATGCTGAAGACCAAATCTCTGACATAGAAGATAAAACCTCTGACCTAGGGGTGAAAAAAAAAAGAGAAAATAACAACAAAGAAAATGAGGCTAATATTTGAGAAATACTAGATTCCATTAAATGTCCAAACATCCAAATAATTGGTATCCCAGAAGATGAATAAAACTAATAAGGGCATGGAAAATCTATTCCATGAAATCGTGGAAGAAAACTTTCCAAGTCTAGAGAAGCACTCAAACATGCAGACCCAAGAAATACAAACGACTCCAAATAGAATCAACCAAAGAAGATTCTCCCCAAGGCATATCTTAACCAGACTGGCCAAGACCACAAATAAAGACAAGATACTAAAACTTGCAAAAGAGAAATGACAAGTGACTTACAAAGGTCACCCCATCAGGCTAACACCAGACCTTTCAACAGAAGCAATGCAAGCAAAGAAATAATAGGAAGACGTATTGAAAGTGTTAAGAGAGAAACAATTTCAACCAAGATTATTATATCCAGAAAGATTATCTTTTATATGGAAAAAAAGATTAAAATCTTCTCAGACAAACAAAACCTGAAAAATTTGTCAACACTAGACCAGCTGTTTAAGAAACTCTGGAGAGAGTGCTGTTCCAGGAAAACTAAAGAATGAACAGCCAGAAATAAGGGAATTAAAGACAACCAAGACAATGACCAACTTAAATGTCAGGACGAGTCCAGAAATATTGGCAATAACATTGGAAGTTATCGGGAACCAGCAGTTAGCGTAATGGCTATGTCGCTGGACTCCCACGTAGTTGACCGCGGTTCATGTCCCGGACCCGGTGGCTTAAAACTCACACCAGGCGCGTGTGCGTGCGTGCCCAAGATCCCAAGAGGAGAATGGAAGAGAAGGGATTGTGGCGTGACCATCCCCCCCTGGGGAGTGATTTCTCGCTTTCTGTCTCTATGTCTGTCTCTGTCTGTATGGCGAGAGTACGCGCCCTATAGCGAAAACCTCTCCAAAATAAAAAAAAAAAATAAAGAAAACATTGAAAGTTATAAAATTCTCCAATCAAGAGACACAGACTAGCTGAATGGATTTAAAAAGAAAAAAAAAAAACAGAAATCCTCTATCTGTAGCCTACAAAACATGCATCTAATAGATAAAGACAAACATAGAGTAAACATGAAGGGCTGCAAAAATGTTCCTATGCAAATGGGAACCAAAAAAGAGATGGAGTTGCGATACTAATTTCTGATAATATAGGCTTTAAAACAAAAAAGTTTCAAAGAAACAAAAAGGCCACTAGTAGTGAAAGGGCTAATTCATCAAGAAGATATAACTATATGCTAACAAACAAGAAAATCTAGATGAGATGGACAAAATCCTGGACATATATAATCTACCAAGATTGAGCTAGGAAGATATAGAGTCTGAATAGACCCATAACAAGCCAGGAGATTGAATCAGTAATAAATAACCTCCCAACAAAGAAAAACTCCGCTCCTAATGGCTCTGACTATCTAGACAGGTTCAGGTGGACAGGATCCAAACATATGAATCTGATTAGGGTCAGAAAATTCCTCAATTCCCACTGAATCTCGTGCACAAAGAGTGAAAAACAGAACAGAACAGAGATTGCAGGTCACCTCCTCCTGCACGCCTCTGAATGCTCAGATTGAACTTCAAGAATTAGGAAAAAACGTACCATCCATCAGATGACCAGAAATCACCACAGGGTCACAAGAAATATGAGAAAGCAAGAAAATACCTCTTCTCCAAGGGAAAAGAATAACTTCTCTTTATCCTCAAACAGTTCAATGAAACTTACAGAAATGTCAGATAAAGAATTTAGAATATTCATAGTGACAAAGCTAACAGAGATGAAAGAGAAGAGAAACAATGAACTACAGAAGAGGAAGGAGAAAGGAGCTGATGAGTTCCAGAAGGTGAGGAAATTTTTGCATGATCTGAAAGAAGAAATGCACACCATAAAAAAAGAATCAAATGGAACTGTTAGAGATGAAGGCTATAATACAGGAAGTCAGAACCTCCCTAGAAAGTATTAAAAGCAGACTAGCTCATACAGAAGTTTGAATCTCAGATGTAGAAGACAAAATCACTGGCCTAGAAAAATCCACCATGAGGACTGAGAAAATTGCTCAAAAAAGTGAGAATAGTATATGAGAATACTAGATACCATCAAACATCCAAACATCTGGCTAATCGATATCCCAGAAGGTGAAGAGATTCATAAGGGCATTGATAATCTATTCCATGAAATCCTGGAAGAAAACTTTCCAAACCTAGGATCATAGTTTCACCTAAAGGTTTTTAAGTTTTCATACCATGGTATATATTTTTGTGTGTAACACAAAGACACTAATCTTACTTTGTTTTATTTATTTTTAGAAGAGAAAGCAAAAAAAAAAAAAAGTATTAGTGAATAAAAACATTAAACCAGAATATGGCATACATCATAATACTCACTTAAAGATTGCAAAGACAAGGGAAAAAAACCTCGCCCTTTTCTTTTTTCTTTTCTTTTCTTTTCTTTTTTTTTCGGGGGGGGGGAGGGGTTTTTGCTATAGGGTGCATGCGCTTGCCCGCAAGACAGAGAGAGATAGAGAGAGAGAAAGCGAGAAATCACCCCCCCCACGGGCCTGGCCAGGCCACAGTCCCTTCTCCTCCATTCTCCTTTCAGGATCTTGGGCACACATGCACATGCATGCGGCATGAGTTTAAGCTGCCAGGTTTGGGACTCAAATCGCGTTTGACTGCATAGGAGTTCAGCGATATAGCCATTATGCCAACTGCTGGTCCCAATACCTCACCCTTTATATAAACATGGAGATATAAGTCGTCATGTACATGCTCCCAAGATAAGCAATTACTAGTCCTCACACAGCAGGACCCAACGACACATTTGTCACACAGAGCTCACCAAAGATTCATCTGCTTTTTGGGGTGACTATGTTAGCTAATTTATCCAGATGAAAAACAGTTTTTATTGTAAGGGATGGTAGTATTATAATTTGAAGAAAGGCACTCACAAAAGTAAGGTTCTTCCCTTCCCCTAGGATTTGGCGTGTAGAGAGAATAGAAGCTCTTCTTTCAAATCTGTATTTGTTCTTAAACAGACAAGTCTAGGATACAAAGTCAAAGCTAAGCAGGGCAAACGCGGGAGCACAGGGCCGGAGGCTGAAGGTGCTTTACGGTGGCTTTGTCATTCGGGAGTAGCAAAGACAGCACAGGAATCAGGTCTTGCAAGAGTAGGCGTGGTGGGGATCTAGAAGGTGGACAACCAGAGCATGAAGCTAGACTCCACCTCACACCAGGATGCTCGGAAAACAGTCTTCCACTTCCCCCGAAGGCCCCCGGTTGTCCTGGGGATAAAATGCTGACTGCCCTCAAGGCCAGGACCCCCTGCAATCTGCTCTGATGCCTGCTGCCCCTTCCTCCAGCTACACTGTGGTTTCTGGACCTTTCCAAGTGTTTTAGGTCAATGGGCCTTTGCACTGCCATTTACTCATATTTTATTTTTATACCTAGACAACAAAATTTGTAACCTCTATTAATGAAGTAGCTAAACTTTCCCCCTATTTCTTAGTCTATTCATCAACCCTGAATTCTTATAACAGTCTTGAATTATTTTTAAGAATTATTTTATTGAACTTTATTTATTCATTTACTTGTTTTAATTTGACCAGAGAGGGACAGAGATAGAGAGAGAAAGTGCTTAAAACTCACACCAGGCACATGTACATGTGTGCTCGAAGTCCTAAGAGGAGAATTGAAGAGAAGGGAATGTGGCATAGCCATTCCTGCCTGAGGAGTGACTTCTCTCTTTCTGTCTCTGTCTCTTTGGCAAGCACACACACCCTATAGTAAAAATCTCTCTCCAAAAATATGTTACTGTACCTCTGTTGTTGCTATTAGTCATTTCTCATTTCACTGGCCTTTACTTTACAGGTAAATCTGCCTTTTCCATCTGGTTGCCTCAAAGATTTGGTCCTTGTCTTTGGTGTTCTGCAAATTCAAATATGTACAAGTATGAACAAGGGTTTATTATTTTCATTCATATTTTAAAGTTCTCATAAATCTTAGATATTAAATTCTAAGACATTTTAAAGCCTTGTACCTTTTATATTTTCCTTTTACTATTCTCTTATTTTTTACCTTTAGACTGCAATCAAATCAATGTTGCCTTTTTCATTCTATCTTCCATGTCTCTTACTTCTTTTTCATAATTTTTGTATTATTGTCTATTTTATAAATATTCCTATCTGTCATGTTTACTTATTTCTCATCAGATATTTCTGATACACTGTTTAAACTATTCACTGAATTTTCATTTGAAAAACTTTTTAAAAATGTCCAGAGTCGGGAGGTGGCATGGTGTTTAGGTGCTGGATCCCACATGGCCGGCTTTGTGCACAGTTCGAGTCCTGAAAAACATGTCATACACAAGCATGTACATGCCCAGAATAGCATGTGGAGAATGGAGAAGGTATTCCACTGTGCACATGCCCTGAAAGATATCTCTCTCCAGCAAGTGTATATACCTTATAGCAAAAACCTAAAATGAAAAAAAAAAAATTCCGAGAGTGAGTCATTTTCTTCACACATACCAGTTTCTTCTCATGATATCTTAGTCACTTACTTCACTTTATTTTAATACCTTTCTTTGAGCACAATCATTTCAAATCATATTGTTATTTGATTGTCTAAAGCTCTTGGGATTCCAGCCTTGCTGTTCGTCATATTTGATAACTTCCACTCAGAAAATTGTTTCCTTGCATGTTTTTAAAATTTTCAATAGAATTTTATATTTAAATAAGGGTAGGTTTCTTTTTTTTTTTTTAACTGAGTATCTTTTACGTCCATGGATGGCGTTCCAAATAGTTCCATCTCTACATCATCTTTACATCCCAGAAATGACCCAGGACTATCACCCACCATGGACCAGTGTCATTGCTATTTCCAGAGCTTAGAGTTTTCAAATCAAGTAGGTCATACAAATTCATATCTCAAACAATGACACAGAGAGCACCATAGCTATCAATTAGCAAGAAATATTCTTTTTATTCCCCTCCCAAAACCCAGATAGAGGCATACATTCAAGCTTCTGTGAAATGTCCATATATCATTGGTATCTTCGTTGTTGTTGTTTTTTTTTTTCCCCCAGTCTACCTTTAATTAAGGATGCAACCCTTGAGGTCTTAGATCTGTGTAAATGGTCTTTGTTCTAATGTCCTGTCTTACATGGTACCAAGCCATCATTATCTGTCTCTGTGAGTCCAGTAGAAACTATGGTAGTGTAACAAGATCTGCTCCCCATATATACATTGTCTTAGTCTGTTATTGTGTTGGTAAAAAATTACCTGGGTCTCGATGATATATAAAGAATAGAGGTTAATTTGGCTCATGATTCAGGTGTGTAGGAAGTCCAAACGTGTGAGGCCATCATTTGACAGCATCTGGTGCTACGACACAGTGCAGCCAACAGAAGCAGAGAGTCAAAGACAGGCATGTACAAAGATAAAAGAAAGGAAGAGGGAGTAAGACTTCCACTTTTGGGACCAGTAGTTAGCATAATGGCTATGTCGCCTGACTCCCATGTAGTCAACTGTGGTTCAAGTTCCAGACCTGGCAGCTTAAACTTACACCAGGCAGGTGTGTGTGCGTGCCCAAGATCCCAAGAGGAGAATGGAGGAGAATGGATTGTGGTGTGGCCATCCCCCTTGGGTGTGGGGGGGTGATTTCTCACTTTCTGTCTCTTTGTCTCTCTCTGTCTTTCTGGCGAGCACACACGCCCTATAGCAAAAACCTCTCTCAAAAAAAAAAAAAAAAAAGACACACATTCTCTGTTTGTCCCAACCCTTCTCCCAGCTGTTTGGATAGTGTCCTCCCATTAGGCTCTACCACCTAAAGATCTCACCACTTTGCAAAGCCATTATACTGCAGACCAAGCTTCCAGAACGTGAACCCTTGGGGGACAAACCGTTATCCAACCCATAACACACATTCCACCATCTTCCCCTTCCTCACTGTTTGCAGTCTTCCCTTTGGTTCTGAAAACTGGGTGTTACCTGCTCTCGGTTATAACTTTAAGAGAACATGCAATATATTTTTCCAGCATGTCTAGATTTTTGTATTAGAAAGGTTTACAGATTATATAATATATCAATTTAATGGAACTATAGTTCTATCATTCATATCTAAAGACATATACTTTATGTTGAAAAAAGAAGAGAAACGTGCATGAATTTCATCTAGTGTTTATTCTAAAAACAAAGCAAAAGTATAAAACTTTCATGGGTTACTGGTTTTTGATCAAATTTATCTTTCATAAAATTGAAGCAAACATAGCTAAACTACTTCATTTCTTACTATTAAAAGGATTTCCAAAGCTTTAGCTTACCAATTTAAAAATACCTTCTAGAATATCAAACAGCACAAAACCTCACTCTGTGTTGATACCCCAAAGTTGCCTTAGTTGAGACCTGTCTCTTACAAATTATAGAATCTTTGTGTGTGTGAATTTTTAATTTAATTTTATTATTTTATACATTTAATAACTATACATCACTTTGCTTATAAGTTGAATTTACTCAGCATGAATACACTTCACAACAGTCGAGGATACAAAACAGATTGTCATCAACAGATAATGACCGGTTTTGTGTCCCATAAATGTCTTGCCTTTCTATTTTCCTCCTTAAGTTTTTCTTACACTCTCCTCTTTTTCCTGCCCTCTTTCCACATTTTCTCCAGAGTTTATAACCATTTTTAATCTTTCTTTGTCCTCTAATCTCTCAGTTTCCATCATAGAGTATCGACAGTTGGTACATGTTAGGTGGAGACATACAATGTCTCTCTTTCATAGCCTAGCTTGCTTGACTCAGCACTAAATCTTCCACATTCATCTACTTTCTATCAAATACCAGAGTCTTATTGTTTTATATGACTGAGTAGTATTCCATAGAGTATATATGTCACACTTTTTCAATCTGTTCATCTGTTCGTGGGCATTTGGGTTGGTTCCAAGTCTTAGAATCATGAATAATGCTGCAATAAACATAGATGTGTCAGCACTTTTATGATCGAGCATTTTCTTATCCCTTCAGTAAATACCCAGGAGTGGAATTGCTGAATCATATGGTAGTTCTATTTGTAGATCTTTGAGAAATATCCATATTGTTCTCCACAGCAGCTGGACCAATTTACATTCCCACCAGCAGTGTAGGAGGGTTCCTGTTTCACTACATTACCACCAGTATTTATCATTTATTGTTCTTTTATTATTCACCATTCTGATCGGAGTTAGGTGGTACCTCAGTGTGGTTTTGATCTGCAGCTCTCTTATGATAAGGGATATTGAGCATTTTTTCATATGCTTTTTGGCTGTTCACATATCTTCCTTAGAAAATTGTTTATTCAGCTCCTTTTCCCATCCTTTAATTGGGATAATCCTGTTTTTTAATAAGCCATGTGAGTTCCCTGCATATTCTGGTTATCAGTTTTTTATCTGATGCATAATTTACAAAAATCTTCTTCCATCCCAGGGGTCGTCAGTTCATACTACTTACTGTATCTTTTGCCATGCAGAAAGTTCTTAATCTGATGTAATCTCACTTGTCTATTTTTAGGATTATTTCCCATGCTTTGAAAGTCTTATTTAAGAAGCCTGCCTACCCCAATGTCTCCCAGAGTATCCCCAATGTTTTCCATCAGTAGTTTTATAGTTTGAGGTCTTAGGTTTCGTTTTTTGATTCACTTTGAGTTGATTTTTGTTAATGGTGAGAAATAGGGGTTCAGATTCATCTTTCTGCAAGTGGACACTTTGTTTTTCCAGCACCATTTGCTAAAGAGGTTTTCCTTTTCCCACTGGATTGACTGGTACCCTTTGTCAAAAATCAGTAGGTTGTAAGCTTTGGAGTTTATTTCTAGGATCTCTATTTTGTTCCATTGATCCACATATCTATGTTTGTGCAAATACCAAGCTGTTTTGATTATTACAGCTTTGTAATATATTTTGTGGACAGAGAGTGAGATGCTGCCCACTCCACTCTTGCACAGGATTGCTTTGGCAATATGAGGTCTTTTATGATTCCAGACAAATTCTATGATTGTCTTTTCTAGATCTGTGAAGATAGTCTCGCGTAATTTTACAGGGATTGCATTAAATATGTAGACTAATTTGGGGAGAATTGCCATTTTGATTATATTAATTCTCCCAATCCAGGAATAAAGAATGTTCTTGCACTTTTTTGTGTCCTTCTCAAATTCTTTTTTAAGATTTTTATAGTTTTCTTGTAGAGATCTTTGACTTCCTTGGTTAGATTTATTCCTAGGTAAGTTATGCTTTTTGTAGCTATGGTAATGGGATTATTTTATTCAGTTCTGTTTCTGCCTACTTGTTGTTTATATATAGAAATGCTATAGATTTTTCTAAGTTGATTCTGTATCCTGCCACTTTACGGCATTTATTAAGAAGTGTTTTGTTTTGTTTTGTTTTGTTTTGTTTTGTTTTCATGGATACCTTTGGGTCCTCTGTGTATACAATCATGTCTTCTGCAAATAGAGAGAGTTTCACCTCTTCTTTTCATATTTGAATGCCTTTTAGATTGCATTGGCTAGGACTTCTAGCACTATATTGAAAGGGAGTGGAGAAAGTGGGAAGCATTGTTGTGTACCATTCAGTATAATATCAGCAATAGGTTTTTCATAGATGGTTTTTATTATGCTGAGAAATGATCCTCCTATGACAATTTTTCTGAGAGTCTTAATCATGAAGGGATGTTGTATTTTGCCAAATGCTTTTTATGCATCAATTGAAATGATCATATGGTTTTTATCTTTCTTTCTATTAATATCATGTACTACATTTATGGTTTTGTGTATGTAGAACCACCCTTGCTTCTCTGGAATAAAGCCCACCTGGTTGTGATTAATAATCTTTTTTATATGTTGTTGGATATGATTTGCTTGTATCTTGTTGAGAATTTTTACACTACATTCATCAACAATATTGGTCTGTAGTTTTCTTTTCTTGTTGTATCCTTATATGTTTTGAGAATGAGGGTGATGGAAGCTTCATAAAATGAATTTGGGAGGGTCCCTTCCTTTTGGCTCTTTAGAAATAGTTTGAGAAGAATAGGGATTACTTCTTTTTTTTAAAGGTTTGTAGATTTCAGAAGTGAAGCCTTCAGGACCTGGGTTTTTCTTTGTTGGAAGGTTATTTATTACTCAATCTCATTGCTAGTTCTATCAATCTCATTGCTAGTTATAGGTCTATTCAGGTTTTCAGTGTCCTCCTAAGTCAATCTTGGTAGATTATAAGTGTCCAGGAATTTGTCCATCCCTCCCAGGTTTTCTTGTTTGTTGGTATATAGACGCTCATAGCATTCTCTAATGATGTTTTGTATTTCTAATATTCCTTTGTAGTATTGCCTGTTTTATTGCGAATTTATCTGGTTTCTTTCACTCTTCTTAATTAGTCTCGCTAATGGTGTGTCAGTCTTGTCTGCCTCTTCAATGAACCAGCTTTTGCTTTCATAAATTTGCTTTAATTTATTTTCTGTTTCATTTATTTCTGCTCGAATCTTTATTATTTCTTTTCTGCTGGCATTTTTTTTCTTGTTGTTTTTCCAGTTCCCTGAGGCATGATGTTACTTGTTCATTTGCCACCTTTCCATCTTTTTATTATGTGTACTCATTGCTATGAACTTCCCTCTTACAACTGCTTTTCAGTGTCCCAGAGATTATGGAAACTCATGCACTCAATGTCATTTGTTTCCATTAATCTTTTATTTCAGTCTTAATCTCTTCAGTAGTTGTAACATCATTCAGGAGTAGATTATTTAGTTTTCATGTATTTGTGTATTTTCAAGGGTTTTTCCTGAAACTGATATCAAGTTTAATTCCATCATGGTCAGAGAAGATGCTGGATATAGTTTCTATGCCTTTGAATCTGTAAAGGCTTGATTTGTGCCCTATCCTATCATGCGGTCAATCTTCAATAACGAACCACGTGAGGGTGAGAAATATGTGTATTTTTGTGGTTTTTGGGTGGAAAGTTCCATAGATGTCTGTTGAGTACATCTGATTTATGGTATCATTTATGTCCTGAATCTCTTTACTTATTTTTTTTTTTGTCTCATTGATCTGTCTAAAGGAAATAATGGAGTGTTGAGGTCCCCAACAGTTAGTGTGCTGCAGTCTATCTCTCCTTTTAGATCTGTCTTTTCTTCACATATTTCTGTGCTCCTCAATTGGTTGCATAGATATTAATGTTATATCTTCTTGATAAATTAGCCCTTTTACTGTTATATAATACTCTTCTTTGTCTCATAGTTTTTGCTTTAAAGCATTTTTTGTCTGAAATTAGTATAGTGACTCCTTTTGTTTGTTTGTTTTTGTGGTTTTTGTTTTGTTTTGTTTTGTTTTGTTTTGGGCCTCCATTTGCATGGAATATCTTTTCCAGCCCTTCACTACTAGTTTATGTATGTCTTTACTCATGAGGTGGGTTCTTGTAGGCAACAGATGAAGTGTTTCTGTTTTTTATATCCATTCAGCCAGACTGTGTCTTTTGACACTGGAGAATTTAGGCCATTATTATTGATATTTCCAGACTTGTCCCTACTATTAAGTTGGACATTTTCTTGGTTGTTTTTGTTCTCTTACTTCTGTCTGCCTATCTTTAGTTTTGTTGGTATAGCACTCCCTACAGAATTTCTTGAAGAACTGGTCTGGAGTTGGTGAATTTTTCAGGTTTTGTTTATCCAGGAATTTTTTTTTTATCTTTTCTTTCAATATGAAGGATATTCTTGCCTAGTATAGTATTCTTGGTTGAAACTGTTTTAACACTTTGAATATATTTCCCCATTCTTTTCTTGCTTGCATTATTTCTGATGAGAGGTCAAGTGTTAGCCTGATGGGATAACCTTTGTAAGTAACTTGACATTTATTTCTCTCTTAATAATTTTAATATCTTGTCTTTGTCTGTGGTTTTGGCCAGTCTGGCAATGATGTACCACGAAGAAGATCTTCTTGGATTGATTCTATTTTGGGTCCTTTTTATTTCTTGGGTCTGAATGTTTTAATGTTTCTCTAGGCTTGGAAAGTTTTCTTTCAGGATTTCATGGAATAGATTCTCAGTATCCTTATTAGTTTCTTCACCTTCTGGGATACCAATTATTTGAATATTTGGATGGTTAATGGAATCTAGTATTTCTCATATATTATCCTCATTTTGGGATTGTTTTTTCTATCTTTTTGTTATTTTTTTCCTAGGTCAGAAGTTCTGTCTTCTATATTAGAGATTCGATCTTCTGCATGGTCTAATCAGCTTTTTATACTTTCAGGAGAAGTTTCCATTTCCTGTGTTTCAGCCTTCATCTCTGAAAGCTCTGTTTGATTTATTTTTATGGTATCTATTTCTTCTTTCAAATTGTGAAAGGACTTCCTCATCTCCCATAGTTCATTGTCTCTTTTCTCTTGCATCTTCTGGAGTTCATTGTCTTTCTTCTCTTGCATCTTGTTAAGTTTTGTGACTGTGAATATTCTGAATTATTTATGTGACATTTCCATGAGTTCTATTGTGCTGTCTGTGGATGATGAGCAATTGTTATTTTCCCTAGGAGAGAGATATTTTCTTGGTTTCTCATATTTCCTATGTCTCTGTGTTGGTTTTGGTTTCTGGTCATCTGATGAATTACATGTTTCTTCCCTGTGGCCTGCACTTTTGTTGCTGGGACTGCAGGTTCAAAATGGCTCCCAGACTCTGGAGCAGATGGATGGGGTGTGCAAGTCCCAGGCAGTGTCTGGCCTCAGTCTGCACACTCACTTGTGCCATACAGGAACTGGCAGGCTGGAATTTGGGAGCAAGAAGGCACCTGGAGCAGATGAATGGGGTGCACAGAGCCACAGCGTTCTCTGGCCTCAGTCCACACACTTGCTTCCATGGCGCAGGAGCCGGGAAGACACAAGTCACACAATTTTAAGCAAGTAATTTAATATGGGGAAAAATCATGTCTACCCTAAATGGTCATAGAACAGGATACATTAAATAAGAAAGTGATACACTTAATCCAGTGCCTAGTCAAGTAGAGACTAAGTTGAGCTCTGTAACAAATACATAATGATATAATAATAATAATAATAATAATGAAGTGGTAGTTGGTCACCTCGTTCCAGGTGACCCTGAAGAACCAGTCACATTTGGTTCAAAACAGATCTTTTAGGCATCTAAGTATCTGCACATTGCTATGGTCATTTGGCGGTCATGGTAAAGAGTAAGATCAAACTCTTTGCTTTGGCATCTTTTCTAATGCTAGGTTCAAACCCCACGTTATGTCATTCTGTAGCTAGCACTGAAGTTTCCTTAGGTTCTTAAATGGACTTGTGTAAGAGGTAGGTGATGGCCTTGAACAGGGCTCTGGTTCTCTGTGGTCACATGTGAGGTCCTTCCTCTTACTACTCCTTGTCTTGCTGCAGATCTAGTAGAGAAGTGACCGCGAGGGTGAGGAAAATGTCTGCCCTGAAGCGTCAAAGCTCTGAAAGACCTTTCCATGGAATGTTCTATGAGAAATCACCTAAGACACCCCCAACCCTGCTCCCTTTGAAGTCAATCAAGTCTCAGCATTTGTTACTTACTTTTTCACATTGACCTATGTCTTAAATTTGATGTAGAAAGGGAAGTTTGTAAAGAAGTCCAAGCTAATCAGAGCGAATCACTGTTAGTTATTTGATCATAACATGGAACAATTAGGCTGATATCAGAAAGTGGCCACCACATTTCTTGGCCATGGTACATCCAACACGCGTGGAGGTTGTTCACACAAAATCCTTGGCTGGTAGCTTTGTCCACTGGCCTGAAACTGATTCTGACTTTGGAAGGATCATAAACCAGTGTCATGCAAGTTTACTCAGCACAGCTATGCAGGAACTCAGCACAGCTCCTGCTTTTCTGGAAGATGAGGCCAAATATATATATAT
>NW_006159761.1:512505-521217 GCF_000334495.1 Tupaia belangeri chinensis
TTTATTTATTTATTTATTTATTTTAATTTGACTGGAGAGAGAGAGGGAAAGTGAAAAAGCAAGTCACTAGATCCAGAACTTGAACCGTGATCGGCCATGTGGGACTATCCAGCATCTCAACCACCACGCCACCTGCTGGTCTCTTGATTTTTACATTATACCTTAGGGATGATATTAATTTCAGTGGATTTCATCTCAAAATGTTTTGTAAAATGTTCACTTATTTTTCATATATCTGGTATAACCAGAATATTTCTAACTTTTCTTTTCTTATTTATTTATTTATTTATTTTGTAACAGTGATCTGCAGGTACCTTAGTGAAGGAAAGACTCACAACTTTGATAGGAATCACATTCAAAATTAGATCTCATTACTTAGGAAAAAATATTGGGGTGAAAGAATGCTGTATACAGTACGCAACTCAGATCCAACCACAAAATATTTTGGAACTCTTCATGCATAAAACCTAGTAAAACCTGTTATTTAAAAAGTTTAAAGTCTTTTTCTGCCTCCTGAAAAGTGGAGGCCTGTGACCAGCAGATGGCATAATGTTTACATCATTGGACTCTCACATAGTTGACTGTGGTTCAAATCCCAGACCTGATGGCTTGAAATTCACGCCAGGCATGTGTGCATGCATGCCCAAAATCCTGAGAGGAGAACGGAGGAGAAGGGATTATGGGGCCATCTCCCCCGGAGCATGATTTCTCACTTTCTGTCTCTCTGGAGAGTGCACACACTCTATAGCAAAAATCACTTTAAAAGAAAAAAAGGAAGTGGAGGACCAACAAAAAGTTTAAGGCAGGGCATCACTCTGAGCTATGACTGCCTTTCCAAAAAGTATTTTCTGAATCAAATGAAAAACAAGTGCTTTTTCTTTAAAAAGAGAATCAACCTGTCCTTCATTACCAGTACACATCTCACGTTCTGGAGGGACTGCATGCGCATCTACTCCAACATGTCAGCTAACACAGAGTCAGATCGAACATGGATCACCCTCTATTAGCCTTTACACATTTATTCTACCAGCTGCTATAACTCCACACATGATGAAAATTTACCACATAAAGTCTGAAATAAATGTCCCTAATCACTGGCCAGTTCTCCACGTCGCGATTCAAGGACCCAAGATCCTTTTGCCTCGTCCTGCCATCTTCAACATGTGGCTTCCAGTTACCACGCCCACCTGCATGAAGCCAAACAAGGGAAAACCATGGAGTACAAAGCACACAAAGTCTTTATAGGACAGACATTGCAGCGGTTCACATCACTCCCACTCAGTCTGCTGGCCAAAGCCGGGCACGACATGGAGTTAGAGGCTGGAAAGCGTGCTCTAATTGCTTGCCCAGAAAGGAAAGTCAGTGGGTTTGGCACATATCTGACCAGTATTAAATCACATTATCTTTGTTTCTTCATCAATCCAATTGTTTTAGTTGGAAGTTTGCCATTGCCCTTGGGAAACTACAATTCTCCTAATTTCTAACTTGCTGTAAACTGAGGGAAGAGAGGGAATTTCATATTCTGGAATTCGGAGGAGTTCATTTGCATGCAGAAGTTCCTTAAGCTACATGTGTGTTCTAGTCTGCACAGTTACCTAGTGTGATCGGAATCCAAGACCTGCAAACTTGAAGAGAGAAGCAGAAGTGAGATCCTCACCATATGTCAGGGGAGGGTACAGCAGGGAGCCAGACCAGGGCTGCTGAAGCCCAGCCTGGATCCGGCTGTTGATCGTAACCACATGGGTGATAATGGATTCAAAAATAGGCCCAGCTGCATCATTACCAGCAAACCCCAATTATCTCCACATATACATAGATGAACACCTTGTACTTACGAATGGGTCAAAAACTTATTTTGAATCTCTGTATATATCTACTCTGTTCTTTGATTCTTTCTTTCCTGCAAAAGTCAGTTTTGGGAAGCGTATGGAGCTGGATCAATGTGACTTCTCATCAGTATAATCAAGTTCTTCGAGCTTGGGTCACAGGAATTTCCGGATGTGGGTCGCAGTGTTGATGACTCAGGGGCCATTCTACTGAGGCTCCACTACACAGCCTGGAGGTCCACCCCTTGGTGCCATCACCATTGGCTTTTTGGCTACGAAATTAATCATGTAACATGCTCTCGCTTTTCTGAACGAGATGCACCTGGAACTTTTACACACATTAATAACAGATAGAGACAGATACTAAATATTTTAGATAACTGAAAGATGCTTAACTTATATAGTTGGGCTTTGATTTAATGTTCACTTTCCTAAATTCAACAAAGCACTTGGACAGGCTCTTTGGAGATGTGGAGGAGGGATAGCAATGAATAATTTAGCCTTGGTAACTGTAAGTGGTGTTGTAATAAATGTCTAACCAAAATACTGCTAGTGCTGAAACAGAAATCTAAGCAAGATGTAATGGCAGGATAGATGAATGGATTGTTTCTGACCGGGCTCACAGAAGAGACGATACTCAACTTGGGTTTTGGAGGAAGATCAGAAATCAGATGACAAAGATGATGCCAGAAAATGTATGTGAGTAAAATGCAGAAATAAGCAAGGTCGTATGTTTGGGAGTAGAAACTATAATCTGATTTCACTGGAAGCAATCCAGTCACTATTCAATAAATATGTATTAAATGCCTATTATGTGTCAGGTGTAACATAGACACTCATGATACATCAAAGATCAAATCAGATTAAAACAGCAGAACACAACAAAAGCCCTGACCCCGGGGGTCCTGGTTGGTAGGAGGAGCCAGGGAAGGTAAGAGAGAGTAAGAAGAGAAGGCCCCGAGGAAGAGCTACACAAATCCAGTGAGCTATCTGCTTGCAAACAGGGAAGTCTTTTTAGTCCACCTTTGTACATCGCCTGTGGAAATGTTACAAGCTGGACTGCAACTGTTTTGCTACATCCATTACCCTGACTATACAACCCCTGTAGCCTCCTCAAGTTGGGGCCCGACTTGACAGTTTAGCTTTGCTGGGACCACTGGCCGGATAAACCTGAGTTCTCCTACTCTCTGAGTGGCTCTTGGTTTCTCGTTGGTCTGTTTTTCTGCAACAAGAGGTCGATATATTGAGGACCTTGAATTCTTGCTAATAAACCAGAGAGGCTGAGTTTAGAATATGGATTTGGAAGTCCTTGCACACATGTGGAGACAAAAGCCTGCAGTGTATAGGGTTCCCCAGAGAGAACAGAGACCTGAGGAGAGAATTTTGAGGAATGCAAAACAGCACTGGGATGGTGGGGGAAGAGCCAGCAGAGATGTTTGGAACTTCAGGACACGTTCTGAAGGAAGGTGGTGCACTTGGCTGTGCCCCCTGGCCTGTGTGGTCAAGCCCAAGCATAGCCCTCCAACATAGCAGTGTTGTAGTTTTGAAATAAGCACATTAGTGACAGAAAACAGGAGATAGCCTTACAGAGCTCAGAGGAAGAAAAACTTCTAAAAGTGAGCAGGAAAATCTTCCCAAATGTTAAAACAGGTAAGTAACTATGCTGGTTATGCTCTTTGCCTCTTTCCACCCCAATTCATTATCCATCAGTTCAATACCCCTCCTCTTACCTCATAGAAGACCTCAACTGGACTGGTCTGAGACGTATTTCATGTTGAGTAAATTCTTTATACAAGCCAAATGATATATAGTGGTTGAATGTTTTAAAAATGAGAATAATAATAATAATAATATGAAAAAATGCTGAAAAGCTATTTGATGATGTTGATGTGGATAGTAATGTCTTTGTCTTGAATGATACGCATAGTAATCATGCTGGAAAAAATAATACACTGTAAAGATATATGTGATTCAATGTAACATAAAACAGATTGTGATAACAATAAATTAAATTAGATTTTTAAAAAAGAAAGAAGACTGACCTCAATAAATGCATTACATGAGCTTCCATGCCCTCTGTCCTAAGGCTGTGTTAACCAACAGGATAGCAAAGAGCAAGGGAGACCTGCAGGAATGTCTGCTCCCCCTGCTGCTGGGCGGTGGCCTTGCCAGAGGCTGATTCTCCTCTCCTGGGGTGAGGCTCCTCGCAGATCCAGCATCTTGCTTGTTGCTGGAAACACTGCCACTCACTGCCCGCTCTGCCCGCTGGTCCCTGCCTGTCAGTTCCACCTTCCCAAGGTTACTGTGCTCCACTAAATTTTAGTTTCATAAAATCCCTTGGGATGTACTGTTTCCTGCTAGGACCATGGCTGATAGAGTAATTAGAATCTTTTAAGAGACCATTTAGGACACTTTAGGAGAACTGTAAAGGGTTAATTAGGATGAGGAATTATTTCCAGGTAGGATAAGCCAATCAGTTAACATGAGTAGGAAGGCAGAAGCTTTTCCCTTTGAGTAATATAAAGATGACTGAAAGAAAGCGATGGCGTGAAGTAAAGAAGGGCAGGGAAAGGGTTTTGACACTTTTTATCTTTATTAGTTGGGAGTAATTCATCCTATAAGCATGGTGAACAGAATGAGCCAACAGAAAAGGTGTTAATAGAAACATAAGTCTCAGAAATAGTAATAGGGGGACCAGCAGTTAGTGTAATGGCTATGTCGCTGAACTCCCATGTAGTCAACTGCGGTTTGAGTCCCAGACCCGGTGGCTTAAACTCACTCTGGGCACGTGTGCATGTGTGCCTAGGATCCCGAGAGGAGAATGGAGGAGAAGGGATTGTGGTATGGCCATCCCCCCTGGGGGGTGATTTCTCGCTTTCTGTCTCTCTTGTCCTCTCTCTCTCTTTCTGGCAAGTGCATGCGGCCTATAGCAAACACCTCTCCAAAAGAAAAAGGAAAAGAAAAAAGAAATACTGACAGGGACACTTATTCTGGGATAAGTGAATGAGAAATGGAAGGCTGATGGGAGACAGAGATGGAATCAGTGACAGACTAACTACATCTGAGGGCTGGCTGTTCTTTTCTGGACAACATGGGATATAGCAATTTTTTTAAAGAATGTCTTAGGAGACTGTTCAAGACATGAGAGAAATGAAAAGGGGGATAAATTTGAATGTTGTGAGTTTAACTTTATTCTGTGAGATGGTGTTGAGTAAGAAATTATCAGAACTCAACAGTTTGTCCTTGACCTTGCAACAATGAGTAGGGTGGACTAGAGAGAAGACTGCTGCGTGAGTGAAAGTTGTTGTAGTTTAGGGCTGGGTTTGTGAGGGTCTCACCTGAGCAGAGGCGGGGACACTGCAGAGAGCTGCCTTTATTGTCTGCTCCACGCCCAGCAATGCATAAGGCACAATGGAGATGTCACCAAGAGCAGCAAACATACTCCCACCTTAAGGAGCACACAGTCCAGCTGGAAAAACAGAGACATGACAAAGGCTGGAATGAAGGAAAGACCATTGAACTGGGAGCCAGACCCAGGGCTTCCCTGCATGCCACTTACCCCAGGTCATGGATTCCAGCACCTGCACCTCAGCTGCCTTGTCTGGTCAATCAAGAGGTTAAAAGTTGGTGGTTTCAGGACCAGAGGATGGCGAAATGGTTACACCGATGGACTACCATGTAGTTGACTACAGTTTGAGTCCTGAAGGCTTAAAACACACCAGGTGCATGTGCATGTGCATGTGTGCCCAAAATCCTGAGAGAAGAATGGAGGAGAAGGAAGTGCGGTGTGGCCATCCCTCGGGGGGGAGGGGAGATTTCTCATTTTCTGTCTCTCTGTCTCCCTCTGTCTTTTTGGCGAGCACACACTCCCTATAGCAAAAAAATCTCTCTTAAAACAAATAAAGGTGATGGTTTCCTTTACTTCTATAAATACTAATAAATACTTCTAATAAATGCTATTCTTGAATGAAAGGAACCAGGGCTCTTTACCTGATGCCAGGGCTGGGACGGGTACAGTAGGAGGTGAGCCTAGAGCACCTTGTAGTGCCAAAAAGGGAGGAAGTGTCACCCAGTGGCCAGGATGGTAAGAGGAGTGCTGGAGCCAGGCTGAGGGGGGCCCTGGGCCAAACTGGAGCAGTCTGGTAGCAGAACACTTGACGTGGCATTGGGTTATGAACTAAATACAAAATGAGTACCCACAAATGTACAAACACAAACGACTGAGTAAAAATGGGGAGAAGAGCCTATCTTTCTCTAGAAAGACTCTGAATCACTCATGTGGACTCTCTTCCCTCTAAGAGACGAAGTTTGACCTCCCCACTCACACCCTGAGATGGGCCAAGCCTAGCGACTCACTCCTGGTCAGAGAACAGGAAAATGGCAAGCTCACCATTAGCCAGGTGATGGAGGCCGGCATCGCCAAGAATACCAGGTGGTCCTCAGGTGCCCTCGGTACGATGTGAGCAGGTGGCGCCCACCTCACCGTCCTCCCCCACACTATAACCCCTGTCTCATTACGAGAAAGACATCAGGAGAACTCAGACGGGGGCACGCCGCAGGGTACCACGCCAACACACCAGAATGGCCGTGGCCATTAATCATGACAACCAAGGTGGCGGAGACAGGAACAGGCACCGTCGTAGCACAGAGGAGACAGGAGACCTGACAGCTGAACACAGTGTGCTACCCTCCACTGAATCCTGGAGCAAACGGGCATTCATAGGAACAGGGTGAAAACCAAATCAAGTCTAGAGTTCAGTTCATTTTTTTAAACTCGATGGTTTCTAAAGTGTCTTCCAGCCGGTAGCCATAAGAATATCATTAATTATCTAGTTGCTTCAAAACTGCATGTTTTCTAAAGTGTCTTTCAGCTGATAGCTATAAGAATAGCATTAATTATCTAGTTGCTTCAAAACTGCATTCACACTTCTTGCAAAGTGCCAAGAACACACAAGGTAAGGGAACCATTAACCCGGGTGGAAGGCTTTGATTAACGTTTCCTCTCCTTCCTGGCTTCCTGTGGTGGTGTGTTCCAGGCATGGAGTGTGTGGAGAGCCCTGAGAGGAGGAGGTGTCTGTGTATTCGCCAGGTGTCTGAGAGGAGGAGGTGTCTGTGTATTCGCCAGTCTGCCGTCCCTTGTTGGTCCTACACGGCCTGACCCAGCTCCCGTGGTGCTGTCGGGAGGGCCGCAAGGCTGCTGCAGTGGCCCTGCCGTGTGGCAGGGCTACCTTTGGCTCATTTGATTTTCCTGGACAGTTTCTTTGCTTTAAGGGAAAACACACACACACATCATTTTATGGAGCCCCAATGTGAAATCATGCTGACTGTGATTCATGACATTTTCCTGAGACTTTATAATGTTTCTTTTTTCTAAGTAAGCAATCTCAGGTCAGGTAAAAATGCTAGTAAATCATGCCTGGCTCTGGTTCTAGTGTATCAATTTCTGTTCATTCCCATTTTTTCCCTGTTCATGGCTTTGGGACAATAAAAATAAGCAATGCCTCCTCTCTGGAGCCCGTCCCAGAAGCGAAGTTTGAACGCTGTACCACGCAGGACCCGATAATCCCCGCGTGGCCCAGGCCGGCCTTCGCGTTTCCCCTGGCAATTATCTGACGCACAGCAATAATGTGGAGTAATGATTCTGGCACTCTCGAGACCCTGGGAGGATCAAAGAAGCTGGTGTGACAGTTCACGAATGGGGAGAGGGCCGAGCAGCCAACACTAACAGTCTGTGCTGGGAGCCCGAGCCCACTGCCAAGTGTCTGCCTGCATTTGCTTTGAGAGGCCAGCCCAAAGCAGGTCAGGAAAATTATGGCTTTTGTCAAGCAGACACCGTGGCTCTCTTTGAGGATGGCCCAAGTCTCTCCAGGGCTGGTAACTGCAACACATGTGGTCTTCTAGTGAGAGGACACGAATATTTTCAATAACTGGAAAAGAAGGTGCCCGCATGAGACTTCACGGACTTGGAATACTTCGGCTGGGCTGGAGAGGGTGAGATGTTTGTGAAGAAATTGAGAGTGAGAGCTGTGGAGACAGACTGCCTGGGTTTCAATCCCAGCCCTTTCGGTCGCTGTCCAGAGCAACACGAGCGAATTCTCAGCACTCTGCCTCGGTTCCCATCAGTAAAGCAATAATAATAGTACCAACAGACAGGTTTCCTGGCACTAACTCATGCTGGGTCTGTGGTGGGCCCACTGGCACTCCGGAAGGACTTGGTGAGGAGCAGCTGCTATTAGTACTTTCATTTTAATTGTTGCCATTCAGGAAAAAAAAGTTACCAGGTTTTCTGGGGGGTTATGACCTGCTTTTTCAGTTTTGTTCTTTAAATATTTCTGATGGTTTAAAATGGATTAAGCAGGATTTTCAAGCTACCAGGTCCAGGATTCAAACCACCATTGGCCATGCAGGAGTCCAGCACCTTAACCGCCACCTGTTGGTCCCCTAAAATCTTAAGAGGATCTTGGCAAGGCCAATTCCCATGGGAGGTAGGGTGATCTCTCACTTTCCCTCTCTCTGTCTCTCCCCACGAAGCACATGTGTCCTATGGCAGAAACCTAAAAAAAAAAATTAAATTAGACACACAGGGCATTGTGCTCAGCACTATAGATAACTCAGGAGCAGGTGCTTACCATCGAGATGTATACACTGGTGGAAGACAGAAGGACAGTGGACGCAGAGGCCAGATGGTGGCACAGCAGTAACGCAGCTTGGAAGGTGGACCTGCAAGGGAAGCTTCCAGTTCAGATCCAGGACTTCCCTGCACACAGGGTGCGCCGTCATCCAGAGGGGGCTGGAGCCAGGTGAATCCCAGAAGCATAAGGATCCCATTGGAAGTATCTGCTCTTTCTTTTTTTTTTTTTTTTTTTTTTTTTGGAAAGTTTTTTGA
>NW_006159761.1:521473-524961 GCF_000334495.1 Tupaia belangeri chinensis
CTATAGGGCACATGTACTCGCCAGAAAGACAGAGAGAAAGAGATAGAAAGCGAGAAATCACCCCCCGGGGGGATGGCCACGCCACAATCCCTTCTCCTCCATTCTCTTCTGGGAATCTTGGGCACGCAAGCACACGTGCCTGGTGTGAGTTTAAGCCACCGGGTCCAAGACTTGAACTACGGTCGACTACATGGGAGTCCAGTGACATAGCCATTACACCATCTGCTGGTCCCCAGTGTTCTCTCTCTCTGTCTCTTCTCATGGAAGAAATAAACTTTAAAAAGAAAGAGAAGTAGACATGAAGGGCCATGGTGCACAGCAGAGCACGTCCCCTGGAGTGACACGGACTGCAAAGGGCCCTGGAGTTCAAGGGAGAAGTGTGGCCAGAACTTGAATAACCAGTGGTGTGGGGGAGTGGCCGGCAAGCAGGAAGGAGGACACCAAAGGACTCAAGTTACTGGAGAGACAGGATGGGGTCCCAGCTCGGGCAGGGCAGTGAGAGAGAAGTCCCTAGGAACTGCAGGGAGTGTTGGGCCTGGAAGGGAGTTTGCCTGTTAATTTAATGAAGAAATTAGATTGTGTTAGAAAAAAAATGGAGTGCCATGAATTTATCATTAGAAGTGGGATCTAAAAGCTGACTCTAAAACGATGCCCTGCACAGCTGGCCCTTCCCACACAACACAGGACAATATTTCCGTCGTTCATCATTGTGTCCGTAAGTATTAAAAGTAAAACATCTTAAACATTTAATGAAACATCTGAACAAAACCTTAACTTCACAAAGATCGTGCGTTACGGGTTTTACAATTATAGAGTGCATTTGCCAAAGGTTTAATATAGCATGTTATAATGAAGCTCGGTAATTTTCCTAACAATTGGAGTTTGCCGGTGCAGATTTCTGTTCTAAGGAGAGTCTCCTTTCCTAGCTCCGTATGCTTCATTGGTGGGCAGAGCTGGCCCTGGGGTCCTGTCACAATATGCAAAATATTTCTTACACAGCATTTCGGCCAAAAGGCCAAGTTATTTCAGCTCTACAAATGTATGAGAAGAAAGCTCAACCAAAACAGGTTTTTCAAATATTCCTTGAAGTTCAATTCAAAACTTCGTCCAAAAATAAATCACAGATTCTACAGCCGACCACTCTGCAGAGGTCTGAATGCTGTACTCGTGTTATGTTTGGGGCACTGAGCAGCTTGAACTTTAGGTCCATTGTTTCCTGTTTTGAGAGCTATTTTTAAAAACCCTTCCACCTTTTCTCTCTCCCCTCCTTCCTTTTTCATCCCCTCCACCCTCAGCAAACACTCAGTGAGCATTTCCTCTCGGCCAGATACTGTCCCTAATGCTGCTGTGTCCATTCCATCAGTCCCCGCGGTTTGTGTTGTTTGTTTCTAGTACTTCACTGTTGATGATGGAAAAGAGCCCTGAGTCAGGCCCATGCCAGTGGTTCCATGAGGTTCTCTTACAGAAACTCTCTTTAATCAGACAGGCACTGCAAAGCTCCTCAGGGCCCCTCCACGTATTCTCTGGGGCCCTCATAGTTCCCCTTTCACTGCACAGCACAGCCTCCTCGAGGCCATGGTTCTGGTTGTCAGCAGAGTCTTCACTGCATTCTAGCTGTGGTTGCTGTGCAAACTGAAGGCAAGCCAGAAACTCATGTCCCTGAGCTTTGATTTCCTAACCTGCTATTTTATCTGTGACACTTGCTACATGCTGCAAAAGAAATTAAGACAAATCATTTCTGGGGCTCCTTAGCTCTGAATATTTATATTATTTAATACAAATAACACAAATGGCAGTCAAGTCAACACGAGGAAAGTTGTGCTGACTGAATTCGCCTCTTCCTCCTTAAAACTGTTCCACATCCTTAGGGAGCCAGTAATATTTTTTTTAATGAACAATTAAATGTCTGGCAAATAAACCATTAACCAAGAGTGATGCAATTCTGTGCATCGGACTAGATGAAGAGAACATTTTGCAGCAGATGAAGAACACTGAAAAGTGACCAGGAGAGAGCACCCCCTCGTGGTGGTCGCACGACCTTGGACTTCTTTGACCTCAGTTTCCACATCTACACATCAAGAAAGTTAGAGTGGAAAGTCTGTAAGATCTTTTCCAACACAAGCAGTCTGAGGTTCTTGAAACTTCCTAACATAACCCCTAGGACAAGTTTCCAGCCGGTAGTTAGAAGGCTCTTGGGATGGAAAGGCCACAATCCCTAATTCTTCTGCGCTAGCACACCCCGAAACGTCCCTGTTTCAGTGTAGCTGGGAAACACGGTGTTTCTCTGAATTTCTCTGTTCCGGGTGGAGTTCTGCTTCAATTCTACTGCCTCTGGCTCACATACTCCACGTCCTGCTGAGATCTGGCACCAGCTGCCTGATGAAGTATATTGTACCGTAGTCAAAGGTGTCACGTCAGTACTATCTGAGTCCCCTCCTGTTTGTTCCCAGAGCGTGAGCAACAGGGAGCTGTAGAGAGAACGCTCCGGGCACCTGAACTTACCTAGCCTCAGCACCTGGAGTTCGGTCACGGCGTCTGCTGCAGGGCCATGCGGCCAGGGTCAAGCACACCACTGTTCCCCGTCCTGCTGCCAATGCTGCCACGCGTGTGAAGGAGACTGACTGATACTTTCTCTGTGGGTCTCTGAGGCTGAGAGCCAACACCCAGGAAGGCTCTGTATGTGGGGACACATGGGTGCTTGTCATCATCAACAGTCCCCTAACACATCAGGCTCAACTCTCGTCACGCCCCTCCTGTGCCAAGTCCTTGCTGAGCAGAAACTGCAGTTCCAGTCTTTGTGCTTGCTCCTGACACCAAGCCACTGTGCATGCTGTTCCTCCCACCTGTTCCAAATCTTCATCCGACTCTGTCACCGACTGACTCCTAGTCAACATTTGGATTCTCAAAATTCATTCGAAATTCAACCATAATCTGCCCCAACCCGCGGGACAGTCGAACAGGTTCCCTGGGGGAGGGAGGGAGAGATGGGACAAACACATGCACACACACTACGAGGTGCTGATCAAGTCGTCTTCTTCCATTTACTTCCATTTATTGAGAAATGGCGAGTTATATACAGCTGGTGGGCACCAATTGTTGCCCGAAATGTAAATGAGATAGAACAGCATGAACCAATCATTGATGTGGGAGGATCTCTCCCGTTGCCTAGAAACCCAACCACTTCCAGGGAGAACGGTTGGTCACATGATTTCTGAGAAACGATTTGCTCAGTGAGGAAGTGAAGCCTAATGGTTTCCAAGATGGTGGATAGCTCAAGATGGCAGATAGCTCAAGATGGCTTCCGTATTTCCTGCCCTCCACGTCCCCCTTTTTTATTTTTTCAAAGAGAGGAGAAAAACCTGTGGGAATCGTGCCTGTCTTAGGTTGGAGCCGTTTTCAGAGCCACACGTCCATCCTTACCCGTCATTGGAGAATCCCACAGCTATGATGGGTTTCCTGTCTTAGGTGGGAGGACTGTACAGCTGTTA
>NW_006159761.1:525654-529848 GCF_000334495.1 Tupaia belangeri chinensis
GCTCCCTCTTTTAGCTTTTAGAGAGTATTTTTCAAGGAAAGATGAGCACAAAAATTTATCTGGAGGAAAATGGTTATCAATAGTTCCAGTAAAGGAAGCACATGCAATAGGCCAGAAATCTGTTTGTTGGAATAGCCAATTAACTTGGTCCTTAGTATACGGCTGGATGATTGTATCAGGATCTTTGCCATATGTCCAGGCCGACCACAATTGAAGCAATTGCCTCCATTATTACGGTTAAGAAATTGGCGAACAGTATATCCTTTAAGAGCAGCGGCCAGAGCCAATCCCTGTTGGTATGCTGACCCAATATCAGAACATAGGCGAATATATAATCCCCTCCAGAGAGCGCAGTGGGCTCTCTCCTCCAGAGAGTAAAAGTGGGCTGGTGGTGATTCCATGAGGAATCTGCACTTTCAGATTTACCCACTTTTAGTTTTTCTAATTGTGATATTAATTCTTGATGTTCTTTTTCTAACTGAATTTGTTCTTTAAGTTGTTCTGTCTTAGTCTAAACTTTTGCCTTAGGATCAATAATGGGCATCGCCAAAGATGGCGGTCGTTTTTTGAAAGGTGGCCATTTTGAATTATGGTATTTGCCTGTCTTCGTTTCTGAAGTTTTTTGTTCAGACGGCCATTTTGGGTTATTGCATTTATCAGCCTCAGTCTCTAGGATTTCCTCCTCTGAACTAGTTGATGACTCATTTTTCTTTGGCTCTTATAGAGCCTTAAGGTTGTTTTTCTTTTTTAGTTTTTTAGATTTTGGGGGTTTTGTCTCGCTTTCGGGGCTTTTAACTTCTTCCTCACTATCTAGGGAAATAAGATCCTCTCCTTGTTCTTTTTCAATTTTAGAATCCTTGGTTAGATCTGAGGTGGCTATAGCCTCCTCCTGGGGTTGATCATTTTGCATGATCTGCTCTCCCTTAGCGACCATAACGACAAGCTGTCTGTTTTCTGCCGCGGCCTTTCTCTTTATTTCGGTGCTTGGGACGATTTCTGCCGTCCCCTTCTGTTTTCCAACACGGCTTTTCTGGGTTGCTCTGCACTGGAGCCTTCTCGGGGAGCTCTTCACTGGATCCCCGTACCCAAGTCCGTGTTCAGGTGCCACGTGCCCCGACCCGTGGGACAGTCGAACAGGTTCCTTGGGGGAGGGAGTGACAGATGGGACAAACACATGCACACACACTACGAGGTGCTGATCAAGTCGTCTTCTTCCATCTACTTCCATTTATTGAGGAGAAATGGCGAGTTATATACAGCTGGTGGGCACCAATTGTTGCCCGAAATGTAAATGAGATAGAACAGCATGAACCAATCATTGATGTGGGAGGATCTCTCCCGTTGCCTAGAAACCCAACCACTTCCAGGGAGAATGGTTGGTCTCATGATTTCTGAGAGACGGTTTGCTCAGTGAGGAAGTGAAGCCTAATGGTTTCCAAGATGGTGGATAGCTCAAGATGGCGGATAGCTCAAGATGGCTTTGTATGCAGTGCCCTCCACAATTACCTATTGAACACCAAGGTTCTGCTCTCAGGCTGCAGATTCATCAGGGAACAAAGCAGACCCAAGACCAGCCATGTGGTTCCCAAACTGGCCACATAATTATCGGCACGCTCGTCCTCGTCCCCTGGAAAGTACACTCCCTGGGAGTGAGAGCCATACCTTTTGGGAAAACACAGCATGGAGCAAAAGTCTGACACAGAGGAGGTGCTCAATAAACACAGGACAAGGACAATTAGGAAGACATGAGGAGACGTGGAAAGGGGATGGGACGATGCATTTGGTGTGTTACTAGGCCACCATTAAACAGTAGCCTGGGAGGAGACTATTCAGGTCAGAGCTGACTGAACCCCAGAACACTCCTGCTCTTCAATATAGACTTATTCTCAAAAATCAAAGGAGAATATTTATCTACTTGAGTTCTAGGTGCAAGTTTAAATTTCTCCTGAATGTTACCATAGGGAGAAAATTCTTCACGGGGGATGTTTGCTAGGAAGCAGGAGAGAAAACAGGACGGGATGATCTCCCAGGGCCTGAGGTGGAGGCTGGCGGATCTTCCAAGGGACTTTTAAAAGACTGGTTGAGAGGATGGCGCTTGTGGAAGAGGATCATGAGAGACTATCAAGCAAAGGGAAGGAAACCTAAAAAGTAGAAGAAAGAAATGCTGAAAACGAAGCACATCGAGGACAGACACTGAGTGAAAGTGCAAGAAAACAGAAACAACCAAAGCAGTGTCTCCCCCGGTCACACGAGGTCACTGCATTTGACCAGCTCAGCAGCTCCGCTCCCTACGGGAGCTGCCCTTCCCATTTCAGCGGAAAGGAAGGAGGTGCACACTTCTCTAATGGTCACGCAGTCGGGAGTTCAGTCCCTCTGGTTTATCATCTAGAACTTCCCACAGACAGAGAAGATAAGATAAAAAATCAAAGATAAGAATGAAGAGTGAGTGGAGCTCAGTGAGTGGGAAACACAGAGAAGAGAAACAACTCGGAGACACACAGTGGCTCCGGGCTCACTCAGCCTTTTCGAGACATGGGCTCCTGACACCCATGGACACCACGAGGTGAGGTAGCAAAGGGGGAGAAATCTCGATACTGGGACTGGTGAGTAGTGAGGGCGTCACTAGTCTCTTGTCTAGGCATGCCCTAGGTGTGAAGAGCTGTTAGTGGTCTATTACAGAGATGGGGAAGGGAGAATAGCCCGGGGAATGGCCATCCTGGAAAGTGACCCACGGGCAAGGGCAGGAACACAAACCCCAGTGAGCTATGAGGCCCTAAGAGAAGGCAGCTCAATGGGAGCTGCGAACTTACGGGCTCTGGCAGAAGGCAGTGGGCGCCCAGCCGTGGAGTGCGGCTGAGATGCTGTGCTCTGCAGGGAGATGCTGTGCTCTGCAGGCTGACGCTGTCTGGGAGGCCCAGGTTCCACTCCTGGTCCACCCGAGAGGCCGGGCACTGTGGCATGTGCTCATAATCCCAGTGACTAGGGAGGCTGAGGCAGGACTGCGAGCTCAAGGCTGGCTTGGCCAATGCAGTGACAGCTTGTCTAGAAAGCGTTGGCTCCATGGCACAGTGCACATGGGCTGCTCAGGAGAAGCCAGGTCCTGCATAGTGACTGCTGTTCAAATCCTGGGCCTGGTCAGCCTGAATCTCATCTGGCATGCCCAGGTCTGGTGGGCAGAAAGACGGGAGGACGGGATCACAGTATGACCAGACCCAGGGAGGGTGCTTCTCTCTCTCGCTCTCACTCTCACATGCACACACATATGCTCTACTATGATATAAGAAAATAAATTTGTTTTAAGAAGAGCTGGACAGGGGCCGGCAGTTGGCGTGGTGTCTAAGGACACGAAACTCCCACGTGGCCAACACGGTTTGAGTCCCATTACTGGTGACTTCTTTTCTCACTTTCCCTCTCTCTCCCTCTCTGGTAAAATGTAAATAAAGAAAGAAATAAAGTTAAATAAAGTAATTCTTAAAAAAGAAGAAGAAGAAGAGCTGGGCATAGTGGTACATGCTTGGAGTCCCAGCTGGGAAGCTGAGGCCGGAGAGTCACAACAGAGAGAAACTGCATTAAAAGAAAGGAAAAAAAGAAAAATAAGAGAAGAGAAGAGAAAAAAATAATGGAGCCACACTGTTGATGGTGGAGAGAGTGAGATTGTGAAAAATACCTTCTTTTCCAAAAACATTAAATCAAGAAAGGAGGGACCAGCAGTTAGTGTAATGGCTATGTCGCTGGACTCCCATGTAGTCAACCGCGGTTCGAGTCCCAGACCCAGTGGCTTAAACTCATGCTGGGAGCGTGTGTGTGTGTGTGCCCAAGATCCCGAGAGGAGAATGGAAGAGAAGGGATTGCTGCCTGGCCATTCCCCCAGGGCATGATTTCTCGCTTTCTGTCTTTCTGTCTCTCTGTCTTTCTGGCGAGCGCACGCGCCCTATAGCAAAAACCTCTCAAAAGAAAAGAAAAAGAAAGGACAAAAATATAGGGGGGAAAGAAGAGACTTGACTATTTCTTCAGAAGGTAGAAGTGGAAGAAGCATTTTGGTAAGTGTGCGGAGGCTTACTACACAGGAGGATGTCTGTTCACCACAGTGTCCGCAGTCTCACATGTGCTCCAGTCTGCAGCACCATGCAGGCAGCCAGCACCCTTGTGGTGGCTGAGACAATAGCACAGAACCTTCAGCCCTGGGAGAATCAG
>NW_006159761.1:530394-530689 GCF_000334495.1 Tupaia belangeri chinensis
GGAATGCCGCTGAGCCTGGGAAAGCAGGGAAGAAAGAGTACACTCTCATAGGCAAAGCCAGAGAGCTTATAGCAGTATGAGAAACTCAGCATTTCTTACAAGGATACTAAGGAAAGAGCCGTCAGAGGCCTGAGTTCACTGGAGATCTGCATTCTGTCACTGGTGATAATTTAGTAACTGAAAACCTCAACATTCCAGTATGGAATTTGGGGTGAGTTACTCCAGACAGTGGCATGTGCGGTGGGTTCCAAAACAGTACATATTCACAGAGCTGAGACGGGGCCTCACTACAGTC
>NW_006159761.1:530781-534564 GCF_000334495.1 Tupaia belangeri chinensis
GCCCTCTTCCCTTATGGCTGGCAGGTGGCCTGAGGTTCGCAGAGCAGAAAGCAAGACTCTGGGGACTGAGACGTGCACATGCCAGAGTTTTCGACAAATGCTCAGTTAATTGTTTTCTGTGAGGCTTCCCCTGAGACATAACTAAGAGCACCATGCTGAGATGGGGCCCTCACTACAGTCCAGGCCAGCGTGTGTGTTCCCCGCAGGTGCACAGAGCTGAGACAGCCCTCACTACAGTCCAGGCCAGCGTGCGTGTTCCCCACAGGTGCACAGAGCTGAGACAGCCCTCACTCTACAGTCCAGGTTAGCGTGCGTGTTCCCCACAGGTGCACAGAGCTGAGACAGCCCTCACTACAGTCCAGGCCAGCGTGCGTGTTCCCCACAGGTGCACAGAGCTGACACGGCCCTCACTCTACAGTCCAAGTTAGCGTGCATGTTCCCCTCAGGTGAACCCTTTGACAAGTGTGTCTCTTTGCGGCCTGCGGTTCTCTCTGGTTGAGGTCAGCTCTTGCCAATAGTTCATCAAATCTGAGAGTTATAGCTGTGCACAGTGTTGCTCGGCCAGACACTCTGCTTTTGTTGCATTAGGATGGCTCAGAGGATATGTTCCTCTGCATGAATATGCTCACCAAATGGGCTCTTAGGTGTGACACAGACTAGAACCGTAGAGGCTGGTTCTACTGCTGAATCTGCTCTGGGATTGGATTCAGTTGAAGATAAGTCAATTTCGAGTTACCTTTGCCAGACTAGGACGTGCTCACCTGAGGAAGACAGGGAGACAGAGAGAGGAAGAGGGAGAAAGCTCTGCCTGTGAGGAGTGGTCACACCACAATCCCGTCTCCTTTCCCTCTCCACCCTGTGAGATTTGGCACGCACACACGCTCAGCCTGCTTCTCACAGGCTGCTTTAGCCACCAGACCACAAAGTCATTCTCGATGCTTCCACTAAGGGTCCGCTTTATCAACAATGACAACAACAACATGCTAAATTAATTTTGCAGCAAGATCTACGATCTAAGTAAGTGCCAGTAAGAAAACCAAGATACTGAGCTGCTGATTTAAGGATGTGTTACTATTGGGTCCTTGGGAAAGTCATGATGCATTTTACTAGAAAAACATAGAAAAATATGGCATGACTTCTCCAACTGCCCAATAATTCTCCTTGAAATCCAGAATGTTCAAAGAGAATGAAAACTTCCTAAAAGAAGAAGTTGAATTTTAAAAGGCATGGAAATCATAAAGTGAAAGAGATGAGTAGCTGGATGGTGAACGCCTAAGGAGATGTGTAAATACATTCCAGTAAAATGTTGACTGAGAGACAAAGAGTACAAGAGTGTAAGTATCAACACCAGGGGAAAACATGACTGAACAAGGGACGCACCATCGGGGAACGCTGGGCCAGAGAGGAAGCAGTACGGGTACAGTCAACTTCAAAAATTTGACTAGTGGGTCAGACCTGGGGCCTGGTGGGGAAGGGAGTCGGAGCCCACATGGCTTATCACACGGTTCAAATCCCAGCCCTGGCAGCTTCACAAAACACGTCGAGCACAAGTACAGGCATGCCCAAGGTCCAACAAGAAAGAGAAGCGAAGAATGGAGTAGCACATCAGGCTCGGACAGGGTGCTTCTCTCTCCCCCACTCTCTCTCTTTCTCAGTGTGCACACGCTCTCTGTTAAAAAAAATTGTTTTGATCAAACATTAAACATAAGAGATGAAATAAAAGATGGAAAAAAAAGTCTGAGTGGGAGGGAAATAAAGGAAAAAGAGTGGACTCAGTTTTCCTTAAACAAACAGAAATTTTAAATAAAATATTAAACTATTATAATGTCTATTTTTAAGTGTTTTATTCTGTTTTGAATTTTAACCAGAAGGCAACCAGATCAGTCTGGGAAAGAACAACTGACCAGAAAGCTCTATTGGCAAAGGAGTTCACCTCAGCTCTGAAATTACTACAGGGCTATTTGCATACAGAGCGTACGTCAATAATCAGTGGTAAAACTGTCTGGTGTGCTTTGTTTGAAAAAAACAAGAAAAGCCCCCAATGAGGCCTCCTTCCTCCTTCAGACATGTGTTGGGGCTTTTTGTGGCTGAATATTTCCATATTAACACACTAAGTTGCTCTTCCTTTAATTTTTTTTTTTTTTTTTTTGGACACAAAAAAGACAAAATTTAACAACACTCTGCTTTTGTTGCATTAGGATGGCTCAGAGGATATGTTCCTCTGCATGAATATGCTCACCAAATGGGCCCTTAGGTGTGACACAGACTAGAACCGTAGAGGCTGGTTCTACTACTGAATCTGCTCTGGGATTGGATTCAGTTGAAGATAAGTCAATTTCGAGTTACCTTTGCCAGACTAGGACGTGCTCACCTGAGGAAGACAGGGAGACAGAGAGAGGAAGAGGGAGAAAGCTCTGCCTGTGAGGAGTGGTCACACCACAATCCCGTCTCCTTTCCCTCTCCACCCTGTGAGATTTGGCACGCACACACGCTCAGCCTGCTTCTCACAGGCTGCTTTAGCCACCAGACCACAAAGTCATTCTCGATGCTTCCACTAAGGGTCCGCTTTATCAACAATGACAACAACAACATGCTAAATTAATTTTGCAGCAAGATCTACGATCTAAGTAAGTGCCAGTAAGAAAACCAAGATACTGAGCTGCTGATTTAAGGATGTGTTACTATTGGGTCCTTGGGAAAGTCATGATGCATTTTACTAGAAAAACATAGAAAAATATGGCATGACTTCTCCAACTGCCCAATAATTCTCCTTGAAATCCAGAATGTTCAAAGAGAATGAAAACTTCCTAAAAGAAGAAGTTGAATTTTAAAAGGCATGGAAATCATAAAGTGAAAGAGATGAGTAGCTGGATGGTGAACGCCTAAGGAGATGTGTAAATACATTCCAGTAAAATGTTGACTGAGAGACAAAGAGTACAAGAGTGTAAGTATCAACACCAGGGGAAAACATGACTGAACAAGGGACGCACCATCGGGGAACGCTGGGCCAGAGAGGAAGCAGTACGGGTACAGTCAACTTCAAAAATTTGACTAGTGGGTCAGACCTGGGGCCTGGTGGGGAAGGGAGTCGGAGCCCACATGGCTTATCACACGGTTCAAATCCCAGCCCTGGCAGCTTCACAAAACACGTCGAGCACAAGTACAGGCATGCCCAAGGTCCAACAAGAAAGAGAAGCGAAGAATGGAGTAGCACATCAGGCTCGGACAGGGTGCTTCTCTCTCCCCCACTCTCTCTCTTTCTCAGTGTGCACACGCTCTCTGTTAAAAAAAATTGTTTTGATCAAACATTAAACATAAGAGATGAAATAAAAGATGGAAAAAAAAGTCTGAGTGGGAGGGAAATAAAGGAAAAAGAGTGGACTCAGTTTTCCTTAAACAAACAGAAATTTTAAATAAAATATTAAACTATTATAATGTCTATTTTTAAGTGTTTTATTCTGTTTTGAATTTTAACCAGAAGGCAACCAGATCAGTCTGGGAAAGAACAACTGACCAGAAAGCTCTATTGGCAAAGGAGTTCACCTCAGCTCTGAAATTACTACAGGGCTATTTGCATACAGAGCGTACGTCAATAATCAGTGGTAAAACTGTCTGGTGTGCTTTGTTTGAAAAAAACAAGAAAAGCCCCCAATGAGGCCTCCTTCCTCCTTCAGACATGTGTTGGGGCTTTTTGTGGCTGAATATTTCCATATTAACACACTAAGTTGCTCTTCCTTTAATTTTTTTTTTTTTTTTTTTGCCACCCACACGCACAAAATTTAA
>NW_006159761.1:534648-542076 GCF_000334495.1 Tupaia belangeri chinensis
GTTGCTCTTTCTGTAAATTTTTTTTTTTTTTTTTGGCCACAAGACAGACCACATTTACCAAAGTCTCTACCACAGACATTCTCAGATGGTGCTAATAAAAAGAAGAAAGCCAAAGCAGAATTGGTGGTCCACATTGTGAGCGTTGCGAAACATCATCGCAGACAGTGATGACCCTGCAGCGTGCCTGGTGGCTCCGCGTCCTGAAATGCAGACGTCAGGCGGCTGTCTCAGCGAGGCTGCGACCGGGAGCTCCTGCCTAGTGTTGGGTGGTCTTGTGTGCTGCCTGGTGGTCTCGCTTCTGCTGCTATGACAACACTCATGGTTTTGTGTAGTTCCCCGTCCTACACGGCGTTCCCTGGTCTCCTTTCCGGAATGCATGACAAGTCGTAAAAGACAGACTACCGAGACACGAGGCCACAGTGTTCCAGACATGTTCTTGGTGGTGACAGTTCCCAATCAAGCTGGCCACAGTGCTTAAGTCAAAGCACTTTTCTAAGCAGCGGTTCAAAATACAGTCTTAGATCTGGAAGATCAGGCTGTGCTCTCCTAGCCTCTCCCACCACTGCTGGTAATAAATATTAATACAGCCACTGGGCCACAGCTAGCAGCCGGGGAGGGCCGACCTAGGAGAGATTCCAGCTCTCTTTCCCAGATGCAAAGAACTCATCTTCTGGCTAGAGAAAACTCACTACCCTCTAACGAGCACAGGCAGATCATTTTACAGACTTTCTTGCCTCACGCTTCAGGATTCATTTCCTAGGTCCCACAAAGGGTAGCAGGGGGAGGTTCACAGCTGCACAGGGTGTCCACACAGGTTCTGTGCGGAAGGTCCAAGCGGCACATACCCCAGGTGAACCCAGGCAGCTATTCCCTTTTAACTCTGAAGAGTACATTGGAGCATTCTTCAGCATATGCCGACCCGAGATTCTGTATTTGTGAGATAATCAGACCAAGAATTTAGTCTCAGAAGACTTTGGGGGACCGCTGGCCGGGCTGAGTTTGGGGAGCTCGGTGCTCCTCTCCATAAAGCACACATCCCAGGGAGCCGCCTGCAGCGTCCTTCCACATCCCCTGCTTCTGTTACGCACAGCCATCTCGCTGCAGGTGGCCTTGTACCGTGGTTACTTTCCATAGACAGACATGTGTCTGTTGAACAGACACAAACTGAGTCCCCATTAAGCCCTTTAAAACTTAGGGAAAGTTTCCAAAAAGGATTGACCCTCGAGCCGGCCCCTCTCGGTGTTCCCTTAAGACATGCCTGGTACCGAACCCCACAGGCTGTAGTAATTGCTGTACTTCCCCTTCACTGTCAGTTTCGAAAGCTGTTACAGACCTACTCACTGAGGCCCCTGCCAGCACTGGCCCAAGGGTGCCTACCCGCAATGGCCCCACTGGAGGGGAGAGCGTGATTACAAAGGTGAGTTAAAGTCAGTGCCTCCCCTCAAGGTCTTTCTAGTTCAGCACACAGCTGGGGACACAACATATGCTCAATAAATGCTGGCTGCTGAGTTAATTCTCCGTTACTTTTCCTCAGGTGGAAAAAAAAAAAAAAAAGGCTACCAAAATGGGTATATACCAGCAAAGTCAGTTACTGCTTTATTTGTTCTTTTTTGGTGAGACAAAATGTCAGCACCTTCCTCCCCTTGCTGAGGATCTCAAGAATTCACTAACAAAACGAGATCAAAGCACAAGAATTGCTCACCACAATTACGATATGGAAGCCAAAGAGGGACACAGGGTCTTACATGAGGAAAGGGGATTGAAAGTAGGACCACCCTGGATCATCCGAAGTGCTTGGTTTTCAGTACTTCTGGTCTCCAACGAAAGCAGACTCAGACACTTTAACCCCTGAGATTTGCCAGCTGGGCCTAGAGAATAAGGTGAGAAAACAAATAGGAAAGCGCTTGAAAGTTGTATAGCCCACAGTGCAAAGAGAGGGCTAGAAACAGAACATGTATTTCTGCACTTAAAATGAACCACTGGGCCTGCCCTGTAGCGCAGTGGTTAAACTGTGCACAGGGAGCCATGTCCCACATGGCCGACCACAGCTCAAATCTGGATCCCTCAGGGGCTGGAGAAACACACTGGGCATGTTTGCCTGCCCCACATCCTGGACGAATGAAGAAACTGAAGAAAAAGGATTGTGGTATAACCAGGTCCCATTGGATGGTGACCTCTCTCTCTCATTAGTGAACACACCCTCTGGTAATAATTTTTTTAAAATCATGAACTAATTTGGAAAGTGTATACTCTCCAAATAATGATTTGAGGCCTTCCCCGATTTATGTACACTCTCTTTCATTGGGTAGCTTAGAGCATGAGATCTACTGTGAAGTCAAAGCCAAAAAGGATGGGCGGGCAGCAGCAGCAGACGGGGCAGCTGAGAGTTGGAAGAGGGGAGGGGCAGTGCAGTCTCAGAAGCTTACTCAGCACCTGGTCCACACTCAGGGCTGCGTGTCTCTGAGGTGCCAGGCACGGAGCTAAGATCTGCGGCGGGTCCAAGGGTACATGAAATGCAGCCTGGTGAGGGAGAGGTTTCAGCCTGCGGGAAAAGGGGCCGCTGAGGGGTGGTGGGGAAAGGGGCAAACACACGTGTAAATGTAATCGAAGGCAGAAGTGATCATTGCGGGAAGAGAGGCTGAGATAAAGTTGCTGTGGGAGTTCAGAGAAAGGAACGCTCTCTTCAGTGAAGTCGCCTTGGAGGTAAGGTCTGAGATGGGAGGAATTCAATAGGCGAAAAAGGGATGAAGAGCGCTCCAGACGGATCCATGCTACGAGAAAGGCATGCAGGCCAGACACCCACTACCCCTGCCTAATGAGCATCGAGCGCCTCGTTCTGACTAAATGTTAAGGTACACACGGGGACACGTGAAAACTAGACAGCTGTGCAGCTAGAGGACAGGGAGCCTCAGGCACTAAGTCTCTGTTCAGAGGATCTGAGAGTCACGTACCCCCGCATTAACGCGGGCAGCGATTCCAATCACCCTCTGGACGTCATTCAACCATCTTTGGGAGTTATTCGAGGTGTGATGGGGGCAGAGCTGTGTTTTCAGAAGCTTCATCTAGAAAAATACAAAGAGTAAGTTAGGGGAAGAAGCCTGAGGTGAGAGAGAAGTAGGGATGTTATTATAAGCAGAGTATAAAATTCAATAAACACCTTCAAAAAGGAGATGATTGCATCCTTCAGGTTGCTATAACAAAAGAAAATAAGCCAGGCAGTTTATAAACAGAAATCTGTTTCTTACAGTCTGGAGGCTGAGAAGCGCAAGCCGCCATCAGTCGTGGTGTCTGGAGAGGGCCTGCCTCCCGGCTGACGAGTGGGGGCTTCTCACTGTGTCCTCACAGGTAGCAGGAGCAAGGTTCTTCTCTAGAGCTTCCTTTAGAAGGGCCCCTGCTCACTGCCCAGTGCCATTACTCTGGAGGTTAGGACCCACATCAGATGTCAGGGAAACAAACACCCAGGCCATAATGGCACTATTTAATGTGATAAATATCGCTGTCATTTTGAGTCAACGTGTCATGAATCGTAAAAGACGTGAGGATGACAAGGATAGGAATTGGGGCTACGGTGGAAAGGGCATCGGCAGGGTTTGTGTCCCACGTGGACAGACAGAGCCAGGTCACCACTAGCTTTGTGCTTACGTTGTGCGTAGGGTCTCATGGACTAGAAAGATGGGAGTGGGGACACTGTCAGAAAGTGCGAGACACAATTCGGACCTAGGCTCCCTTCCTGTGAGGGCTACCCTGACAAATGTGTCCTTGCAGCTGAGGTGAGGCCAGCTTTTCCTAGAGAGTCTGTCTGTTTTCCGTTTTTGTCATAGGATGCATGCACTCACCAGAGAGAGATAAAAAGAGAGAGACAGTGAAAGAGAAGGTGAGGAAACACCCCTCTGCCCGCCCTCGGGAGACTGGCCATGCTGCTCTCCGTTCTCCATTCTCCTCCTGGGACTGGGGCACACATGCGCATGTGTTTGGTATGACTTTCAAGCTGCCAGGTTCAGGACTAGAACTTCGGTTGGCCATGTAGGAGTCCAGCACCTTAACCCAAGCCACCTGCTGCGCCCCCTTTTAAATTGCCATAGGGCATAAGTACTTGGCAGCAAGAGAGAAAAAAACACTCCTGAGTGGGGCACGGTCATGATACAACCCCCTTGTGGCCATTTCTCCATTTCATCAGGACTTGGGCATCCATGCATACGCACCTGGCGTGGTTTTCAAGCCACTGGAATCCCTAAACCACTGAACTAGGGGCTAGTCCTAGGTAGTTCTGTCTTCTAGGTGATTCTTCCAGGCCTTACAGAGCCTGGCAAGTCTGTCTTCATCTAGTACGTCAGTAACGTAGATCGCAGTAATAGAAATGTCTTCTGCTGATGTAGGGCTCGAATCCTTTCTCTGGCAACCCTCCTCAAATGGCCCACTCCGTCACTGAGCATGTACTTATTAAACAATCATTATTTACTATGACCTAGTCTAAAAGTTTTGAATACCTTTGTGAAGAGATTTCTTAAAAATTCTACCCTCACAGGGACCAGCAGTTAGCGTAATGGCTACGTCGCTGGATTCCCACGTAGTCGACTGCAGTTCGAGTCCCAGACCTGGTGGCTTACACGCCGGGCGCGTGGGCATGCGTGCCCAAGATCCCAAGAGGAGAATGAAGGAGAAGGGATTGCGGCGTGGCCATCCCCCCTGGGGGGTGATTTCCTGCTTTCTGTCTCTCTGTCTCTCTGTCTGTCTGGCGAGCACACGCGCCCTATAGCAAAAACCTCTCCCCCCCCAAAAAAAAAAATTCTACCCTCACAGAACTTACTTTATAAAATAAAAATATTAAATATAAAAATTAAACCAATTTTATAGTATATTAGGTGATATATTCTATTAAATGGTAAGTAGATGAAGTAGAACAGAATGAGTTTGATCACAAGGATAGATCTAGGTTTGAGGCAATTTACAGAAAGATAGCACTGCCAAAAATTGAAGTGGAGGGACCAGCAGTTAGCATAATGGCTATGTCACTGGACTCCCATGTAGTCGACCACGGTTCATGTCCCGGACCCAGTGGCTTAAAACTCACTCCAGGCACGTGTGCGTGCGTGCCCAAGATCCCAAGAAGAGAATGGAGGAGAAGGGATTGTGACATGGCCATCCCCCTGTGGGGGGATTTCACACTTTCTGTCTCTCTGTCTCTCTCTCTGTCTTTCTGGCGAGCGCACGCACCCTATAGTAAAAAACTCTTAAAAAAAAAAAATTGAAGTGGAGAAGGTTACATACACATGGGGAAGGCAATTAGGAATCTAATTTTGTCCATCTCCTATACGTACAGAGATGGTATCTGGGCATTCGTAGCTCCAGGGAGCATGCTAGAGACGCTCACTTTGAAGTCTAGCATGTTGATGGGTTCAGAATTGTGAGGCCGGTGAGTTTACTGTGGGAAGGATGCTGATGGAGAGGAGAATCCGGGTCATTGCAACACTCATGGTTCTGGGAGAAGAGGAGCCACCAGGAGAGACCGAGTGAGCACAAGAGGAAGGCAAAAGGAAAACCAGTCATTACACCACCCTGGAGCACAAGGGGGCGAGGGAGCAAGGAAGGAGGGCTGAGAGTTGTGCCAGGGTGGGTGCTGTACCAAGTAACAGGAGCACCGGGGAGGACCACTGGATTTCTTTATCCGTCCAGTGGTTGTTTGCCACCTTGTCTACTGGAACAGTTTGCTCAGAGTATTGAAAGCAAAGAGCTGAATGGAGTGGGTTTAGAGAGGATGAGAGGAAAAGAATTAGAGATGCTGTCTATATACACTTGACTCTTTTGAGAACTTTTTCTCTTTTAAAAAATAATTATTTATTTAATTTCATTATGATTATTATTTTTGAATTTGCTATAGGGCACATGTACTCACCAGAGACAGGCAGAGAAAGAAGGAGAGAGGTAAAGTGAGAAAGCAAGCTGCCAGGTCTGGGACTCAAACTGTTGCCAGCTGTGCGGGAGTTCAGCACCTTAACCACCACGCCACCTGCTGGCCTCTGAGGTTTTCTGAAAAGGAAAGTTTTTCAGCAAATGAGATGGTAGTAGGAGATGAAAGTGGAATGAAAGGAGCGTTTCAGGTTTTCTGCTGGGTCATAATATGGACTAACTGCGCCCCCTTCCCTACCACCCCAAATTCATATGTGGCACCAAGGGTAAGCCCCAGGGCCTCAGCATGTGACTGTTTGGAGAGAGGGCCGTTAAAGTGGCAATTAAATAAAAATGGAGGCTGTTAGGGCAGGTCTAAGCCAATCTAACTGGTGTCTTCATAAACCGTGGAGATAGGCCATATGGAGAGACACCAGAGACGCAGGCTCACCAAGGGAAGACCTGTGACGACACGGCGAGAAGACAGCCATCTGCCAGCCACGGAGAGCAGCCTCAGGAGAAGCTGAACCACAGACTTGTTATAGGCCGGCCCTATATTTTTTTTTTTTTTTTTTTGATGGAAGAAGTAACAGCATGTTCATGTGTTTTTTTGAAAGATTCAGAGGGGAAAATTATGATCTAGGAGAGGGGAGAGAATGACGGAAGAGGTATTTGCTGAGAAGGTGAGAACAGACAAGTGTGGTCTTCGTGAGCCATCTCACAGAGCTCCTCAGCCAAGGAGATTACAGTAAATATTCCCCAGTTTCTGGGACCAGCAGTTGGCATAATGGCTATGTCACTGGACTCCCAGGTAATCGACCACGGTTCAAGTCCTGGACCTGGTGGCTTAAACTCACGCCGGGTGCGTGTGTGTGCGTGCCCAAGATCCCGAGAGGAGAATGGAGAAGGGATTGTGGCATGGCCATCCCACCCAGGGGGTGATTTCTCGCTTTCTGTCTCTCTGTCTCTCTCTGTCTTTCTGATGAGTGCATGCAACACATAGCAAAAACCTCTCCCCCCCAAAAAAAAAAAAATTCCCCAGTTTATTAATAGTCGTTAGGTAGAAGCAGTAACTTAATAAGGGAGAGGAGGAGACACTACCAGCTCTGGGTTAGTGGGAACATTACGAAGCCATTGTGAGAAATAGATAAGGAAAAACTAATTTCCTCAAGTGGAAGCAAAGAGATAGGGGAAAGGAACCCAGGAGAGACAAGGAAAGTTAATAAGATGAACGTCATTATGTCAGTGAGAAGTCTGGGTTTGGTAAGACAGCAAGAGGGAGATGTTCTTCCAAGTGTGAAATAGTTGAGAAAAATTTAGCAAAATTGAAGGAAAGAGAAGGTTGGGATTAATAAGAGAATCCTCTCTTAAAGACTGTATCTTCCCTAAATAGTTCTCTTGTCATAGAGTTCCTGCCGCCACCACCACAACCTATTTTGTCGAAGGGCATGCTGTAGTTATCAAAATAAAGTCATTAAACTGAAAAAAAAGAAAGAAAGAAAAAGAAAAAACACAGTTTGGTATGGGGAAAAGTAGTCCAGA
>NW_006159761.1:542091-546160 GCF_000334495.1 Tupaia belangeri chinensis
AGAGATGGGAAGAGGAAAATGCTTGTTCAGCCATGGCATCTTCAAGATGTCTAACTGTGGGCTTGGGGAGCATCTGAGGGAGAAGAATCAGCCCTGGGGATACAGAGCCGGGCTGGGGGGACTAGATCACCTCCTATCAAGTCTTAGTGTTCCTGGAAGTGAGGCGCTCTGTCGAGATGACCCGTTTTCTGATGGCACAATGAGGCTAAGCGTCTAAGTCTCATAATAAACATGACTTGAACTACTTCAACACAGAATCTCGTGCACCATGCCAGTGCCAGCATCCGAGCTGGGACTCAGGACTCCTGGCTCTGAGCCAAGGCTCTCCCCACGTGGCTGCATGTCCTGTTTCGTATGTTTGATCCTAAAGTCATTCTCGATCTCTCTCACAGGCGCTCTCCCTCTCTAACCATCCCCCTCCTGTTCTGTCTTACATACGTGACCCTTGTGTGTGCCCTTCATAAATCACTCCCTAATGGTGCCTCTTTGTCATTCTCTTCTTTGTTACCCAAAGGATGATTACAGCAGAGAACCAGGACTCAACGTTAGAGGAGACACTGGAAGGTCATTAGGCTGAAAATAATTCCTATTTATACATGGCTTCCTTTACCAGAACATCTGGTTTCCGTTAACAGCATGGTGTCCTCTGGTTCTGACTGTGGTGGCAGGGTAACCACATTTTGCTAAGAGAAAAGAGTGCTTTCTTACATCTGTTCTGGAGATGTCTGAAACTCAGCCATGTATGAAGCTATGCTCTGCGTTAGGGTGAACGCAGGCTAAGACTTCCCGGGGTCCCTTCCCCAGTGACTTTGGGTCTGTCCCCAGGTAGCCTCGTTGCTACTTTCTCTTTCTATTGAGATCAGTCAGAGAACTGCAGACTGGAAAAGCTGGAGTCAAACAGCTCGTCTCACTAGTTCCTGCCGGAACGTGACACCTCCATGCAGGCTCGAGCTTATTGTATTCCTATTTATATTTATAAAGATACTTTCTGATCTTACCACCTCAAGTGAACAAAATACCAATTTACAGAGGGGGCTGAGCACTCCTCTTTAGTTTCATTTTTTACATCTGTGTGTCAGGGAGGGGTGCTGCTGTAGATTAGCTATGGAAATTCATTCTGTTTCACTCACTTCTCTCTCAGCCTGCCTATTAATAAATCCTCTAGGATTACTACTCGTCATGTTTTAAAGAACTTATTAGTGAGTTGAAATGATAAAACACAAGAGAAGAAAGAATAAAAAAAGAAAAACTTCTTACCACAGGCGAATGTAGGAAGTACTCAATATGCATAAATGTTGGAAAAACAGAACTCTGAAGTATAATCAATAGTGGGAGAATTTGGACCTTATCTTACAATGAATGATGGTGTTATTATTAATAGTAATAGGTGAAACTTATCAAGTGCTTTCTATGCATTATGCTTAATGCTTTAGGTCCACCGTCTTACTTAATCCTCACCAGAAGTACATGAGGTAATAATAAGCCTATGTCCATTTCTCAGAAAATGAAATGGAGTCTTTTGATGATATATTTGTAGGGACCTAGCAGGAAACAGATGGCTCACTGAGTGGGTTAACTGGAGGAAGGCTTACCACAATCTATCCAAGTGTTGAGAGGGTGCAGTGAGGCCACAGGAACCACGCAGTGCCCTGACATAGGGAACGAAGGGAGGAAGGCAGAAGCAGGACTTCCCAGCAGGATCCCCACTGTGGAAGGATGCAGCCAGCTTACGGAAAACCCAAAGGAGACGTGGGGGAACAAACATCCATGCTCATGCACGGAGTGAGTCAGTAAGTGGGTCAAAGTCACTACGTGTTGGGACAGAAGTTCAAGTCCACAGTGTCTGACTTTAGAGCCAGGCTAGTAATGCTCTACTGCTAATGACTTTGAATTGGTGAGGAGAAGAGAGGATATTCCAGAGAATAAGCAATATGGGGAGATATAGGCAGAATGGGCATGGCTGTGACATTCACTAGGTGTGTAAGCAAGACTTCCGCGAACCTGTACTTACAGTGTAAGATGTGGCCCCTTTCTCTCAATGCACCTAATATTGCCAATTTCATAAGGTTTTCTCTGAGCCAGGATTGAACAGAAATGAACCACGCAAGCTTATGCTCAGAAACTTTCCTGCTCTGGCAGAGTTTACTGCATTGTGATGAACTGCTTGTTCTGTAAGCCACATGTTGTTAACCCAGGATCAGAGAGAAAGTGGTCATGGAATTTCTATTATTTTCTCTCACTAGTTCCTTCACATAATAGAGGCACTCACTCATTTCATCAAATGTGACTCAAGAAAATGTTTCTATCACTGAAGAAAAGTTAAGAGAGGTGATTTGATCTATCTACAAAGGATTCTTTACCCTTAACAGGAGTCACTTTAACACAAAAGTCAATAGCAGTAATATTACAAGGGCTTCTTCCCCCTGAGGTCTGCTGACAGCAGATGCATATGACAGCAGCAGAACCTGAGAAGTGTGGAAGGAAGCCCAGGGCTGTAACAGGGCCTTTGGTTTCACTGACATATGATTCAAGAGAGCTTCCAACTGAGTTCAAAGTCAAACTGCCTAAGTAAAACTCCAGTAATGGGACAGGAGGAGATGATCTAGTTAATGCCCTGGAACATGGGGAAAAAAAAGAGTCATAGAAAACATTTAAAAAAAAAAAAAAGACAAGAGATTTAAGTGAGGAAACCAGAAGATCCAACATTCAATTTCTTTGGGATGAGCGAATAGAGAAGACAGAGGAATAACCAGAAAAATCAAACAACAAATGTTGCACCATCTGTAGGGCAAATTCAAGATGAATTGTGGCAGGCACTGCATGCGGAAGCCATCTTGAGCTATCCACCATCTTGAGCTATCCACCATCTTGGAAACCATTAGGCTTCACTTCCTCACTGAGCAAATGGTTTCTCAGAAATTGTGTGACCAGCTGTTCTCCCCGGAAGTGGTTGCATTTCTAGCAACGGGAGAGATCCACCCACATCAATGATTGGTTCATGCTGTTCTATCTCATTTGCATTTCGGGCAACCAATTGGTGCCCACCAGCTGTATATGCCATTTCTCCTCAAATGGAAGATGGACGAAGAAGACTACTTGATCAGCACCTCGTATTGTGTGTGCGTGTGTTTGTCCCATCTCTCACTCCCTCCTCCAGGGAACCTGTTTGACTGTCCCACGGGCCGGGGCACGTGGCACCTGAACACGGACGTGGGTACAAGGGATCCAGTGAAGAGCTCCCAAGGAAGGCTCCAGTGCAGAGCAAGCAAGAAAAACCCACGGAAAACAGAAGGGGACGGCAGAGATTCCTCCCGAGAAAGGCAAGCAAAAGACATAGAAGGACGAAGTGAAGACATCCTGGTAGGTATTTACTTACATTTTATTTTAAGTACAGGTAATAATGGGACAAAAACTTAGTCAACATAAAATATCCATTCGGAGCTTAATAGAAGCCCTTGTCGTTATGGTCACTAAGGGAGAGCAGATCATGCAAAATGATCAACCCCAGGAGGAGGCTATAGCCACCTCAGATCTAACCAAGGATTCTAAAATTGAAAAAGAATAAGGAGAGGATCTGGTTTCCCTAGATAGTGAGGAAGAAGTTAAAAGCCCCGAAAGTGAGACAAAACCCAAAAAATCTAAAAAACTAAAAAGGAAAAACAACCTTAAGGCTCTACAAGAGCCAAAGAAAAATGAGTCATCAACTAGTTCAGAGGAGGAAATCCTAGAGACTGAGGCTGATAAATGCAGCAAGCCAAAATGGCCTTCTGAACAAAAAACTTCAGAAACGAAGACTGCCACATGCAGTGACCCAAAATGGCCGTCTGAACAAAAAACTTCAGAAACGAAGACAGGCAAATACCATAATTCAAAATGGCCACCTTTCAAAAAACGACCGCCATCTTACAACCCGGTCGCATCCGCGCCATCTTTGGCGATGCCCGTTACTGATCCTAAGGCAAAAGTTCAGACTAAGACAGAACAACTTAAAGAACAAATTCAGTTAGAAAAAGAACATCAAGAATTAATATCACAATTAGAAAAACTAAAAGTGGGTAAATCTAAAAGT
>NW_006159761.1:547291-551398 GCF_000334495.1 Tupaia belangeri chinensis
AGCGCAATAGCCATTACGCCATCTGCTGGTTGCCTGATTGTTTGCTCTTTGAGGCCTGTTCTCTTTAATAAGCTCATGGCTTTCCTTAAACTTCAAATTGATGACTCCATAAAAATGCAGCCTATCCAAGTCCACTACCACAACCTGGAGATGGAGTATCGCGGAGCTTAGACATTGCTCCTGCCTGAGGCGTTGAATCGGTTCGCCAAAGATGGGTAAGAGAGTCTGAGCCTGTAACAGCTGTACTGTCCTCCCACCTAAGACAGGAAACCCATCATAGCTAGGATGGACGTGTGGCTCTAAAAACGACTCCCACCTAAGACAGGCACGATTCCCACAGGCTTTTCTCCTCTCTTTGAAAAAATAAAAAAGGGGGACATGGCGGGCAGGAAATATGGAAGCCATCTTGAGCTATCTGCCATCTTGAGCTATCTGCCATCTTGGAAACCATTAGGCTTCACTTCCTCACTGAGCAAATCGTTTCTCAGAAATCATGTGACCAACTGTTCTCCCCCGAAGGCGGTTGGGTTTCTAGGCAACAGGAGCGATCCACCCACATCAATGATTGGTTCATGGTGTGCTATCTCATTTGCATTTCGGGCAACCAATTGGTGCCCACCAGCTGTATATAACTCACCACTTTTCCTCAATAAATGGAAGAAGGAGAAGAAGAAGACTTGATCAGCACTGTGTTTGTCCCATCTCTCCCTCCCTCCCCCAGGGAACCTGTTCGACTGTCCCATGAGTCGGGACAATGAATGATTCTGGGATGGCTGCAGGATGCTGCTCAAGCAAAGCTGGACCCAGAGGGAGGCTCCCAGGTTCACTCCCCGGTGGGTCTGTTCATGCCAGAGCCAGTGCCCATGATCGAGTGCATACGCCCTATAGCAAAAACCTCTCCCCCAAAAAAGGACAGTTCTACCAACAGCAAAATAATTAGATGAGAAAATAGCCATACTGGGACCAGCAGTTAGCGTAATGGCTATGTTGCTGGACTCCCATGTAGTCGACTGCAATTTGTGTCCTGGACCCGGTGGCTTAAAACTCATGCGTGCCCAAGATCCCGAGAGGAGAAAGGAGAAGGGATTGCAGTGTGGCCATCCCTCCTGGAGGGTGATTTCTTGATTTCTGTTTCTCTGTCTCTGTCTGTCTGGCGCCCTATAGCAAAAACCTCTCAAAAAAAATAATAATAAAGAAAGAAAAAAAAATATAGCCATACTTAATGAAAGCATTGTAAAAATTAAAAAAAAAAAAAGGAAAAAGAGTAGATCATAAAAACCTTTAGAGGGGTACCAGCAGTTAGCGTAATGGCTATGTCGCTGGACTCCCATGTAGTTGACCACGGTTTGCGTCCCAGACCTGGTGACTTAAAACTCACGCCAGGCACATGTGCGTGCGTGCCCAAGATCCCGACAGGAGAAAGGAGGAGAAGGGATTGCAGCGTGGCCATCCCCCCTGGGGTTGATATCTCACTTTCTGTCTCTCTGTCTCTCTGTGTGGCGAACGCACGTTCTTTATAGCAAAAACCTCTCAAAAATATTTTTTTAAAAAACCTTTAGGGATAAGAGCAGACTGCTTGTCAATAAAACCTTATACTAAAGAACAATCTTTAAATTCAAAGATTGATTTTTTTAAGGCTGGAATTTTATAATCAGCCCAAGTATTAACCATCAGGAAGGCAGAATGAATTTATTTTAAGATAGGAAAAGACTTTAAACGTGTATCTCACACTTGCCCTTGCATAAGTTGTCACTGGAACGAATCAAGAACGAGGAAGGTGTAGGGCCCAGCCAGTTGTGTGTCCCATGTAAGAAGACACAGAAGGAAGCCCCTGACGATAGTGATGTATTAATAACCAGTCAAGAAAATTAGATAAAAATTCCCTGAGGAGGGTCCAGGGATCAAGGGATGGTATATAGGGCATTAATTAATTGTGTTTCTTTTTTCTTTTTTAAGTGGAAAAAATTAAATAAGACTGATAATAAGATGCATGCCTCAGACAAACTTAAGAATATAATAAACACAAAACACATATATATCAAGCAAATAAAAAATCTCAAGGCAAATATTTACAAAAAACTGGAGCCAGCAGGTGGAGTGGTGATTAAAGCAGAGAAATAACCAGTCATGGATTCCCACATGGCTGGCCACAATTCAAGTCCTGAACCCGGGAGCTTGAAAATCACACCAGAAGTGTGTGTGTGCATGCCCATAATCCGAAGAGGAGAATGAAGAGGGGATTGCAGCATGACCATCCCCTCTGGGGTTGACTTCTCACCTTCCCTCTTTCTGTCTTTCTCTGGCAGGCACATGTACCCTATGGAAAAAGCTTAAACTTTTTTAAAAAAAATATGTACAGAGAACTCTACAGGAGAGGCATCATCCAAGTAGGGACACAACTAAAGAGTCACATGATTTTCATCTTGAGGAACAGGCCAGGGAAGGCCCAGAAATGGGACCAGAAAGCTATCTCAGTTATCCACGTGGGAGGACATGATGGTCTGACCGATGGTCATGGCAGGGATATAGAGTTAACTGGGAATTTCAGAAGTAGTTAAATAAATTGGGAAGTTAATATCAAAGAAGATAGTGCCAAGAAGACTCATGGTTTTGGGTATAACCTAGTATTGCTCACTGAATGGGGACACGGAAGGGGAAGACATGGAAGTGCGGTGGAGTCTGAGGTGCTGAAGGACACCGGCTGGCAGCAGGTGGGTGCCCTGTGTGGAGCTCTGGAGTACAGCCTGGCTCAACATGTAGTATCTTAAGCAACAGGAAAAGGTGGATTAACAGTTCATGATGGAAGATTCTCTGGGCCTAAAAAGCAAAATACCAACTAACAAATATCTACGGCAAATACCAATAGTGTGAGTAATATGCAACAAAATATATGTGTAATCTTCCTAAAGCTACATTCTATGTGGTTTTGATCCACACAGGTATTGGATTTAAAAGAATGTATTCCAGCCATGTACAATAATTTCAAGATAGCAAGTATTTTACTTGTGATCCTCAAACTCCAAGAAGTTGATACACGGCTACTTTCTCTCTGCAATTCACTTCTCTCACAGATCATGGCCAGTCTCCTTGAAAGTCACTATAAAAAGCCATCAGCTTTGGGGAACCAGCAGTTAGCATAATGGCTATGTCGGTGGACTCCCACATAGTCGACCACGGTTCGCGTCCCGGACCCGGTGGCTTAAAACTCACGCCGGGCGCGTGTGCGTGCATGCTCAAGATCCCAAGAGGAGAATGGAGGAGAAGGGATTGTGGCGTGACCATCCCACCTGGGAGGGGATTTCTCGCTTTCTGTCTCTATGTCTCTCTTTTGGGCGAGCCCATGTGCCCGTTGGGGAAAAAAAAAAAAAAAAAAACTCTCCAGAAAAGAAAAAAAAGCCATTGGTTTTGATCTAGTATGTCTCGCTGCCTCCCCACTTCCCTTTCCTCTCAAGTCTTCACCACAAAACCCCAGAAACTATTTAAGCAAATCAGGACTGTAGTTGTAGAACAGGGGAAAAGAGCCCGACGTAAGCCAAGCTAAGCCTTCTCAGTGCTGGGGAAGGAAAGGGCTGGAAGTATGCTTGTTACAGTGGCTTTACCCCATTCTCTGTGTGTTGTTTCGAGATAATGACTGGCAGCAGGGGCATTCTGTGCGGTTGGCGGAGAACCACCTTCCGGAGGAAGGCCTACCTCCTCTGCTCCAGTGGCCCACAGGCTGCACAGTCCTGAGTCTAGCCCTTAACTGCCATGTCTTTCCACTGCGCCGTCCTGGGAGGCCTGTCTCCAACTAATCAAATTTGAAAGAGATTGGAGTTTAGCAATTCAGCGGCTTCCTTGGGAGACGCTCCTTCTGTGGTCTAGAAAAAACGCCATTTCCCCATTCGTGGCGCTGCCTTCTTACCAGCAGGACAGGTCACATGAAAATGCTCTTCAGAGGACCAGCAGTTGGCGTAATGGCTATGTCACTGGACTCCCAAGTAGTCGACTGTAGTTCGAGTCCCAGACCCGGTGGTTTAAACTCACTCTGTGTGTGTGTGTGTGTGTGTGTGTGTGTGTGTGTGTGTGTCAAAGATCCCAAGAGGAGAATGGAGGAGAACGGATTGCAGC
>NW_006159761.1:552505-554224 GCF_000334495.1 Tupaia belangeri chinensis
TTGCGAGATAATGACTGGCAGCAGGGGCATTCTGTGCGGTTGGCGGAGAACCACCTTCCGGAGGAAGGCCTACCTCCTCTGCTCCAGTGGCCCACAGGCTGCACAGTCCTGAGTCTAGCCCTTAACTGCCATGTCTTTCCACTGCGCCGTCCTGGGAGGCCTGTCTCCAACTAATCAAATTTGAAAGAGATTGGAGTTTAGCAATTCAGCGGCTTCCTTGGGAGACGCTCCTTCTGTGGTCTAGAAAAAACGCCATTTCCCCATTCGTGGCGCTGCCTTCTTACCAGCAGGACAGGTCACATGAAAATGCTCTTCAGAGGACCAGCAGTTGGCGTAATGGCTATGTCACTGGACTCCCAAGTAGTCGACTGTAGTTCGAGTCCCAGACCCGGTGGTTTAAACTCACTCTGTGTGTGTGTGTGTGTGTGTGTGTGTGTGTGTGTGTGTGTGTGTCAAAGATCCCAAGAGGAGAATGGAGGAGAACGGATTGCAGCATGGCCATCCCCGGGGAGTGTGGGTGGTGATTTCTTGCTTTCGGTCTCTGTCTATTTTTGGCAAGCACAGGCGCCCTATCCAAAAACCTCTGGGGAGCGAGGGGAAGAAAAGAAAAAGAAAATGCTCTTCAGTAAGCAGAGAACAATAGCAAGTCACATGTCTGACCCTAACCCAAAGACCCTGGGTGCTGGAGCCAGCGCTGCCCCGCCCTGGAGCCAAGGCAGCCTGCACCCCTGCCAGGGTTTCCACGCTGCCGGCTGCTCCTCTCTTTTCTACGCAACTGGGCCAACAGTCTCCTGTGCCTCCGCTGTTTCTCCAAATAAAGCACAATGCAAGCGGGTTTCATTTACTGAATCCAAATCACATTCTCGAATTCCTGCTTCAAATCGCACGGGTGACTTTAAGTGGAGTTTCGTGCGCTCTCAAACGTCAGAGACGCGTATTGCAGATCTGACCTCCCCAGGTCCGCATCCCCACGGGCCGCAGGCCGCAGACCGCAGACCGCCAACCGCCGGGCTTCCAGTTAGGAGGTCTCACTGCTGTCCCCTCCGCACTGCCACCTTCCCTGAGGAAGGTCTGAGCGTCTCGGGCGTCTCAGGCGTGCTGACTCAGTCTCCTCCCTCCCCGGCCCTCACTCTCTCAAATTCGCCTCTAAGTTTCTCAAATCCACGGAAATGGAAAATAAAGCAGCAGACATTTTTCAGCATCAGGTCACGGTCAGAGCAGAAGGGCCGTCAGACTTGGGCGTTGGTAAGAGCGCTCCATTAGACAGTTTTCAGAGGCTTTTTTTCTCTGTTTTCTTCATGAACTTTTCATCTTAGCCAAATATTTCACAACTTTTCTTTGACACGGCACAAAGAGAACTTACACACCACAATTCTCACAGCCAGGCGACTTGCTCCATGCTCCGCCCTAAGGCCAGATGCTGGTATCTCACATGCTCTCTGTTGCTGGTAATGTCCCCTGTGGGCCGTGGGGGACATGTGGGCCGCGTAACACCATGGCGCCCCGCATGCCATCTGCGTGAGGACTCAGTGTGGCATGGTGGGGCCCTAGTCAGCTCCCTGTGCCCCCGGTCTAAACACTGCTCCAACCAGCTCTGTCCAAGTCTCACAGCTCCTGCCTGCTTTTTTTTTTTTTTGGAGAGGTTTTCACTATAGGGTGCATGCGCTCACCAGACAGAGAGAGACAGAGAGACAGAAAGCAAGAAATCACCCCCAAGGG
>NW_006159761.1:554680-555528 GCF_000334495.1 Tupaia belangeri chinensis
GCGGTCCACTACATGGGAGTCCAGCGACATAGCCATTACGCTAACTGCTGGTTCCCACTCCTGCCTGCTTTTAAGAGGCAAAAACACAGAAAGAATCATTCCATTTGGTGACACACAGAAGAGAGGAGAGTAATTCGCCTGGACAGGGAGAGGATGAAGTGGAAATGCAGAGAGAGAGAGGATGAAGTGCAAATGCCGAGACCGCGACGGGGAAGAGCAGAGGAGGGAGAGGACACCGGGTTGCTCCTTCTGCTTCCTGGCACTTGCACAACTCCTCCTCAGGGTACCAGCAGGCAGCTTCCCTCTCACTCTGACGTCATTAACACATAGAGTCTTGGTCCTGGGTGGAAGCCTGGAAAAGCCATTTGGAAGGCAGCTCTTCCCCTGGCACCTCGCATGCACACAGATGTGCCTGGCACACCCACAGAGAAGCCACACATGGACCTAAGGACACATGGACAGGCAGAACATGACGACGCCCAGTTACGGCAGAGCCAGCCGCAGAGCCTCGCTTTGCAGACGGCACATGTGCATGCGTCTCACACCCAGACACAAAGACCCACACAACCACCCACAGCCCTTACTCAGCTGCACCCCCACACACCACCCACAGCCCTTACTCAGCTGCAACCCCACACACCACCCACAGCCCTTACTCAGCTGCAACCCCCATGCACACATCACACCCACAGTCCTTACTCAGCTGTGATCCCCACGCCACACCCATAGCCCTTAACTCAGCTGTGATGCCCACGCCACACCCACAGCCCTTATTCAGCTGCGACCCCCACGCACACGCCACACCCACAGCCCTTACTCAGCTGCGCCCCCACCAGGCTCCCTAGGGC
>NW_006159761.1:558331-558712 GCF_000334495.1 Tupaia belangeri chinensis
AGATGCCGCCCCCCAGTGGCGGCAGACCCAGCCGCAGAGCCTCGCTTTGCAGACGGCACATGTGCATGCGTCTCACACCCAGACACAAAGACCCACACAACCACCCACAGCCCTTACTCAGCTGCACCCCCACACACCACCCACAGCCCTTACTCAGCTGCAACCCCACACACCACCCACAGCCCTTACTCAGCTGCAACCCCCATGCACACATCACACCCACAGTCCTTACTCAGCTGTGATCCCCACGCCACACCCATAGCCCTTAACTCAGCTGTGATGCCCACGCCACACCCACAGCCCTTATTCAGCTGCGACCCCCACGCACACGCCACACCCACAGCCCTTACTCAGCTGCGCCCCCACCAGGCTCCCTAGGGC
>NW_006159761.1:558804-577528 GCF_000334495.1 Tupaia belangeri chinensis
CACCACCCACAGCCCTTACTCAGCTGCAACCCCCATGCACACATCACACCCACAGTCCTTACTCAGCTGTGATCCCCACGCCACACCCATAGCCCTTAACTCAGCTGTGATGCCCACGCTACACCCACAGCCCTTATTCAGCTGCGACCCCCACGCACACGTCACACCCACAGCCCTTACTCAGCCGTGACCCCACCAGGCTGACTGGGACAGTAGCTCTCTCATTAGAACTTCCCAAATGTCTGTTTGACTAATCAGATTTCTCTCTGTGCAGCCTCATGCAAGCTCAGTCTCTGAATCGCTCAAGACACAGATCACTAGACACACGGGGAACTGAAGTTTGGGACACGAGACGGAAGGGCTGCCAGGGCTGCCCTATTTCAGTGGGTGGCCACCTGGATGACATGACAATAGATGATGTAGTCCTTACCAAGGAGGCGGCCACTGTTACCAGATGGAGAAGCGAGCCGTTCTACTGTGGAGAGAAAACAAACTTAGAATCGAACAGACTTCGATCCAGATCCAGCAATGCCATTTACTAACCGTCAGCTTGGGCACTTACTCGACAATAGAACCTACTTCCCGGTGTTGTGAGAGTGGACTTGATGATGTATGTAGAGGGCGACCACACTGCTTGACTTCATAAGCACATGATTTAGTTCTGTCTTTCAAGTTGTACCCAACATTTCCTGTGAGCTCTCCAGGCAGAAGACAATGGCTTTAGTCTCCAGACTCTCCAACTAAATTAAGCACGGCCACGTGCCCACCTTCCTCGGGAGTAGCGTGCCCCTGGCAAGTGGGAGTAGGATGGATGGATGGCCAGATGGTGTAACTTCATTATTTTTCATTGTTCTTAGAATCACCCCACAAACCCTGAGTCTGGCACGTAGTCCTAGTGCCAGAGATGTATGGTCCAATGGGAGTGACAGCTAGAAAGAAATCATTCTAAGAAAGAGACGAGTATTGAAGGTTTTATTAGCACACAGGAAACACAGTAACTTCTGGGATCCAGAAAGTTCGTGGAAGCAATCCTTTGTAGTCTAGGCGAGAGTTTGCTGGACAGCAAAATTTGGTAGAGGCAGTTCCTGAAGAAACCTGAGCAGGGGTGCAAAGGCAGGGAAGATGCTTACCTGGCAGAAGGAGGGCTGAGGTGCTGGAGGGAGAGGGCAGACGCCAGCCAGGAGACAAGCTGGGAAGGTTGTTGGGAACGAGCTATGGAGGGCCTCGTTCCCACAGAATCTTTATGTAAGAAGACAATTAGTGAAGAGGGTGGCAGGCAAAGAGGCAACGTAGTCAGGTTTGTATTAAGGGAAGATTTAGGAAGATTTAGGTACAAGGATGGATTCAGGCAGGGAGAGATGAAAACCTAGAATAAGTCTGCTCACGTCTTCTCTTTCTGTGCATTACCACAAGGTTTCCGTCAGAGGGACAGGAGACACAAAGAAGGGATACATTCGACAAAATGTATGAGGAAGGATGGGCCGGAGTTAGAGAATTGATTAAATTTGTGGAGCAAGTAAGAAGGAAGAATCCAGATGGCTGGGAACTGTGAAAGGGTGGGCTCTGCCAGGGCTGTCAGCACGTGGCAAACGCAGCGGCCATGGAGCACAGGGAGAAGAGCGAGCCGGGTCCTGCTGGCTGTGCCACACTTCAGGTTCCTGCAGGATCCCAGATGAAGGAGTCCTGGCCTGTGGCAGTGTCACTCTGATCTCTGTCTCCACCTTCCCAGGGCTACATTCCATCAGCCTGTGTCTATGCCCGAGTCTTTGTGCAACACCTACTGAATTAAGGGCCCACCCCAACCCAGTGTGGCCTTATGTTAACTTACCTATTGCAGCTGCAACAGTGCTATTTCCAGACAAGGGCAAGTTCTCAGGTGCTTCAAGTTAGGCCTTCAACACATCTCTTTTTGCAGGTGGACACATTTCAGCTCACACCCCAAAAGGAGGACGGGGAGGAGAGAAGGTGACAGAGCCAGAGCGCCAGGATGCCCCTGGATGGCCTAGTGTAAGGTGAGACAGAGGAGAGGGGCCAGTGGAAAGGAAGAGAAGGAGGGGTCAGAGAGGAGATGTGAGACAAGGCTGGGCCGCAGTATCCACTTAGCAGAAGGACTGAACAGCCTGGGTGTGGGTCCTGATACTGGCGGTTATTGGAAATGCTCCTGGGAGCAGACCCTGCAGAGCTGCAGGCGGCTGTGATGCGGGGACACTCGGGAGCCTACGGAGCTAAAGAAGTGGCGTCAGTCTGTCCACCCAGGCACTGGAGAGATGTCCTGTGACCTCTTCAAGAAGTCTCTCCTAGGGAGCTCTAGGGCCTGGTCTTCTTATTATCTAATTAAGCTCCACACAGGGCACTCAACACACGAGGAAAACGGGAGGCAGAGAAGGGAACACAACGGTGGGCACAAGCTGGGACTGCCGTCGCTGGAAGACAGCTTCAGGGTGTGGTCTGGCCCAGGACGCACGCCTGCTGAAGCTGGTACAGATGCAGGGTTGGGCGCAGAGAAGCGAGTGGCTAACTGCAGGAATAATAGCGAAGGTTTGGGGACAGAGAGAGCACACACATGCCAGGAGAAAAAGGATGTGGCCAGGGCTGGGCTTAATTAATTATGTGTGTTTCCCGATGCCCATGGAGTGTCCAGCCAGAGGGCTGGTTCTGGGCAGCTCCCTGGAGCACCGTCGTTTCTACAGCAGAGCGGGTGACGCAGACGTCCCCTCCCACACTTCCCGCACTCGGCCCAGACACTGGCCCACTGGCCCCTCCCGGACTTTCTAGCTCTCCTCCGAATGTCTGCCTCTGTCCCACGTGTGCTCACACGTGCCTCTGTCACTCCGTCAGTGCTTCTGACATTCAGGTCTCTCAGCCCTCGTCTTCATCACAGGACGGGCCAGCTCGGGCCTTAGCTGGGTGGGTCCTCTCTGAGAGCCCTTTGTGAAGAGTTGCTTCATTTACACAACGCGGGCAGCAGGCCTCATTGTCCTGTCTGCTAGGTCACAGTGCCCAACAGACAAAAAAAAATTCATGTGATTCCACCCAAAGATGTAGGAAGACATACACACCTTCAAACCCAGGCCATGAAATGGATAGAAAAGACAGAATTTGAGCTGGTATTTTACAGACTGAATGTAATAGCTCCTAACTGTCCCCAAAGGGCGGCTGACATTTCTTCTCCAGGCAGATGAGAATTTTGGTTTATGGGAGCTGAGGTGACGTTGTCATATGGGTGTGCAATAGTACCAGTGAGCCAACTCTTAATTCGCTAGCTTGCTAGGAGCAAAGTGAGAGGAGGTGGTGAACGCATTTACCCTGAAGTGTATGGGATGTTAAGTGGGAAGATGACTTCCGTATTCACAGTCATAAACCCGGTAAGACAGTAACACTGGCACCAAACCCTCAGGGTGAACAAGACTAAACGACCTAATGTGGGTAAAAGTCTTAGTATCAGGAATGCAGTAATACTGCGTAAATATTTCTCATTGTTACATAAACTAAAAGATAACTTAAGACTTAAAACCATTTCATTCTTATTAATGTTTTTAAACTGACAGATAATACTGTATGTATTCGTTATAAACAACATGATGTTTGGAACTGTGTATTCACTGTGGAATGAATAACTCTGGCTAATTCACACACTTATCCCACCACTGTTCTTTTTGTGGTGAGGACACTTCACATACACTCTCTGAGCATTCTTCAGGAATTAATTTATCCGTAACTGTCATGCATATCTCACTACCATCATCTTCAAATGCTCTACCTGCTTACACACACACGCCCCTGCATCTGCACTGGTCAGGAGTGTTTCCGTATCAAGTAACCTAACAGTGGCTTAGTAATTATGGGGTGCCTGCAGGTAAGTGGCCTCTGCATTGCTTCAGTGGATCAAAAATGTCAAGGCTTAAGACCAGCCGATAGCATAGCAGTTACATCCCTGGATTCCCACATGGCCGACTGCGGTTCAAGTCCTGGACCCAGTGGCTTGAAACTCATGCCAGGCACATTTGTGCACATGCCCAGGATCCCGGGAAGAGAATGGAGAAAGGATTGTGGCATGGCCATCCCCAGCCCTGGGGGGAGGGGTGATTTTTCACTTCCCCTCTCACTGTTTCTATCTCTCTCTCTCTTTCTCTGGTGAGTGCATGCACCCTCAGGCAAAAACCCCCTTTTTAAAAAATGCCAAGGCTCTCTCTCTCAAAGTTACAAGATGGGTCCTGTAACAGAAACCATTGCTTCCATATTCTATGTCAGTCCTTTGACATAGAATACACATGTACATATATATATATAAATTTTTTAATAAAGATTTTTGCTACAGGGCATGTGTGCTTGCCTAAGAGGCAGAAAGCAAGAAATCATCCCCCATAGGGGATGACCATGCTGCAATCCCTTCTCCATTCTCCTTAGGATTTTGGGCATGTATGCACACACGCCTGGCATGAGTTTTAAGCTGCCAGGTCTGGGACTCGAACCACTGTCAATTACGTGGGAGTCCAGCAACATAACCATTATGCCATCTGCTGGTCCCTATATATGTCATTTTTTTACTTCATTTCGTCACTGTACATCTTTACAGCATACAAAATGAATTTTCTCAGCATAAATATACCACACATTATTCTACTCAAAGATATTACAGAACACATTACCATCAGAAGATAATTTTCCATTTTTGTGTCTGTTAAATGTTTTGCTTTCTTTTCCCCCTTGATTTTCTCCCTCCCACTTGTCATTGCCTATCCCCCTTCCCCACTGTCTTTTGTATACACAGTTGTTCTCCATATTTTATACCTTTCAGTCTTTCAGCTTCTGCCATAGAGTGTAGAGATCTGGTATATATTAAGAGGAGACACACAATGTCTCTCTTTCATAGTCTGGCTTGCTTCACTCAGCACTAAATCTTCCACATTTGTCCACTTTCATGAAATGCCAAGGTCTCATTGTTTTTATGCCTGAGTAGTATTCCATAGTGTATATGTGCTGCACTTTTTCCATCCATTCATCTGTTCTTGGATATTTGGGTTGACCTCATGTTTTAGCAATTGTGCATAATGCTGTAATAAACATGGATATGCAAGTGGTTTTTTTGACTGAGAATATTCCTATCCTCAGGATAGGACACCCAGGAATAGAATTCCTGGATCGTATGGTAGTTATATTTGTAAATTTCTGAGGAACCTCCATATTGTTCTCCACAGTGACTATACTAATTCCCACCAATAGTGTAGGAGGGTTCCCTTTTCACTGCAGCCTCACCAGCACTTACTCTATTTTTATCTTAGCTATTCTAACTGGGGTGAGGTGGGATCTCGCTGTGGTTTGGATTCACGCTCCCTTATGAGAAGGGATGTTGACCATATGCTTTGGCTGTTCATATGTCTTACTGGAGAGTTGTCTGTGCAGCTCCTTTGCCTATCTTATAATTGGACTGATGTTTTTTTTTCAGGTATGCCGTTTGAGTTCCCCGCATATTCTGGTTATCAGTTCCTTATCTATGGCATAGTTTGTGATTATATTCTCCCATTCCAGGGTTATTGGTTCATTCTAATTATTGTTTCTTGTACTGTGTAGAAGCTTTTTAATCTCATGTACCCTCACTTGTCTATCTTTGGGATTATTGCCTGTGTGGGGTCTTATTTAAGAAGTTTTTTGCCTACACTGCTATTTCCAAGTTTTCCCTGTGTACAATTTTATAGTTTGAGGTCTTAGATTTAGAATTTTGATCCATTTTGAGTTGATTTTGATTAATGGTGGGAGATATGTGTCCAGTTTCACTTTTCTGTGAGTGGATATCTAGTTTTTCCAGCACCATTTTATGAAGAGATTTTCTTTTCCCCACAGGATTGTCTTGCGCCTTTTGTCAAAAATCAGTTGGCTGTATGTTTTAGGGTTCATTTCTGGGATCTCTATTCTGTTTCATTGGTCTATGTACCTGTTTTTATGCCAGTACTATGCTGTTTTGATCATCACATCTTTGTAATATATATTTTGAGTCAGGAAGTGAAATGCTTCCTACTTTATTCTTTTTGCACAGTATTACGAGGTCTTTTATGATTCTAGACAAATTTTATTATTTTTTTTCTAATTCTGTGAAGAATGTCTCTGGTAATCTGACTGAGATTGCATTAAATTTGTAAATTAATTGGGGTAGAATTGACATTTTCATTATAGTCATTCTCTCAATCAGGAACATGGAATGTCTTTCCACTTTTTTGTATCATTTTCAATTTCTTTTTTTAGTTTTTCATGGTTGTTTTTGTAGAGGTCTTTTACTTATTTGGTTAGGCTTATCCCTAGGTATCTTACATCTTTTGTGGCTATTGTACATGGAGCTGCTCTCTTCACTTCTACCTTGGTCTGTTCATTGTTGGTATATAGAAAAGCTATCAATTTTTCTATGTTGTATCCCGCCGCTTTACTGTACTACTTTATCACTTCTAAGGGTGCGGGTTTGGTGTTTTGTTTTTGTTTTTGCTTTTGTGGACTCTTGGGTTTTTTATGTATATAATTATGTCATCTGTGAACTGAGGTAATTTCACTTCTTTATATGCCCTTCATTTTATTCTCTTTTCTGATTACATTGGCGTGGCCTTCCAGTACTATATTAAAACGAAGGGCAGAAAATGGATAGCCTTGTCTTGTTCCAGTTTCCATTTAGTATGATATTAGCTACGGGTTTTTCATATATGCCTTTATTTTTCATACATTGTGTTGAGAAGTTCTTTCTATGCCAATTTCGGTACAAGTCTTTATTATGAAGGGATGTTGTATTTTATCAAATGCTTTTTCTGCATCAATTGATGTAATCATATAGTTTTTTAATCTTTCCTTCTGTTAATATGATATATTGCATTTACTGTTTTATGTATGCATTCCTAGAACAAACCCTACCTGGCCATGTTTATAATCTTTTTAGTATGTCTTTCGATACAATTTGCTATATCTTCTTGAAATTTTTTGCATGTGCATTCATCAGGGATATTGGTCTGTAGTGTCCTTTGTTTTGGTGATGTTCTTGTCTGGGTTTGGAATGAGAGTTATGGAGGCTTAATAGAAGGAATTTAAGAGGGTTCCTTCATTTTGGATCTTTAGAAATAGTTGAGCAGAATGGATGTTAGCTTTTTAAAAGTAGTTTTGGAGAATTCAGAATTGAAGTTCTCAGGAACTGGGTTTTTCTTTTTTGCCAAACTATTTATTACTGATTCAATCTCATTGCTTGTTATTGCTCCATTCTGGCTTTCTATGTCTTCCTGATTCAATCTTGATTCATTATACGTGTCCAGAAATTTGTCTATCTCATCCATGTTTTCTTGTTTGTTAGCATATAGTCACTCATAATACTCTCTCCTGTCTGTTGAATTTCTGTTACATCTGCTGTAATATTGCCTGTTTCACTGCTGACTTGGTTTATCTGGTTCTTTCCTCTGTTCTTAACTACCTAACAGCATGTCAATTTTGTTCATCTTCTCAAAGAACCAGCTTTTGGTTTCATTTATTTTCTGTAGAGTTCATTTATTCTCTATTTCATTTATTTCTGTTCTCATATTTTTAAAGAATTATTTTATTTAATTTTATTTCTTATTCTTCTTATTTTTCAATTTGACCACAGACAGAGGAAAAGTGATAAAGCAAGCAGACAGGTCTGGGATTTGAACAGTGGTTAGCCATGTGGAGTCCAGCATTTTTTATTATTTTATTATGATTATTTCAATTTCTTTCATACATTCAATAACATTACTTAGCTTGCAAAGTGAATATTCAAACACGTGTACATTTTTCATGAGTCCAGTTGACAATACTGTAAGGTTATCCCTCAACAGATAATAACCCATTTCTTTGTCCCATAAGTGCCTTGCCTCTCTATTTTCCTCTTTAATGTCCTTCCTCAGACTCTACTCCTTCACCATCCTTCTTCCCACACTGTATCTGGTATTCACAACCATTTACTATGTTTCTATATCCTTTAGTCATTCAGTTTGGACCATAGAGTATGGACAATCAGTATATATTAAGTGGAGATATACAATGTCTCTCTTTCATAGTCCGGCTTGCTTCACTCAGCAATAGATCTTCCATATTCCTCCACTTTCTGTCAAAGGCCAGTTGTTTGTTGTTTGTTTGTTTGTTTGTTTGTTTATAGCTGAGTAGTATTCCATAGAGTAAATGTGCCACATTTTTTAAATCCATTCATCTGTTCATGGGCATTTGGGTTGGTTCCATGTCTTAGCAATTGTGAATAATGCCGCAGTAAACATCGATGTGCAAGCACTTTTCTAACTAAGGATTCTTCTGTCCTTTGGGTGGACACCAAGGAGTGGGATTGTTGGATCATATGGTAGTTCTATTTGTAGATCGTTAAGGAATCTCTACATTGTTCTGCACAATGGCTGGACCAATTTACATTCCCACCAGCAATGTAAGAGACTTACCCCACCAGCACTTAACATTTTTTTTTTAATCTTAGTCATTCTGACTGAGGTTAGATTGTATCTCAGTGTTTTGATCTGCATCTCCCTTACAATGAGGGATGTTGAGCATTTTTTCATATGGCTTTTTGCTATTTGTATGTCATCCTTAGAGAGGGATTTTTTCAACTCATTCTCCCATCTTTTAATAGGATTGATTATCTTTTTTAGGGACAGTTGCTTGAGTTCCTTGTGTATTCTAGTTATCAGTCCCTTGTCTGATGCATAGTTTACAAAATCTTTTCCCATTCTGAGGGCTGTCAATTCACACTAATTACTGTGTCTTTTGCCATGCAGAAACTTCTTAATCTGATGTAATCCCATTTGTCTGGTTTTGGGATTATTGACTATGCTCTGAGGGTCTTGCTTAAGAAGTCTTTGCCTACCCCAATGTCTCCTAGAGTTTCCCCAGTGTTTTCTAGGAGCGGTTTTTATAGTTTGAGGTCTTAGGTTTAGATCTTTGATCCACTTTGAGTTGATCTCTGTCAATGCTGAGAGATAGGGATTCAGATTTATCTTTCTGCAGGTGGATATCAAATTTTTCCAGTACTACTTGCTAAAGAAGTTTTCCTTTTCCCAATGGAGTAAATGATACCCTTTGTCAAAAACCAGTTGACTGTATGCTTGAGAGTTTATTTCTGGGGAACCTATTCTGTTCCATTGGTCCACCTGTCTGTTTCTGTGCCAGTACCATGCTGTTTTGATTACCATAGCTTTGTAGTATATTTTTGGGTTAGGGAGTGAGAGGCCACGTACTCCACCTTTCTTGTGCAGGATTGCTTTGGCAATATGAGGTCTTTTATGATTCCAGACAAATTGTATGACTGTTTTTTCTAGATCTGTGAAGACTATCTCTAGTACTTTGATTGGAATTCTATTAAATATATAAATTAATTTGGGTAAGACTGTCATTTTGATTATATTAATTCTTCCCATCCAAGAACATGGGATGTCTTTCCACTCTATGTCATTCTCAATTTCTCTTTTTTACCATCTTGTAGTTTTCCTTGTGGAGGTCTTTAAATTCTTTGGTTAGATTTATTCCTACTTTATGTGGCTATGGTAAATGGAATTACTTTTTTCAGTTCTAAATCAGTCTGCCTGCTGTTTGTGTATAGAACTGCTATAGATTTCTGTATGTTGATTTTGTATCCTGCAACTTTATTGTATTCATGCATTATATCCAGGAAGTTTTTCATGGATACCATTGGGTCTTCTATGTATGCAATCATGTCATCTGCAAATACAGATAGTTTCACCTCTTCTTTTCCTATTTGAATGCCTCTTATTTTATTCTCTTTTCTGATTGCATTGGCAAGTACTTCCAGCATATATTGAAAAAGAGTGGGCATCCTCGTCTTGTAGCAGTTTTTAATGGGAAAGCTTTCAGCTTTTCTCCATTCAGGATGATGTTGGCTGTGGGTTTTTCATAGATAGCTTTTATTGTGTTGAGAAATGACTCTTCTATGCTGATTTTGCTGAAAATCTTGATCATGAAGGGATGTTATATTTTATCAAATACTTTTTCTGCATCAATTAATATGATCATATGGTTTTTTATCTTTCTTCCTGTTAATATGGTGTACTACATTTATGGTTTTGCATATGTTGAACCAGCCTTGCACCTCTGGAATAAAGCCTACTTGGTCATGATGTATAATCTTTTTTATATGTTGTTGGATATAATTTGCTAGTATCTTGTTGAGAATCTTTGTATCTATATTCATCAGATATATTGGTCTATGGTTTTCCTTCCTTGTCCTGTCCTTATCTGTTTTAAGGGTAAGGGTGATGGAGGCTTCATAGAAAGAATTAGGGAGAGGTTCATCTTTTCAGATCTTTAGAAATAACTTGAGCAGAATGGGGGTTAACTCTTATTTAAAAGTTTTGCAGAATTCAGAGGTGAAACCATCTGGACCAGGACTTTTCTTTGTTGAGAGGTTATTTATTACTGATTTAATCTCCTGCTTGTTTTGGGCCTATTCAGATTATCTATATCCTCCTGTCTCAACCTTGGTAGATTGTATGTGTCCAGGAATTTGTCCATCTAATCTAGATTTTCTTGGCATATAGTTATTCATAGTATCCTCTAATGATGTTTTGCATTTTTGTGATGTGTCGTTGCATTGCCAGCTTTATTGCAAATTTTATTTACCTGATTTCTTTCTTTCTTGTTAATAAGTATTTCTTCTTGGATGTTTATTATTTCCATTCTCCTAGAGTTTTTTGGATTTTTTTTTCTGTTGCTTTTCCAATTCTCTGAAGCATGATGTTAGGTGATCAATTTGTCTTCTTTCTATCTTCTACTTATGAGCACTAATTGCTATGAACTTCTCTCTTATGACTGCTTTTGCAGTGTCTCAAAGGTTTTGGAGACTCATGCGCTCATTGTCATTGGCTCCCACGAATCTTTTTATTTCAGTCTTTTTTTCTTCAGTAGTTGTGAAGTCATTCAGGAGCAAGTTATTTAGTTTCCATTTACTTGTGTCTTTTTGAGGATTTCTCTTGAAATTAAAATCAAGTTTAACTCTATCATGGTCAGAGAAGATGCTGGGCATAGTTTCTATGTCTTTGAATCTGTAGAGGCTTGCCTTATGCCCTATCATGTGGTAAGTCTTTGAAAAGGTTCGATGTGAGGATAGAAAAATGTGTATCTCATGATTATTGGGTGAAAAGCTCTATAGATGTCTGTTATGTCCATTTGTTTTGTGGTTTCATTTAGATCCTTTATCTCTTCACTTAGTTTTTGTCCAGATGATCTGTCTAGAGGAGATTGTGGGGTGTAGAGGTCTCCAACAATTAGTGTGTTGCAGTCTATTTCTCCTTTTAGATCTAGCAGTCTTCCCTTCACATATTTGGGTGCTCCTGGATCAGGTGCATAGATATTTATAAGTGTTATATCTTCTGATACATTAACTCTTTTACTACAATATAGTGCACTTCTTTGTCTGTTTGAATAAATTGTTTTTGCTTTAAAGTCTATTTTGCCAGAAATTAGTATTGCAACTCCAGCTCTTTTTGGTTCCCATTTGCATGGAATATCTTTTTCCAGCCCTACATTTCTAGTCTATGTATGTCCTTATCCATGAGATGTGTTTCTTGTAGGCAACAGATAGAGGGTTTCTGTTTTCTTATCCATTCAGCCAGTCTGTGTCTCTTGATTGGAGAATTTAATCCATTAACATTCAATGTTATTATCGATATTTCTGTACTTGACCCTACCTTTAAGTTGGCCATTGTCTTGGTTGTCTTTTATTCCCTTTTCCCTGGCTGTTCATTCTTTAGTTTTCGTGGAACAGCACTCGCTCTGGAGTTTCTTGAACAGCTGGTCTGGCATTGGCAAATTCTTTCAGGTTTTGTTTGTCTGAAAAGATTTTAATCTTTTTTTTCCGTATGAAGGGTAATCTTGCTGGATATAATAATCTTAGTTAAAATTGTTTCTCTCTTAATGTTTTCAATATGTCTTCCTATTCTTTCCTTGCTTGTATTGTTTCCATTGAAAGGTCCAGTGTTAGCCTGATGGGATGACCTTTGTAGGTCACTTCTCATTTCTCTCTTGCCAGTTTTAGTATCATGTCTTTATCTGTGGTCTTGGCCAGTCTGGCAAAAATGTGTCTTGGAGAAGATCTTCTTGGGTTGCTCCTATTTGGAGTCCTTTGTATTTCTTGGATCTGGATGTGTGAGTACTTCTCCAGACGGGAAGTTTTCTTCCAGGATTTCATGGAATTTTCCATGCCCTTATCAGTTTCTTCCCCTTCTGGGATACTGATTATTTGAATGTTTGGACATTTAATGGAATCTAGTATTTCTCAAATATTATCTTCATTTTTTTTGGTTGTTTTCTCTATCTGTTCAGTGATTTTATCTAGGTCAGAGTTTTTATCTTCTACGTTGGAGATTCGATATTCAGCATGGTCTGCTCGACTTTTAATATTTTCTAGAGAGGCTTTGATTTCCTATATTACAGACTTCATTTCTAATAGTTCCATCTGATTCTTTTTTATAGTGTCAATTTCTTCTTTCATATTGTGGAAAGACTTCCTAATCTCTTGTAGTTCAATGTCTCTTTTCTGTTCCAGCTCATAGAGTTTTGTCACCATGCATGTTCTAAATTCTTTCTCTGACATTTTGATAACTTCCTCTATTTTTTCAAGAGATGAAAGGGAGTTATTGTGTTCTTTTGATGGAGACATATTTCCTGGTTTATTCAGACCTCAGGCTTTTCTTCTACTTCTAGCCATTGGAAAATGTATCCACTTTTAAATACCTTTTTGGAGACTGTTTCTTTGACTTGGAACAAGTGTGCTTCTCTTTTGTTGTGGTCAGTTGTGTGCGAAGTCTCTCTTATGATGTATTTGGCGTGTGCTCTCTACAAGAGGAGTCTTCTATTCCGGTGTCTGAAGAACAGCATCTCCTTTTTCACAGGTGGTTCAGTAAGAGGAGGATCCAAGGGAGCCTCACAGTACTAGGGTATTTTAAAAGTGTTATTCTAGACCTGTCTAGTCCCTCTAAAAGTTTGGAAGATGATGAGGAAATGACAATATAAGAGAGAAACAAAAATGGTATAAAGGAGAATAAATTGTGGTACAGTTTCACCAGGGTGTTGGAGATGGAACTGGGTTCTGTTGGAGAAGTGGAAGCTGCCTGTGGGCTAAGAAGTAGGGGATTAACAAAAGAAAGAAGGAGTCCAGCTTTTTAACCACCATGCCACCTGTCAGACCCTCTGCTCTAATGTTTATTATTTTTTGTTTGTTTTTTCCAATTGTTTGTTTGTTAATTTGCCAGCTTTCTATTTCTTTTCCTTGTGAGCAATAATTGCTCTGAACTTCCCTCTTATGACAGTTTTCACTGTGTCCAGCAGGTTATGACAACTCGTGTGCTCATTACCATTGGTCTCAATGAATCTTTATTTCAGTCTTAATTTCTTCAGTGATTATAAAGTCATTCAAGAGTAGGTTGTTTAGTTTCCATATATTTATGCATTTTGAGAATTTTTTTCTGCAGTTAACGTCAGGTTTAATTCCAACATGTTTGAAGAAGATTCTGGATATAGTTTCCATACCTTTCAATTTGTAAAGGCTTATTTTATGCCCTATCATGTGGTCAATCTTCAAAATGTTCCATGCAGAGGTGATAAAAAAATGTATATTTTGTGGTTGTTGGGTGAAAGTTCTATAGCTGCCTGTCAAGTCCATCTGATTTATGGTATCGTTCAGACCCTGTATCTCTTTGCTTAACTGTTGACTAGATGATCTGTCCAGAGCAAACAGTGGGGTGTTGAGATCGGAAAGGAGCATTGTCTTGTAGTCTGTCTCCTCCTTTACATTCAGCAATATTTTTTTCATGTATTTGGATGCTCCAGGGGTGGGTGCATAAATGTTTATAAGTGTTATATCTTCTTGGTGAATTAGCCCTTAGACTATATAATGCCTTTCTTTGTCTCTTACAGTTTTCTGTCTTAAAGTCTATTTTGTCGGATATAAGTATCATGACTCCAGTCTTTTTTTTTTTTTTCCATTTGTTTGGAATATCTTTTCCAGCCTTTCATATTCAGTGTATGTCTTTATCCATGAGGTGTGTTTCTTGTAGGCAGCATATAGAGGGCTCCATTTTTTATTTTTTTATACATTAGGCCAGTCTGTGTTTCTTGATTAGAAAATTTAATCCATTAACATTCAACATTAATATTTGCCAACTTATCCCTGCCATTTTGATAGCCATTTTCTTAGTTATTGTTTGTTCTCTTATTTCTGCTTATCTCTCTTTAGTTTTCCTGATCTAGTACTTCCTTTTGAAGGACTGGTCTAATATTGGTGAATTCTTTCAGGTTTTGTTTACCCGAGAATGATTTAATTGATCTTCCCATTTGAAGGTATAGTATTCTTGGTTGAAATTGTTTTTCTTTCAGCATTTTGAATATATCTTCCCGTTCTTTCCTTGCTTGCCTTGTTTCATTTGAGAGGTCTGATGCTAGCTTAATATGATAACATTTGTAAGTAACTTGATGTTTCTCTCTTGCCATTTTTAAATCTTATCTTCGTGTTTGATTTTTACCAGGCTGGCCATGGGAGGACTGACTCATGTTCATTCTGTTTAGGGCTCTTTTTATTTCCTAGATCTGAATGTCCGGATGTTTCTCTAGGTCTGGGAAGTTTTACTCAAGTATTTCATTGAATAGATTTTCTATGTCCTTTTTATTATTTTTTTCATACTTTTTGGTGGCTTTGTTTAAGTCAGAGGCTTTATCTTCTAGATCAGAGATTCGAATTTCTGTATGATCTAATCTGCTGTTAATATTTTCAAAGCAGTGCTTTTTCAAGACTTATTTATTGTTATTATTAACTCTTTTATTTGCTATAGGTCACTTGCATGAGAGAGAGGGAAAGTAAGAAAGCAAGCTGCCAGGTCCAGGACTCAAACTGTGGTTGGCCATGTGGGAGTCCAGCTCCTTATCCACCATGTCACCTGCTGGTCCCTCAAGGGAGATTTTGATCCCCAGTATTATAGTCTTCATCTCTAGAATTTCTGTTTTATTCTTTTTTATGATGTCTATCTCCTCCTTCAAGCCATGGAAGGACCTCCTCATCTCCTGGAGTTGGTCTTCTGGTTTCTCTTGCTTCTCATCTAGTTTTGTCAAACATGATCCTTCATCCAGTCTTACGCATTACCACTTTGCACACATTAGGGCTCTCCCGTCAGAGATGAAGGAAGCATAGCTATTAGTCAGTGAGGTGAGAACACCCGTCACAATAACTGACACTTAATGAGCACCTATGATGTGGAAGGCAGCACATCTGCTCGCTTTACATAGACAGTGTCTTTTTTTTTTTCTTTTTTTTTTTTTTCAGAGAGATTTTTGCTATAGAACATGTGCACTCGCCAGGAAGACTCAGAGAAACAGAAAGTGAGAAATCAGCCCCCCAGTGGGGTGGCCACATCACTGTCCCTTCTCCCCCCATTCTCCTCTCAGGCTTTCGGGCATGTATGCACACATACCCATTGTGAGTTTTAAGCCACCGAGTCTGGGAATTGAGCCACGGTCGACTACGTGAGAGTCCAGCAATGTAACCATTACTCCATCTGCTGGTCCTGATAGTATCATTTAATCATCACAACCTGCAACTAGTTATTTGTGATTGCTGTCTGTTCCCTAATCCTTATACATAGTGAGCCTCACAAAGTTGTGAGTTCATACAACTAATAAGTGGCAGATTGGAATTTCAGCTCAGACTTGATTTGAAGTTCTTGCACCTTTTATTTTTTAAAAACCTTTGCCAGAGGACACATGTGCTTGCTGGAGAATAAGGGCGAGATTGAGAGAGAGAGAGAGAAAGTGAGAACACACCCACGTGAGGAATGGTCACACCTCAATCCTTTATTCATTTCTTCTTTCAGGACTTTTTGGGGGGAGTACTCATACACATAAGCCTGGCATATTTTTGGTTGTTTTTTTTTTTTTTGAGAGATTTTCACTATAGGGCACGTGCACTCGCCAGACAGACAGAGAGAGACACAGAGACAGAAAGCGAGAAATCACCCCCCAGGGGGGATGGTCACGCCGCAATCCCTTCTCCTCCATTCTCCTCTCAGGATCTTGGGCACAAACGCACATGTGCCCGGCATGAGTTTTAAGCTACCGGGTCCGGGACGTGAGCAACGGTCGACTATGTGGGAGTCCAGTGACATAGCCATTACACTAACTGCTGGTTCCCAGCCTGGCATGTTTTTCAAGTGGCTGACCATGCAGTCAGTCATGTGGGATTCAGCAGCCTTAACCGCCACATAATGGGCTAGTCTGAAGCTCACACTCTTATCTACAATATCATACTGCCCGTAATCTCACCACCTGCCCCTTGGCCCTTCCTTTATCTGGCTATCCCTGATTTCATGCAACCTTGATCATGACCCTAACTCCAAAATGCCAGAGTCACATGGGATCTTGATGTAGGAAACTGAGCATCATCTTTGCATGCGTGAAATGCCCGTCGCGGTGCCTCCAACGTAACAGCACTCCCAAATACTAATCTCACCCCCCACTTCCCACCTGCTCAGCATGCCTATCTCCAAAATGATGTCCCAAGAGATACTTTTACTCAAAGGGATTTAAACACAAATGTGTCCATGATGAGTTTGCCTCAGCTCCGAAGTGATCCCCCAACTCAAACTCAAGGACAGCAACTGCAGGTAATACTGGGAACATTTCGTTCTATGAGAGAGATCAAAGAGTATTCCTTGGCCACTTTACGGAAATGGCCAGGAGAGCTGAATAATCTTTAATCATTTCTTCCACGTCTATTTACGGGGCTATTTTCCTATGTTAGGCACTGTTCACAGTTCACCGTTCACTGGCAGCCCAACAGAGGACAGGTTGACAAGTATTCTGACCTTCGAGTTTCCATTCTCACGGAGAAGAGAGGCATCAAACTTAGAAACAAATAAGATATTTCCAGATCGTGAAAGTGCTGTGAGGAAAACAAAGCAAGGGACCAGCAGTTGGTGTAACGGTTATGTCACTGGACTCCCACGTAGTCAACCGTGGTTCGAGTCCCGGACCCGGTGGCTTAAATTCACTCCAGGTGCATGTGCATGCGTGTTCAAGATCCCAAGAGGAGAATGGAGGAGAAGGGATTGCGGCGTGGCCATCCTCCCTGGGGGGTGATTTCTCGCTTTCTGTCTGTCTGTCTCTCTCTGTCTTTCTGGTAAGTGCACGCGCCCTGTAACAAAAAAAAAGAAAGAAAGAAAAAAGAAAGGAAGAAGGAAAGAAAGAAAATGAAACAAGGTAATGTGATAAAGAATAATCCACGGGCTAATTTGGATAACAGGTTTAAAGAGCACCTAACCCAGATCGTCAGGAGTGAGCCTGGCCACATGTGGGGAAGAGAGCAGTGGGTCGGCCTGAACATCTTAGAGGGACAGAGGGAAGGCAGTGATGACGGAGGACAGTGACTGAGAAATGCATGAGGAGAGATGAGGCCTGAGAGGCTGGACTTCATTCCAAGTGCAATGGGAACTTCGACAAATGCACAGTAAGCAGGGGTCACACGATCCCCTGCAGCAGCTAAGCAGAGAAAGGTTTGGTGCCTGCGTGAAGTAGCGACTTTGCAGCGGTGGCAAGCCAAACAGTGCTGGTAGAAATGGGGTAAAGTGGGCTGGATTCAGGGTGGGCCGGCTCTGGGATGCAACTCACCTTCGGGGAGGTCCGTCTTCCCAGTCCTTCCATCTCACTGTGCGTCTCCCACACCTTCGGGGAGATCCGTCTTCCCAGTCCTTCCATTTCACTGTGCGTCTCCCACACCTTCGGGGAGATCCGTCTTCCCAGTCCTTCCATTTCACTGTGCGTCTCCCACACCACAACACTGTGCTGCGTTACCACACTCACATGGTGTTTTCTGATGAATCGTGGCCCCTGCTTCCTTCTCAAATCCCCTTATAGTAATGCTTTCACACGGTAGTGAAATCCAGCCAGATGTTCGATGGGTTCTCTTGTTTGAATGGACTTGATCTATAAGACCGTCTTGAAGTACTCGGTGCATCCAAGCAGCCACTGAAGTCAGAGTTCCTGCATCATTCCAGGAAAAAAGTGTCCATCTCATCTCTCTATAGATATAGCCTATCAGAGGTTTAGCTTTGCGTAATTTGCCATAATGAATTACAGACATCTCCCTTTTTCTCTGAGTTCATGAATTTAGGATAATAAAAGTAAGATTCTCCTAGAAACTGTGTTCTGGGGTTCATCAGTGTGCCCCTAACTGGGACTGTGAGCGGGGTACACGTTCGGAAGCCTCGGCCGTACATTGACCGTCTGAATCCTCACTCCTTCTGGAACACTGTCTTCTTCTCACTGCAGGTGGTTGATCACAGTCCTCGTGAAATCGGGGCGAGGACCTTTCCTGGCCTGCCAGTTCTGCTCTTCTGTCGTCCAAGCCTTGCAACCTGCATTGGCCAGCTTCCTCGGAAGTGCTCCTTTATCCAGGTTAAGCTTCTTGAGTTATGGCAGGAGATGAGTGGTCCTGAAATACGTTTCTGTGTAAATTACTTGATTTTTCTTTTTCATCATTTTGAGTAAAAAGGGCTTCATCCACAGGATCAAGGGAAGACTAGAAATGGAGCTGTCGTCAGGACAGCTGAGCAACAGAGAGGGCTGAGCTGAGGACAGAAGCCAAAAATCCCGCAGATGAAGTGTGAGGTTCGTGACCTTCGCAGGCCTTCGGATCCTGCTCCAAGTCTGTTTAGGGAGGCCTGTGCTTAGAGCTCTTCCG
>NW_006159761.1:577701-590564 GCF_000334495.1 Tupaia belangeri chinensis
TCTTCCGAGGGCTGGAAACAGATCTCCACAGCTGACCAGCAAGAGCGGGCGTGTTCAGGTACAATGTCCGATTCAAACGCTCTTGCAGAGCAGAGGAAGGAACTCAGAAGACATTTAATGCCTTTTAAACTCAGATCAATTTAACCATAGTAAAACGCATGCCAATTCCTTGACTCCCTGGCCTACTAAGTCCCAGGTATGGACGTGAAGCCTGTTCCAGACCACAATGTGGACCGGAAAGCCTCGGTGCAATCAGAGGGCTCTTTGGGTCTCGTATCCTGAGTCAGCCACGACCATGATTTAGAAAACATTGCGGAAAACGGACTTTGCTTCCAGACTTTAACTTCCAGATGGACATTAGGTATCTCCATGTTACTAACGATTATTGTGCAGCATTTGGATTGTCTACATACGTTACCTCCTATCAATTCAACAGACAATAAAACAGAGGGCTGCAGGGGCCAGCAGGTGGTGTCACGGTTAAGCCACTGACCTGGACTCGAGCCTTGAAACTCACAGTAGGCACAAGTGCATGCATGTTCTAAAGCCTCAGAGGAGAATGGAGGAGAGGGGATTGTGGAATGGCCATCCCCTCAGAGGGTGATTTTCCACTTTCTTTCTCTCTCTCTGTCTCTCTGTCTCTGTCTCTCTCTGCGTCTCTCTGGCAATCACACAGGCACTATAGCAAAAAAAGGGGCGGGGGAGTGTGCTGCAGGCCAGCGGCCGGTGTGGTGATTAAGGCAGCTAGATCCCACATGACTAACTGCACAGTTTGGTTTCCGGACCTGGTGGCTTAAAAAACATACCAGGCACATGTGTATGTGCACATGCCTAAAATCCAGAGAAAAAGAAGAGATGGAAGAGAGTTTGCCCACCTGGGAAATGCTCTCTCACACACTCTCTCTTTCTTCCTCTCTAGGGAGCACAAATACCCTTTAACAAATACCCTGCTGTATTGTCAGTCACGCAGATCAGATTAATGGCTGCTGATCACGGACTTGGCTGATGCAGCTTTACCGTATGGCTTGTAGGGCTTCTTACTGGTTTGATAAATACTTAGCTATACCTGGAGCACTCAGAGTCACCACCCCTAACCGTTCCTCCTCTCGCTTCTTATTTTAATTGCCAGAGGGTACGCACGCTCAGCAGAGAGAGAGGAGAGAAAGGAGGGAGCGAGTACCCACTAACGGGGTGTAGTCATGCCGCAGTCCCTTCCCCTCCACCTCTGCATCCTGTCGGGATTCGGAGCACACAGGTTTCCAACGTGTTTGTCAAACTCTCAGGGCCATGATTTGAACCACGGTCAGCATGTGGGATCCAGCTCCCTCACCACTAAGCCACGGGGCCAGGCCTCTCATCGCACTCTGACTTCTGCAGCCCCTCCTCCTACCCATACACAGCTATGCTGCTTAGGGAATCTGCCAGGCCGAAGGCAGCAACAGCTGGAAATCCAACCATGCCCCATGTAGGCGATACAGACAAATCACTCGCTGTGCTCTGTCTCCTAACGGTGGCGGGTAGCCACCCCGACTGCCACCTTTGTTTCTGTGGGTTTGGAGGGTGCCAGCATTCCAAATCTCTTCGGAACACTGTGAAGTAAGAAAAGGCTGCCCCTTGAGCCGCAGAAGACTCTTTCTCATGTCTTAACTGCCATCACGAGGAGGAAAATCTTCCTAATTTGGAAGGCTTTCTGGAATCAGCCCCATCGCACCAAACCTTTGATCTCTTGGTCAGACTGTCGATCTCTTGAGAACTCAGTTCTCTTGTGAAATTTCCAGGCTGCTCCCCAAACAATTGGTTGCATAAGTCCTGAGACCACAGGGCCACTCTGTTTTGGAAAGTCCTCTAAGTAGAGTTAGGTGATGACGGTGGGGGCACGCAGACGGAGGGTGCTGAACTCCACCCGCTCTGGCCCCAGGGCGCTTGGTTTTCTTTCTCCAGCGTCCCAGCGACGCCTTTTCTCCTCCCGTTCTCTCTCCCTCTCCTTAATACCTCCCCTCTTCTCCTTCAATCCCTTCTCTTTTGCCTTTCCCCACAAACTCCTGAGCCTTGGAGTTCTCTAACTTACTCAGCTTTGCTTAGGCAAGATCCACCAAGCATGAAGGATGTTTCCAGGTTTATCTAGAACCCAGGGCACCGTCCACAACACAGGGACGAAGCTCTGGTGGCCTGGTTCCTAGGCCATTTTTCTCACCATATTTCAGAACTTTTGTTTCAATGTTCAAAGAGTTAACACTTGGATTAAAAATGTGTAAGACTTCATGCCAAATAACAAAAACAAATAGATGTACAATGTAATGCAAGACCATGCTGTTTTTTCACTTTTCAAAAAGCAAAGAATATTTGGCAGTGGTAGTCAAATGAAATTCATTTTGTAGTTAAAATATAATTGGATTGGGGTCGGTGCCATGGTGGTTAAGGCTCTAGATTCCCTCACGACCAGCTGTGGTTCAGGTCCCAGACCTGGCAGCTTGCTTTCTTTTTTTGGAGAGGTTTTTGCTATAGGGTGCGTGTGCTCACCAGACAGAGACAGAGAGGTAGAAAACGAGAAATCACCCCCCAGGGGGATGGCCATGCTGCAATCCCTTCTCCTCCATTCTTCTCTCCGGATCTTGGGCACGCACGCACACACAGCTGGCGTGAGTTTAAGCCACCGGGTCCGGGACTCAAACCACAGTCGGCTACATGAGAGTTCAGCAACATAGCCATTACGCTAACTGCTGGTCCTGCAGTTTGCTTTCTTACTTTTCTCTCTCATGTTCTCTCTCTCTCTGGTGAGCACATGTGCCCTATAGCAAATTGAAAATAATAATATAATAGTAATTCATAAATAAAATTAAATCAATTTTTAAAAATACATAATTAGATCTGAATTCCCAATGTTTAATACATATCTAAGAAGACCCTCTCCCACTGTGCCCTCCCTGCATGCCAATCTCTCAGAGAGATCTCTGCGAGGAGAATAGCGGTTAGAAGAGGTTGGGAAGGGGGCGAAAGAGGAGGGCATGTCAGTTAGCGGACACAAACTAGTTGAGTAGAAAGAGAAGTTCTAGTATTCCATAGGACAATGGGATGGCAACAGTTAGCAAGCATTTATTGTATATTTCAAAATAGCTAAAGAGAGGATTCTAAATGTTCCCACCACAGAGCGTGGAAAACGCTCGAGATGACCAAGGTGCCAGTTACCCCGATTTGAGCCTTACACATTTTATTCATGTACTGGGAAATCACAACGCTCCATCAGTAAAAAATTAGAAACAGAAACCAAGAATCACAAAAGAGTTCTCTGCATTCTCCCTCTCGCCTCCGGCTGATTCTTATTTCTTACTACTCTGAGGTAGATGTTTGTGGACCATCTCAAGAACTGTATTATGAGCTTCCTCAAACAGGTGTGCCTCCTCTTGGGCAGACAAGTCCTTCCAGAAACTACGCAAGCACGAATCAGCGTCCCTAGACGCAGCGGCCGTCTCCGCTCTCTCCTAGGACTCGACGGCCTAAGCAGGCGCCTGTAGTGCAGCTTCGCAGCCCCCTCCCACAGGCTGCCTTCCACGTGAAAAGCAGAGGCACACCTTGCCCCCGGCGAGAGCCACACTGTCCCGAGACGTGACAATCGCCGGGTGTCAAAGAAACAGTGTAAACATGCTCACGTCACTTCAGTCAAAGCTCCACACACTCCCACGACCTCTCACACTAGGAAATGCATTCCCAATACGACTTTGCTTTCGATACTTAATAAATGTAAGCTTACAGTATATGTAGTTTGCTCTGATCATTTGCATGTAAAAATAGCTGTACTACTGATATATAGCAAAACCACAGCTCTTTGAACTTCAGGGCTACAAGTTTGAGCACATACTAGGTTGACCTAAAATTATGGCAAGAGGAATTTAAATTTAGATATGACATTTTTGACTGTGGAGATATTGAGAAAAAAAAAAAAAAACAGAATGGAAGTTTAATTTTTTTGTTACATAGAAATGTGAAAGGATAACTAACAACAGATATTTAAATATAAAAGAATAACATATTGGTATAAAATTCTAAAGAGGAAATAAAATAGAAATACAATTTTAAGGAGAAAGAGAATTACTAAAAAAAAAGTTTGATTGCTAGAGAACGGATTTATGTGCCTTTAAAGATGATGGTAGTGAATACAATATGCTAAAGATACTTTGAAAATTAAGGTGACAGCTTCATTTTAAAATTTCACCTAGAGGCTCTCACTGGAAAAAAATAAATTTAAAGTGGCCTGTCTATTTTCCTCTGGTCTAAGCAGACCTTAATTTCTAAAGTGGCAACAAAATCGAAATGGGCCCTATCATCAAGAGGAACCCCCAGTAGTCCCAAGTGGATTAACCTTTTGCCCTGCTCCCCATTTTCAACCAAATGCCAGTAGCCCGCAAAATACTACACGCAGCAGCAGGGTACTAACATCCTGTCTAAATGAGACTCGATGGAAGAGAAAAAGCACAGAAAGTCATCAGTTGAGTACTTGGGGAGGGAGGGACTAGAATTCAGCTGTGATAATGCAAAGATCTGGGAGCTGATGGGATGGGTGTGTGCGTGCATGCGTGTGTGTGCGTATGTGTGCATGTACGTGCGTGCATGTGTGTGCATGTGTGTGCACGTATGCATGCATGTATGTGTGTGTGCGTGTGCATGTGTGTGTGCCTGTCTGTTGGGGATGTTTTTCCCTGCACTGTCTACTTACCTTGATCTTTGCAGTGAAGAACTCCCCAAACCACAAGGTGCCCCAGAGCTCAGCGTCCTAATCCACCTGATTTGCTTTTCCTAGGTTTTGCTCTGACAGTAACACAAAACCAAGAACTCACCTCTTGGAATGTGTTTCTGTACCTAAACCACTTCTATGACAACCTAACACGGGAGACGGATGCAGGGAATAGTGTAGGGGAAGAAAAATGAAACCTGGGAGATAGTTGGAGAAGTGAAACTTAAACTGTGAAAGAGCATTAGACAGACTCTGTGGAAAGGAATCCTGTAAGTAACTGACTAGACATGAAGCAATCCATGTTACCCTTTTCAGTTTGTTTCAACTCCGTCATTCAGCAGTCCCTAAAAGTCACGGTGCAAGTGCCACCTTCTGAGTCTTCTGAACAATCCACTGGGACAAAGTTAAGGACATCTGCTTCCATTAGCTCTCGGAAGGAGTTACCAACTGCAGTTCAGTGAAGAACTGGCTTGGGGGTTTCCTTCCTCTTTCTGAACGAGCCCTCAGTGTCTTACCGAGGTCCTGAAGTGTCACCAGCTCCCACTACTCTGTGCCCTAAGCCCATGCCTCACTGATAGAGATGCCTCTGCCCAAGGTGACATCGTGAGCTTCCCCTTTGGTGTGAGGAGCCCTCGTGGCACTGCTCCGGCAATAGGTAGGAAGGCTGAATGTGCTTTTCTTCTTCTGGAACAGAGTTAAACAAGGGCTCACTCTCTGGATTTGCAGATACACGTGAGGCTAAATCATAATGCCAAGCCAGCTTTGCCTGCTGCATGTTAACCGCTCCAGGAAGAGACATTAAACCTTCAGACCACCAGTGCTCATGGGCGCTCCCGCCCGGACCATACACCCGCTCCGGTGACGCGGAGCTCAAGGCAAGGTAAGTTCAGTAAATGAGGCTGTTTTATGACCCATTCCAATCATCTGAAAAGGAAATGAATGCTTTTATTACTTTCTGTAAGTAAAAAACTTCCTTGAAACTCTGTAAGAGTTCTTAATGCAGTGGTTAGGAATCATGGCCCCAGAAACACTGCTGGAGAAAGGAGGCCCGACCTCACAGGTCAAAATGGAATCGACAAGAAAGCCTGGACACTAATTCAAGGCTAAATTAAGTCACTTCTGGCAGACCTAAGAAATTTCAGTTGATTAGAAATCAGCCTGCAGTTGGCGTGATGGCTGTTGCTGGACTCCCATGTAGTCGCGTGGCCGTCCCCCCTGGGGGGTGATTTCTCGCTTTCTGTCTCTCTGTCTCTCTCTGTCTTTCTGGTGAGCACATGCACCCTATAGCAAAAACCTCTTAAAAAAATAATAAAAAAGAAAGAATCAGCCTGCATGGGGCCAGCAGGTGGCATGGTAGTTAAGGCTCTGGACTCCACCTGGCTGACCATGTTTTCAGTCCCAGACCTGGCAACTTGCTTTCTCACTTTCTCATTCTCTCTTTCTCTGTCTCTCTCTAACGAGCACACATGTCCTGTAACAAGTTGAAATCATTGTAATAATGATAAATAAAATTATTCTTTTTTTAAAAAATCAGCCTGCAACTTAATAGTAAAATGTTTCTTCGTCTTTTTGAATAGTATGAATTTCGGCTGGATTATTACAAAGATGAGAAGAGAGTCTGAAAAAATGTGGAAACAGTTTGCGACTCTTCCTCTGCATCGCTACCATCTGTACTTACGTGAGAAACATTTATTAGTCACTCCACAAACGCCGTGCTCAACCTTTAAGTCCTCGCAACAACCCAGTAGAGAGGGAAAGGTTATTCAAGCTTGACAGAAGAGTCAGGTTACCTCTGTGACCTCATCTCTGACCTGCTTCTGCCTCAGCCAGCGCCAGCCAGGGCGGCCTCTGCTCTGTTCCCAGAGCACACCATGCACACTTCCGCCTCACAGTCTGCGCACTGGCGGTTCCCTGTGCCGCAGACACTCTTCCCGCAGGTTTCAGCCAGGCTCACTCCTTACTCTGCTGAGAGCTCTACTCATCCTGGTCTCAGAGCTCCTCCCGTGACTCCGCCCTCACGCACTGTTTGTCTTCCTAACTATCGGGCATATTTTCCCGTCCCCTCTACCCTAAGCACCGTGTGAGCAGGGACTCTCGCCCTCCACCACGGTGCCTCAGTGCCTAACACAATGTCTGACACCAGCTGACACTCAAGCATCAGACGTCAGATTATAGGCTGCACTGACATGCACATGATGAAGCTAGCACAGGCCTCCCTTGCATTCAATTAGTAGCTAAAGCTCCTGGATTGAAACTCCGGGTTGTCTCTGCACCAGAACCCACGCTCTGCTCTTCTGTGGATAGGCTGCAGTAGAGAGCCTTTGTAAAGACTATTCCCACGTAAGGAAGAAACTAGATCATTTCTGAAATTTCTTTTCGTGTGACTTTTTTTTTTTCCCCAAAAGCCATGCTTTGTGTGTCTCAGGTTTAAGAAAGCTGTCTGCTGAGTTGGCTGGACTGACGTGCTCATGCACCCACAGGGTCATTCGGCGCTGCACAACCCCTCACTGCCAGTGTCCTCCCTGGAACTGACTAGGCGTCTGACCTCAGGTTAGATCACGTAGGGTGCTGAGCTCATTAAAAGCATGACCTCTCTTCCTCCCTCTTCCCCATGCCCTAGCCCAACCCAGCCAAAAATCAGATGACAAGGAGCCCATGCAAATGGACACTGGAGAAACATCGCTAACTTTGATTGTAATTGTATGGTTTGTAATTTTGACTTATTAGCCTTTCAAGAGCAATTTTATCAGGAGAACTGGTTTACATTAGCTTTGAGAATTTCTGTTTTATTTTTCTTTTGTTAATAGAGAAACAGTTCAGGGCTTAAGAGGAATAGCCAGATGGGTGAGAAGAGGTTCGCCACCCCACGCACGCAGGCCAGGTTGACCCATCTGCCCGCAGGATGCCTGGGGTGGCTGCGCTATTCAGTAGATGGAGTTGGCCTGTCTGCCATGCAGGTCTGCTGTTGTGTAAAATAAGGAAGAGGAGAAACGAAGCTAGGACGCTAGTAACGTTGGGCATGCTGTGACGTCTTCCTAACCCCTCAGCTCTTCCGTAAAACCACTGAGCCAATGACATTTGGAGAAAACAGAACCTACATGTGGACGATGCAAGATGAATCCAAGACAAGGCAGAGAATGCTATGAGGAAGGAAGTCACTGAGAACTCACGGAGATCTTAGCAATAGCTCTGAACTTGCACTGGCACCAATGTGGGATTTTAAACCACCTTGGCCCAGGTCTCCAAGGGATAGTAGAACTCCTGCTGATATCTGAGGTGTGCCTAAAAGTCTCTAAGGATTTACATACTTTAAAATGTTCCGCTCTGACAGGACCAGCAGTTAGCGTAATGGCTATGTCTCTGGACTCCCATGTAGTCGACTGTGGTTCACGTCCTGGACCCAGTGGCTTAAAACTCACTCCAGGCACGTGTGCATGTGTGCCCAAGATCCCAGGAGGAGAATGGAGGAGAAGGGACTGTGGTGTGGCCATCCCCCCTGGGGGGTGATTTCTCGCTTTCTGTCTCTCTGCCTCTCTCTGTCTTTCTGGCGAGCATAGGCCCCCTATAGCGAAAAAAAAAAAAAAATTCCACTCTGGGACCAGCAAATGACACAATGGTTACATCACCAGATTCGCACATAATTGACTGCAATTCAAGTCCCAGACCCGGTGACTTAAAACTCACTCCAGGCACGTGTGCATGTGTGCCCAAGATCCCAGGAGGAGAATGGAGGAGAAGGGATTGCAGCCTGATTATTCCCATGACAGGTGATTCCTCACTTTCTCTCTCTCTCTCTGTCTCTGTCTCTGTCTCCGTCTCTTCTGTGAGTACATGCACCCTCTAGCAAAAATTTCTCTAATAAAAATATAAACTTCCATTCCACTTTCTTTCAAAGCTCTATAGTTAAGATCTCTTTGGGTCTAAATTTAAATTTCTGTTGCTTCCATTTCAGCTCAGCCTAGTTGCTAATGACCACAACAGTTCCCGGGTAGGAGCAAGGGAGTCAGACTGTCTGGGTGAGTCTTGGCTGTGCTGCCTACGAGCTCGGGCACCACAGCTTCTCCATCCAGTAGGTGAGCGTAAGAAGGCTACATCCAAGAGGTCGCCAGGAGACTCAGATGAACTCATGTACACCAAACAGGTGCTCAGGTATGAGTAACTGTTGCTGTGTGATACACAATGTACACAGTTCCTCTGTGTGGTACACAAAGTCCCACAGTTCCTCTCGGAATTAGCTGTTGCAATCTCCAGTTCACAGAAAGGGAGATGAAGGTGAGGAAAACCCAAATAACAAAAACACTATCGCATACAGCTTCCTGTTACATTTGTTACTGCGTTAATGTAACCAAAAAGCAGTAAAGGTTTGGAAGAATAAATGAATGAATGCATCGGGACCAGCAGTTAGCATAATGGCTATGTTTCTGGACTCCCATGTAGTCGACCGCGTTTCACGTCCCGGACCCGGTGGCTTAGAACTCACGCCAGGCACGTGTGTGTGCGTGCCCAAGATCCTGAGAGGAGAACAGAGGAGAAGGGATTGCGGCGTGGCCATCCCCCCTGGGAGGTGATTTCTCACTTCCTGTCTCTCTGTCTCTCTCTGTCTGGCGAGCGCACGTGCCCTATAGCAAAAACCTCTCCAAAAAAAAAAAAAAAAAGAAAAAAGAAAAAGAAAAAGAATGAATACGTACATTTTCTTCTTCTGGCCTTTCATAGAATCCACTGAAAGGAGAGAAATAATTATCTCTATTCTGTCACCTTTCACCGTCCTCTGACACTCTCACACTAACAATTATTATACCAATTTCATCAATGTTCCATACTAGTTTTCTTCCAGAAAAGCAATAAAAATATTTTTAAGAAGGAGATGTTTCCCATATTGCTTCCCAAGCTCCCACACCTTGACATCTTTCCTCCTGGCCCATACACAAGCAGCCTTGCAACACACTTTAATCAATGCCAGTTGAAACGAGCTCTTGAAATTAAATCACTTTTGCAACTTCTGAACCAAATGAACTATAAAAACTGTAATAAATAACATCCACTCCACTTTCTTTTCTCACTAACATCATAAATTTACTGTCCTAAAAAGGAATCTAGTTTTCTTGGCACCGTTTTTCTTCCAGAAACCCATACTGCTGGCTCATGGTTCCTTTACCCTTTGGGTGTTTCCACTTTTTTCACAACATATGTTGTTATTCCTCAGAACTGATGTGATTGGGACCAGCAGTTGGTGTAATGGCTATGTCGCTGGACTCCCATGTAGTCGACCGCAGTTCAAGTCCCGGACCCAGTGGCTTAAAACTCATGCTGGGTGCGTGTGCGTGAGTGCCCAGAATCCCGAGAGGAGAATGGAGGAGAAGGGATTGTGGTGTGGCCATCCCCCTTGGGGGGTGATTTCTCACTTTCTGTTTCTCTGTCTCTCTCTGTCTGGTGAGCACATGCACCTTATAGAAAAATACTCTCAAAAAAATTGATGTAATCATTCAAACGTGTCCCCCAAAAGTTCGTGTGTGGAATCTAGTTATATTCTGCAAGTACTAAGAGGAAACTTAACCCATTATGGTGTTGAAATGTGAGGCCTTTGGAAGTTATTAGGCATTAAGGTGGGGCCTCCATGATGGCGTCCTGCTGGGTGTGTGAGCAGAGGGAGGGAAAGCTGGACAGGGACACTCTGCTCTGCGCAACTCTGGCTTGTCCACTGGAGACCCCCTGCCATGCAATCTGCCAGCAAGAAGCCCCTCAGCAAATGTAGCCCTTTGACCTTGGACCCCCAGACCATAAGCTTAGGTAAAGGTATTCTTGTAAATCACCCATGCTGAGGTATTCTATGTGATTAGTAACAGGATGACCAGAACAACTGACATAATTTATCTAGATGACATTGCCCAAAAGATGTTCTTTCCCTGTTCTGGAGCTTGGTCTCTAATTTAAATTTAGTGTTTATTCCCACCCTACTAACTTTACCTAAGCTTCTACTCTGCCGAGACAGTCATTTGAACACTACAACCATCAAAGCTTTGAAGTTTCCCATTCCTAACCTACTAGTGATTCTAAACTAGTTTTTTAAGTTTTTTCATTGTAACTCTTTAAAATTAATTGTTTCTTTCATGAGGGAGAGAGACAGAGAAACACAAGATCGACCCCCAGTCTCGGCCAGCCTGTGTCATAGGCACATGGGTGCGCAGTACGGATAGTCTTCAGGATGCGAACTGGGGACCTTCCCATGCGGGACCAACTGCACTACGGCTATGGCACTTTCTGTACTCTCAGAGATTCTTTTTAATTGGTAGAGTTTTTTTGTTTGTTTGTTTTTGTTTTGTTGTTGTTGTTTTTGAGAGGTTTTTGCCACAGGGTGCGTGCACTCGCCAGAAGAGAGACAGAAAGCGAGAATTCACCCCCCAGCAGGGATGGCCATGCCGCAATCCCTTCTCCTCCATTCTCCTCTTGGGATCTTGGGCATGCACGCACAAGCACCCGGCTTTTTTCAAGCCACAAGGTTCGGGACTCGAACCACGGTCAACTACATGGGAGTCAGCGACATAGCCATTACACTAACTGCTGGTCCTAATTAGTAGAGATTTTTAACTTCAGGCATGTGTATTTGCTGGAGAGAGACAGAGAGAGACAAGACAGTGAGAGGGAAAGTAAGAAATCAACCCCCAGGAGGGACAGCCACACCGCAACCCCTTCTTCTCAGTTCTCTTCCCCGGATCTTGGGCATGCATACACACGCACACACACGCACACACACACACACACACCTGGTGTGGGTTTCTTGCGCTGAATCTGGGACTCTAATCACAGTTGGCCAGGTGGGAGTCCAACAACACAACCTCGATGCCAACTGCTGGCTCCTCTCAGAGATTCTTTACTACCAAGTAGCTTGAATCCTTAATGAGGAATGTCACAGGAAGTCAGTGTCTGGTGGTGTACACATCTGTGTTCGGGTCTTTGGAGAACTCTCTATCAGGCCCTGTGAAGCAGGCTAGCTTGAAATCTAGCAGGACTGCAGCCATTTTGAAGTTAGAGCATAGCACGAACATTTTGACCAAGTGCTGGGTCATAGGGAGATCTGTTTGAGGAATGGTCAGATGAGAAACCAGGAATGAGTATTTGAAGAAAAAACAGGAATCAGGATAATCGTTCAAAAGAAAGTGGTCAGTTCTGATTGACAGCAGTGAGGAGTGATTTGCACATGCTGGTATCTATAAATACTGAGCACATGTCGGACTTTTGAGAGTCTGGAGGTGTTTGCTGGCCATCTCCTTGTAACCTGGTTGCAGAAATAAACTCTCTTATTCTCCAGCTTTGCCTCTCATTTCATTGTGAGTAGAAGCACTTGGATGCAGTTGCCTGGAAACAGACCTTCTGCCCCTTTCCACAAACTCATCCAACCCATGTCAGCAAGAAACATCCAACACAGTCCAGAGGGAGTGGGAATGGAAGGACCTGCCAGGAATACAGCTGTGACACCTGCCTTCTATGCCAGGGTGACTTGGGGGAAGACTGACTTTAGCATTTACTTAACCCTCATGGCATTGCTGTCTTCCTATCGCTTACAGATCACAGGCAAAGGAATCGCTCAACTTCCTGTTCATTTGAAATTCGGTAAGAGCAGATTTCAAGTGTCCTCATTACACACACACATACACACACGCACACACGCTGAGAGTGGGTGGTGATGCTGTGCTCACTAATTCAACTGTGCTCATCACATGCACGTGTGTGTGTCACATGATCATGTTGTGCATCTTGAATATGAACACATTTGATTGTCGATTAAAACAGGTTTAAGAGCCAGATCTGTCCTAGTTGACCAAGAGGAATTTCATGGCAAAGTATGGAGAAATATTTGTGTATAGTGTCCCATTTTTTTAAAAATGATAAAAGATGAAAGCTTAATGGGACCAGCAGTTAGCGTAATGGCTTTGCCGCTGGACTCCCACGTAGTCAACCGTGTGGTTCGCGTCCTGGACCTGGTGGCTTAAAACTCATGCTGGGCGCGTGTGCGTGCGTGCCCAAGATCCTAAGAGGAGAATGGAGAAGGGATTGCAGCGTGGCCATCCCACCCAGGGGGTGATTTCTCACTTTCTATCTCTCTGTCTGTCTGGCGAGTACACATGCCCTATAGCAA
>NW_006159761.1:590595-621456 GCF_000334495.1 Tupaia belangeri chinensis
AAACAAAACACTAAAAAAAAAAAAAAAAAAAAAAAAAAAAACAAGATTAAAGCTTATTTGTGTGCATTTTTTTAAAAGGTTGCAAGCTGAAGTGACAATAGAGCAACTGTGCTGTCTTCACCCACAGACCAGTGGCAGGGGCACCCTGGGGCCTCTGCTCGGCCTCATGGCAGTCACAGCAGCCCACCCTCCTCACCCGCCCCTGCCTGGATCTGGGACTGCTGGCCTCCTCCTCCTCTGCTGTCCTCACTGTGAATGCCCGCTCCGGTTACACCCTTCCCTGCCCTCAATAAGCAGGCACAGAGGCCAGGGCGCCCGACGAGGGCTCTGTCCTTGTCCTCAGGCTCTCAGGCTGGCAGGCGGAAGCAGCATACTAGGTACTGACTGCCCTGTCCTCGGTGGCTCCACATGGCTGAGGTACAAATTATGTATGCCTCTCTCACTACTAAACACTTCGGGAGAAGCCGCTGCGCATCGGTGGTGACGTCTCAGCAGTAATTTTATCTCCCCCTGTGCCCCCACTGGGTTGGTTAAACAGTCAGAGTTTTTCAGAGTAAACAGTCGAGGGAACTGAGCGCAGAGCACAAAGCACTGTGCCCAGAACGCATGATTTGCAGGCGGCCAAGCTGGGCCCGGCTGTCCCCAACCCTACTGCTTCCCCGACTCAGCTGGGAGGCTGCGTTTCTCCTTGTCAGCTCCCCAGCAAGTCTCCAGGCAGTGAAAGAGTGGTTCGCATCCCCCACTGTGCCCAAGACAGAGGTGCAGTCACCGGGATCTGGACAGAGCAAGCTCCTTCAGGCTCCGTGTCTGTGTGTGGAGACCTGGGGCGGGAGAGGCGCTTCTGAGCCCTTCATTGAAAGTCAGGCTTGCAGAAGGGTGGGCCACAGGAGAGCGGCTGGGCCCGGGGGCACTCCCGGGCCGCCCCTCGCACAGCCGTGAAGGCGCAGATAAGGGGTGGCAGGCTACCTGGGAGAGGGACTCACGTCCCCTCATCCCCGTAGCTCCTGATGCAGGCAGGACACAGCAAGGAAGAGCAGGTTTGACAGAAGCCTGCTTTCTGTTGCCTTTCCCCGTGGTGGAGACAGTGCCCAGAGGCTGTGGGGCCAACTAGAGGCAAACAGAAGAGGAAGAGACAGCAAAGAAGGGAAGAGAAGAGAGGAGGGAGGACGGCAACGAGGGAGGGAGGGAAGAAGCAAGAAGTAAAGGAAGAAAGGAAGCAAAGAAGGGAGGGAGGGAAAAAAGAAAGAAAAAAAAAGGAAGGAAGGAAAAGAAAGCAAGAGAGAAAGAAAGAAAAAGGAGGAGGAAAAGACCAGGGACGCAAACTGTCTCCCCAAACTGGTGCCTGTCAGATAAAGGCTCCTGGGGCCATAAATTCCTTCCAGCGGTTCCAGCGGGGGTTTGATACAGCTTTTGGGCATCATATTTTTTTCATTCCTTTAATGACATACATGCCCAAAGTGTAGCCACGGAGCCTCTGAACTCTGTGTATTTCTGTAATCCATAAAGCAAACAGCCGTCACATCCATTTTAAGGAACTTTTAAGTACATTACAGTGAGTCTGTGGGCCCCGGATCCAAAGGGAACAGCACAAAGCCTGTCTGTACATCATCTGTGACGGGCCTGAATTCCAGCCAAGGCAGATTTTTTTTCTAAATAATAAAATAAAATAGAGTGTTTTTTTAAAGGAACATTATATTTTTAAACTGGAAATAATTGTATTTTGTATCTTACGTGGCATCTGAAAGTGATTTAGTTGAACAATGTGGTTTCTGATTGGTATTTGAATTGGTTCCAGAACATTTTTCATAATAACCGTCTTAAAGATCCCAATTATCTGATCCTCTTTCCCCCTCGAATGGTTTCACAGGCAGTTTCCAGAGAAGGCGAGGAACCTGCCGAGGCTAGAAGCCAGCTCCCAGCCAGCCAGCAGTGTTCGCCCGCCAGGCACAGAGGCGAGGGCCTGCTCGTGACTCGAGGTGTCCGGGATGCATTTACGGCTCAATAAAGGAGGCCTTGGCATTCCCGGGATAATTACTTACTAAAACAAGCCCATAAAACCAAAGGGCTGCCTCGACTAAAAGGCAAACAGGGAACTTTCCTCCCTTAGTGTTAACATGTACGTCTAGTAAAGTGTATTTAGATTTCTATAAAATCAGCTCTGGTGCAGGAGGGATGGCTGCTTTACCAGGTGGGCAGCCCCGTCGACCCCCAGGCTACAGAGGGGCTCAGGGAAAGTGGTCCCCTACACAGGGAGGAGCGCGCCTTCCGGACGGCTCTGGCCGCAGCCCGGGGCCAGCAGGCAGACCTGCAGCCAGCGCCGAGTGGGAGGCTCAGTGCGGCTGAACAGCAGGGCCACGCGGTTACCCCCCGTGCTCGATTCTCGTGGGAGAGCGGGTGAGATGAGCCCACCAGTACGTGTACCTGGCACACTGCCAAAGCACCTGGGACTGCGGGACACCGGGAACCAGTGGCTCTGGTTACTACGAGGGAGCCCACTACTGCAATAACCGTGGCCATCATGGCGTATGGGAAGGAGAGCAAACTTTAAAGTATGGTTTATTCTGTTTGGTTATTGGAATCCGTTTTATCTCATTGCATTTCATTTTTGATTGACAGCTAGTATTTATGGAATACGATGTGACGGTCCGGCCCACGTACGGGCTGTGAGTGTCAGATCCAGCTCCTGGCGTTGTCCATCCCTCCACACGCTGATCACGCGCTCATAGTGAGAACACGCAAAATCTACTCTTCTTGCAATTTTGCAGTTTCAAAATACATAGTCCCTCGTTGCTAACTACAGTCAGCGCGCTGTGTGGCAGGTCGCTAAACCGCACTCTGCTTACCTGAAACCCTGCACCTCTGCCCGGGGCCTCCCTTCCCCATCTGCCCAGCTCGGCTGCCTCTGCCATGTTTCCCGTCTCCTTGTATACGTCTGACTCTGTCTTCAAGTTAAGTGAGATAAGCCAGGTGCAGAAAGACAGAAGCTGCGTGACCTCACCCGTGAACCCTGAAAAACAAGTATTTTCAGAACACCAAGAGTCGACACAGAGTACCTGACACTTTGCTAAGCATTTCAAATAATGTATCTTCTCTAATGCTCCCAAGGATTCTTCACCTCAGATAGGTGAAGAATCTGGTACATGGCAGAACCAGAAACAGGGCTGGCAGATTTAGCAAGTAAAAATGTAGGCTACCTACATAAATTTTAATTCCATATAAGCAATAAAAAATTACTTAGAATACCTATGTCTGAAATATTGGATGGGACATATCTGACAACCCCAACCAGGTATCCGGTCCCCAGGTCTAGCTCATCGAAAGTGCATGCTCTTTCTAACTTCATCTACTAAATTAAATTCCAGAATATAATTCATATAATGTATTCTTTATATATGAGGGGACTCCAAAAAGTTCGAGAAAAAAGTGGAATTAAAGTGTATGTTTCTTTTGGTGCAAAAAATGTTTTTAATCTATTGGGTCATCAGAAAAGTCATGACACATTTTTGTGTAGAAAAATACAAATACACCGTGACACTTCCGACAACCTAATGTTTATCTTTTTTCATGATACCTATTTCCCATAAACTTTTTGAAGAGCGCCTTTATGTTTATTTTCAAGTTTTGTTTGTTTGTTTGTTTCCAACCAGGAGGCTCTTCGGTAAGAAACAATCCAGAAACTATCTTTGTTTATCAGTGAACGAAGCAAGCATAATGCTGAACACAACCCAGACTGGTTCAGGCTGGCACAGTGACCTTCTGGGCACAGTGTCCTCCCAAGATCATGATTTTAGAGTGTGTCAGTGATGACTAAATGTACGTAAAAGACAAGTGCCAAGGTGAGACTAGCAGTTAGCGTAATGGTTATGTCACTGGATTCCCACGTAGTCTATCGTGGTTCGCGTCCCAGACGCAGTGGCTTAAACTCACACCAGGCGCGTGTGCGTGCATGCCCAAGATCCCAAGAGGAGAACGGAGGAGAAGGGATTGTGGTGTGGCCATCCCCCCTGGGGGGTGATTTCTCGCTTTCTGTCTCTCTGTCTCTCTCTGTCTGTCTGGCGAGCGCACGTGCCCTATAGCGAAAACCTCTCCAAGAAAAAAGAAAAAAAAAAGCGCCAAGATGACATTTTACGTTAATGAAAAAGAAAATATTGCACCATAAGTTACAGCTATAAAATTGTACTTAAAAATATTTTAAATTCTTGGGAACCAGCAGTTAGCATGATGGCTATGTCGCTGGACTCCCACGTAGTCGACCATGGTTCGCGTCCTGGACTCAGTGGCTTAAAACTCACGCCAGGCGCGTGTGCGTGTGTACCCAAGATCCCGAGAGGAGAATGGAGGAGAAGGGATTGTGGTGTGACCATCCTCCCTGGGGGCTGATTTCTCGCTTTCTGTCTCTATGTCTCTGTCTGTCTGGCAAGCGCATGCGCCCTATAGCGAAAAAAACCTCTCCAAAAAAAAAAAAATGTAATTCTTTTTCTTAATGGTATAAATGGTAATCGGATTTGTTCATTCAACAAAATTTGCTGTCTTTATGTCAAGGCACTGTGAGGCTGGTAAATGAACAAAAATGGGCACTGCCCTATCCTCATGGAATTCACACTCTGGCAAATGAACATAAAGTAATTAAATAAGCACAAAACACATGAAAAGATGCGACCAGTGCCAGATCTGTGAAGGAGAGACATGTGGACAGAGGGGCATGCAGAGGGCTTTCCTGAGGTGGTGATGCCCTGGCTGAGATCTGAAGGACGGCACAGAAAGTGTTCACGGAAAGGTGGACAGCACGTGTGGACACCCCAGGGGACAGGGCAGGCGAGCGTGTTAGCTGAAGGCCTTTGCCTGATGGAAAAGGCGACGTCATGGGTAGAGGAGTGAAGACATGGCGAGGCACCAGTTCGTTAAGTAGACTCATCTGCCACCACAAGTAGACCCCACAGTGGCTCAAACACTGAATATTTACTTCCCTCTCACGTAACATTCCAAGCCAAAGACAGGTCAGGGTGGTGGAGGAAGATCCTGGAGACCCACAGTCAGCTGATCCCACTCTGTCACCCCAAACATATGTCATTCAACATTGGCATGAGGGTGGCCACCCAGTCACCTGCAGGATCACGAGTAATGCACGCCAGAGGCTTTCGTGGGCCAGGCCTGGAAGGGGCACAAAATCACGTTTGCTTGCATTCCCTTAGCTAAGCCCAGTCACATGACCATGCTGACAATAAAGAGTCTGGAAAGTGTAAGGAGCAAGAGGAGTGGGCATTACTGAATAGCTCGCAATTGCTGCCTCAGCAAGTGCAGCCAGCCCTGCTTAAGGGATTTGGGTTTAAGTCAACACCACTGCAAGTCCATTGAAGGGCTTTAATTAAAGAGGAGTGGGCAACAAATTGGAGAACAGATTAGAAACAAAGTGGGACCAGCAGTTAGCATAATAACTATGTTGCTGGACTCCCACATAGTCGACCGCAGTTCGAGTCCCATATCCGGTGGCTTAAACTCACACCGGGCGCATGTGCATGCGTGCCCAAGATCCCGAGAAGAGAATGGAGGAGAAGGGATTGCAACATGGCCATCCCCTCTGGGGGGTGATTTCTCGCTTTCTGTCTCTCTGTCTCTCTTGCCTTTCTGGTGAGTGCATGTGCCCTATAGTGAAAACCTCTCCAAAAAAGACAAAAAAAAAAAAAAAAGAAATGTATCAGGGCAGCCGTGAGATAAGCTAGGAAGATAGAGCATCCAGGTAGGACATCATGGCAGCGTGGAGCAGAGTAGCTGGGGGTGCTCGGGGTGGAGAGAAGCAGATGAACACAGTAACTCCAGCCAGCGAAGGTCATGTAGGGAACAGCAGGCGGACGTGCAAGAAGTGACTTCCTTCGTTCAATATTTCTCTTGGCTCTTCCCTTGACTCTCCTCAGTTTCTTCTGTGCCGCTGGGATCCCTGGTCAGCATCAGTAACAACGGAGCTCGGTGGCTCATAAAGAATCAAGGGTCTCTAGACAGTCTCAGGTCCGAACTGCTGCGGCAAAGCCTGACATCTTTTTTATACACCAGTCATGAAAAATAAAATTAAAAATGGGACCAGCAGTTAGCGTAATGGCTATGTCACTGGACTCCCATGTAGTTGGGCGCAGTTCGAGTCCTGGACCTGGTGACTTAAACTCACGCTGGGCACGTGTGCGTGCATGCCCAAGATCCCGAGAGGAAAATGGAGGAGAAGGGATTGTGGTGTGGCCATGCCCCATGGGGGGTGATTTCTTGCTTTCTGTCTCTCTGTCTCCCTCTGTCTTTCTGGTGAGTGCACACACCCTATAGCAAAAACCTCTCCAAAAATTTAAAAAAAAAAAAAAAAAAACAAGAAGGGAATGAGCATAATACAGGAAAGTCAGAAAACATAGAACTTGCATTACTTTTTATTATTTTCGATTATATAAAATGAGGGCAATAATAAATAAACATCCTACCTCTTGGGATTTGGTGTTATGAGAGGCAAATTTCACTGAGATCACATTTAGTAAGGTGCACAGCAGTTCATGTTAACAGGGCTCCCTGCTGTTTGAAGTTTCTGTAATTGCTTGCTCAAACTATTTTAGGAGCCGTTCATCAAAGAATTTGCACATAAAATAAAGAATTGCATGTTCAAAAGCTTGTTCCTTCTTTCCTCATTTTTACTGCTACCTAATATAACAGTATGCAAGAGTTATTTGCCTGGTATAAAGGCTAGACAAACACAAGACATATCAGCTTGTTATTCAGTGTGCAGTTTAATTGGAGAGCCGAGAGTTTGGCGGTTGTTTTATTGGTGTAAAAGAGGGAGACTACTCAACCCTCTTTGAACAGGGTCTTTCTCAAGTCTACTGAACCTTGGTTTTTCCCTTCGTCACCTAGCAAGCTAAAAATAGCAATAGGTCATCATTATCAAACACTGGCCACTGCGCTGAGTAGCGTATGTATCCGGGTATACCCAGACAAGTACATGTGCACACTCATACACACACGCACACATTCACACACAGGCGCCCCTCAGCACACGCCTGTCTGGAGGTCTACTACTACCAGCTCCATCTTGCAGATGAGGAAACAGGCCCTGAGAGGCTGAGAAAGATGCCCAGATTCACAAGCCAGGAAGTAGTTGAGCCAGAACTCACTGAGGCGCTAACTACAGGGCCGATGCCCCTTACCCTGCTAGGCCACCTCTTCTCAGCATTGTAAAGGCTGAATAGCGTCTATTCTCTGTTCAGAACAAGACCTCCCCTGCTCTAATCATTGCATTGTTTTGCAAGAAAATTTTTCGTTAGCACTTGGACAAACTTGCTCCAAGAATGACCACTCACTTGGCCCATAGTTACTAAAGCAGGCTAGTAAGATAATCCCAGATAGGGAGAACTGGGAGATTCCACGACCAACTGCAGTCAGCGGCTGTCTTACCCAAAGGGAGCAGGTTGCCACCCCGAAGTTTCTCTGTGGGGATAATGAATTTCAGGGTCTGCCAGTGGGTGAAGATGAGGCAGATCCTACCTTCCTTTTCCAGGGTCCAGGGCCTGGTGGGTGACCGCAGAGCACTGCCCCCGGAAGGTGAGCAGATGCTCACTGAACTTCCAAAGGAACAAAGAACAGAAAATGGAGCCAGTAGGGCCAGGAGAGAGGTTAGCCTGAGCGGGTCTGAGCTCTGGGTCTTTATGAACTCAGTCCTTGGGGATCCGGGGTGGGCTGCAGAGTCTGGCAGAGAGATGGGTGAAAGTTCACAATAGCAGAGAAGGTGGCGGGGTTAGAGGAAAACTTTAGCTTCAGTTTAGCCTTTCTGAGTTTGAGACATCTATGGCACATTGAGCGGAGGTGATCTGTGGATGAATGCCAATAGATGACTTAGTTCAGAAGACCAGGGGGTCTGGAAACCGATTTGGGAGACAACCCCACCAGTGAGTCACTGGATACATGACTATAAACGAGATTTCCCAGGTGAATGCGCACAGGGAGGGGAAAAGAGGAAGAGATTGGAAGCTCAAAGAACTATCCATACAGGAGGGAGGAGGACAGACGAGAGGAGCCTGAGCAGAGGCACGAGACAGGAGAATTTCATGAGCAGAGCATCAGAGAGGCTGGAGGAGGAGGAAGATCATTTTAAAGGGTGTGAGCAAAAGAGTCAACTATCTGGGAGAGGTCAGATGAGGTAGGGCTGAAAAGCCTTTGTTGTTTCAGTGGACGGCTTCTAGCTTCCACAGGTGAAAAGCGGGTGTGAGGTTAGGAAGTGAAGTGAAAGGCAGGCAGGGAGGACTCCCGGGGAACAGACAGCAGAGTGGATGGTGCTGGTCTGTCCCGTTCCTCAGTGTTTCCAAGACTGGGGAGTGGGCTGCCCAAGCCTGGTTTCTCTGATAGCTTCAGGGACACGTGAGGGTTACTGACCCCGTCCCGGCGGTGGGGATTTCATCCTGAATGCCCACAATCACCAGGCCTTTTCCAAATCCCTAAACTGAGTAGCTTGAGACAGGGGACTCTCTTTCGACCCTCAGTTATCTAATATCCTACGAGAATATTTGAATGTCCCCACACTCAGGTCTTACGTGTGCTAGAGGCAAGTGTTTATCATTGGCATAAAACCCGGGCATTTCCATGGTTGAAGGGAGTTTCCACTTGTTTTTTGTATTCTCCTCGTAGCTATGGTGGTAAAGTTAGTTCCTCACAGCCACGCCACCCCAGGAGCACTATGTAAGATGAGACTGCTCGGAAGAACCCGACCCTAGCAGCCCCACCCCCTCTCACCACGTCTAGCAGTCCACGTCTGTTATCCTGCCCCACCTCTCACTTCCTGTGTGATCTTGGACTTGTCACAACTTCTCAGGACCTTGTCACCTCATCTAACAGGGCACTGGACAAGACGCTCTATAAAATGAAATCACTCTACAGTAGGAGTTGGTACACTTCTACGAGAAGCAGGTAACTGAGGTTGTGGTAAGACACGATGCTCTGTGAGACCGACGCTCCCCGGAAAGTCCCGGGTTCGCATCTGGCCAGCTCCCTGAGTGCCCCAGGCGCCTGTCTGTGACCGGGACTGTCTGAGGCAGGGGTAGGTTGTGATGGCAAGACCCTGTTGTGGGTGCTGCCTCTGTCTCTGTCTCTATCGCTCTCCCTGTCTCTCTCACTCACTGAAGACATAAATAAGTACTTTTTTAAAAAGCCAGGTAATAAACACCTTTGGCTTTGCATACCGTCTGGTCTCTACTGCAACCAATCAACTCCACCGTGATAACCGCAAAGCAGCCACACACAGCATGCACACAGTGATCATGGCTGTGTTCCAATAAAACTTTATTTACAAAACAAACAATGGGCTGGATGTGGCCTTGAGACTGCAGTTGTCCAACTCCTATTCTAACATTTAAAACTGAGTGATTCAGTGAGCAAAGTTGGACCCCTTAAGAATCTCCTTGTAAAATATTCATATCCTGAGAAAGATGAATACTTATGAGGAGTCACAAAATGTAATTCATACAGTGCAAATGGAAAGAACAGACAAATGTAAGGTTTTGTATTTCATCCATAAATAACTGGCTCCTCAAAAAGTAGGTAAGAAAAATGTACTAAAACTCTAGCTGAACTTAAAATTAAGGTTGATCAAACACACAGTCTACTTTTAAAAAAGCATTTAACAGGGCCAGCCTCGTAGCCTAGTGGTTAAGGGGACAGGATCTCACTGGTTCAAATCCTGGTCCTGGCAACTTGAAAACCATGCAAGGCACGTGTGCCCTAAATTCCAATGGGATGGAGAAACGGAGAAAGGATTGCTGTGTGACCACACCTCACAGGGGACAATCTCTCCCTCTTCCTTTCTCCTCCTGTTTCTCACTCTCTTTCTGACTGTCTCCAAACACACCTACCCTCTGGCAATTTTTTTAAAAAGAAGAAGGAGGGGAAGAATCATTTAACATATTTTTGTTAAAAATTCCCAATCGTGGGGCCAGCAGGTGGCACAGTGATTAAGACACTGGACTCCCACCTAGGTGACCGTGGTTTGAGACCTAGACATGGTGGCTTAAAAATTACCCTGGGGGCATGTGCGTCCATGCCCAAAATCCCAGGGGGAGAACGGGAAGAGAAGGGATTGCGGCACAGCCATCTCCCCTGGGGGATGATTTCTCACTTTTCTTCACCAGAGAGCATACATGCCCTATGGCAAAAACTTTTAAAAAAACAAAATTTCAAAAAAGAAGTCCCAATTCTTCGGAGCCTTCCCTTCTCTCACCTTCCCAGGGTCAGTGATGTGCAAATGAATGAGGGGTAAAGAGACATTACGCAGAGCTCCTGAGGACCCGCTTCTCCCTCAGGGTCCCTCCCTCTGTCTCTGGCACCACCCTAGTCACCGTGGGTGCTGCCTGCCCCACTGGCACCCAAGGGTGGAGGTCCGAGGTCAGGGCTTGGCAGGGCTCGGCAGTGGCCCTGGCTGCCTGCCTCCCCACAGCTCCTGTAGGTCTCAGTAACCTCCAGAAACCAGCGTGGCCGTGGCCGTGGCCGTGGCTGTCATTCGGCCCGGGTTTCCTGGTTTGAAGGTCTGTCGTACAAGCCCTGCTACAGAACCATTCACCCCTCCGATCCGGTGACACCCTGATTGGACTCTGCCCACATGCAGGACAGGATGGCCCTCACAACTCCCCGTGCCTGAGCTCACAGTGTAATCCGGCTCATGTGACCATGGCCCAGCCTGGTTCCAGGCAGCCTGTAGGTGGCCTCCTCCTCAGTCCCAACCTGCTTCCTGGAGTTTCCTGTTTACCCAGCATTAAGTGGGGAGAGAGGCACCTGCTGACACCCCTGCTTCACTCTCTCCCTGTCTGCTCCGCCTCCTGACCCTCCTCTGTCGCTTCTGCTGCCCAGAGCTGGCCTAGAGATCCGTCCGAAGAAAAGCCATTACCGAGAGCGTGAAGGTATTTGGGAAACACTTTCCAACAATGCCTGGCCAACGCTCAAGCCTGTTGTTTTGTTTAGAATCTATTTTCTATGTCACAAGCTGTTTCCTATCTTCCTTGCTGAATTCCTTATGAAACAAATTACACTCTTCCCCAGGCAGACGGATGGATGAATGCATTTGGAGCACTAAGATGAAGATTTCATATTTCAAGAGGTAAAAAGGCATGTATTTCCAAAACATATCATTGTCAGTGAATAGGGAACTCATTCTAGTTCATTCAGTAGTTCTTGCCGCAGACACGGCTGAATGAAGGGAGGCTCTTGAGAGCACTAAGCACAAGATGGGTTGGTATTAACGCGGAGAGGGAAGAGCAAGCTGGGCGCCCGGGCTCCACATACGGCCCAGGGCACAGAGAAGCTGGGAAACGCCTTTCACAGTGTATTTAGGACCTGCAGAGCCAAATACCACCATGGGAGCAAAGGAGCGTGAACCAGTCTGCAAGCCAGTTCAAGGTCGAGGGACAGGGCTGACTTGGGCATGGTGGCGGCCACTTGCACCATCCAAGGATGCGACTCAGAGCCAGTCGTCAGGGTTAGAGCTCCCAGCGGATGGGGGGCCTTCTTTAGGGATGGGTCGAACGTATTCTGCTGCTTGTCTCTGTGTGCTGCCCTGGACGCTGGGCCCAGACTCAGCATCCGGGACGTGCTAATGCCCAGGGGCCCAGAGAATTGAGGAGAGCGCCTCAAGAGAAGCACACTTTAAATATTTAGGGACTATGTAGAAATTTCATGTTTGATTAAAAGATAGGTAATTGCTTATGGGTGGAAATTTATACCTCAAATTTAAATGCCATCTGGCTACCTCCAAAGTCATGTAAAATCCATAGGTAATTTAGTCTTGGCTTTGAGGTGTATTATGTAATTTTAGAAGTTTTTATTTCCCCTAATTGCATCATCCCACAGCTGACATCAGCATTTCTGCAGCATGCACTGCGTCAGGGCTGGAAGAAGGATTTGGTAAAACACGCTAATCTAGCGTAAAGAGGGGAAGGAGTACTTGGCTTACCGATGGCAGAGAGGGCTCACAAAGAAACCCAGGCACTTGAGGATGTAGAATAAAGAATACGCTGACTCCTATCCTCAAGGAGACCGAGGTCTAATGAAAAGGAAACAAAATACATAAATAAAATACATGAAATCACCATAAATACATGCAGATGTGTGCAGCAATTACGAGAGGGGGTCGCATGGAACCAGGAATTAGGCTGATTAGTTGGGGAAGGGCTAGGTAAACCTCACAAAGACACGGAAGGGAACAGGATGTTGTGTTCAAGGCTGTTATCAGTGTGCTTTCAGGAAAGTCGTTTACGACACCCCTCCATGTCCAAACCAGCATCTAAGAAACTTTCTTTATCAAGACTTACCACCTAGAGCCCCAAGTAGCTGCAGGGTTAGGATGTGTTGCCAGTACTTGTAAATTGCTATCTCTTTCCTTTAAAACCATCCAAATCAAACACTGGGGTGCTTGTAGCCACAGATCCACGTGAGAAGCCACAGAACAACCCCAACTTGTCAGGTACCCACACCTGTGGTATGTAAGACAGAGGATTTCCCTGCATTGCCATAAAACTTGTTTAGGTTTATTTACTTATTTCTTCCATGTGAGTCAGATAGACAGAGCTGGCCATCTCTAACAGGGTCTTCATGCCACGATCCCTCCCCAGCCTCGGCCCAGTTGGACCACAGGCAAACGTGCACACCTGTATGCTCATTCGGGTCCTGGGACAAGAACCAGGGCCTGTCCCACATGGGTCTAGTCGTGTGGCTGCTGCGCCACCACCTTGGCCTGAGCCTTCCTCTTGCCCTGCTTCCCTTTGCTTCCACAGCATAAATTCCAATGAGCATTTGTGCCAGGGGCAGAGGGCTGGGGGTGGGGGGCTGCAGAAAATGATAGACCATGAAATCCGTGGAATGATAAACTGTTCTTTTGCCTGCTTGGACAGGGTATTAGCATCTGCTCCTTTGGACCTGCTCCAGGCCAGAGGAACCAGGAGGATGGTCCGGCTGCGAGTGCGGCTCAGACACAATTTCCAAGAGAAGGGGGAGCTAAGGGCAGAGGCAGAGGAGAGTCATACCCTTTGTCCGAAGAGAGACCCAGAGACACATTCCAGGAAAGTAAAAAAGAACCAAAAATTTTAAAGTATGCATGTAGAAGACTCTAGAAAGAGCTTGGAAGTGCTCTGGAATTCTACAGTCTGCTGTAGCCATTTGCTTTGCCAAAAGCACACCCAGAAGTTCTTTAAAAAGGAAAAAGAAAAAAAGTGAAGCCCATAGGGCCCAAAAACATGGCCTCCTAACTCCTGACTCCATCTCCACAATATTTTTCAGCTCTGCCAAGGTAGGGTTTGGTCACTGCATGGCTGGAGGTCTGGGCGTGCTGTTCCCAGTTTTATTTTTATGATACTTGTGGAGCCTTTATATTTTCGAGGTCCCCCTGTCACTAATTACCACCCCCTGGACCACCCACGCTCCCACACACAATAGTCCAGACAAGCCCCCTCACCATCCTGACACGGCTGCGCTTTGGGCTACAGGAATTCTGTTTGCTCCAAATGACTCCCTTAAGTACTTGGAATTTCCCCAAATAAATGTTTCCCTCTCCGGCTAGGGGCCAATCTGTGGTTCTTAGCTCTAGGCAAACAGCTACAGAGCACCTACTGTGTGCAGGGCGCCCACGGATGCTGAAGCCAAAGAAGACTCACCCGACAAAGGCAGAGCCACTCTGCCAGGCCCATTTCCGGGTAGCCAAGTGAGTGTGTGTGTGGGAGGGTATGAATGAGTTGTGCTGCATATGTGTGCTTGCCTGAATGTGTGAGTGTGCTGTGTGTGTGCATATAGGTGTGTGTGTGCGTGCATGTCTGTGTGCGTGTGTGCAAGTGAGTGTGCGTGCATACAAGGTGTGGGTGTGTGTGTGCGTGCGTGTGAGGTGGTGTGGGTGCAAGTTTGTGAGTGTGCACATGAATGTGTGTGACTGTATGTGCGTGTCAGCAAGGTCCCTCCGACCCTCATGTGCCTCCTCCCACCATCCCATTCTTTCCCTTCTCCCTGCTGAGAAGGCGCTCAGAGGTCAGGGCCGACTCAGCAGCGCCCTGAGCGAGCCCTGTCCCCTAAGAGGTCCTCTGGAAAACAGCACAGGTGGGGCTTCGCCACCTCCCCAGGGAGGCCGCCCGGTGGTGTCCGAGGTGTCTGGTGTTATGACCACAGGAGGGGTCAGCTGCCAGGAGAAGGACCCACTTCCACCTGGGACATGCGGCAGAGGGCTGCAGGGAAAGGGTCTCCCTGCAGGTGGCCGCTCCCTCCCCTCCGCCAGGCTCTCTGTCTGGGTCCCTGAGCCCGGCCCTTCCCCGCGAGCAGGCCCGGCCTTTGCCCGCACCGGGGCTTCGGACAGGGCAGAGGGCTGTGAGGCTGGGCTTGCTCCGCTTCCCGCGCCTCGAGCTGCAGAGCGCCGGGTACCTGAGGCTCCCAGTCCGGCCAAGGCTCTCAGGGCCAGCAGAGCGGGCTCCCGGAGACCCAGGGTCAGGAGAGCCAGGCGGGAGCTCCCGCAGGCAGACGCCCCAGCCCACAGCCCGTCTGCTTTCCCCTGACCGGCCCTCCCTCCCCGGGGACAGGGAGCGCAGGTGCGCAGCTCCAACCCGGGGCAGCTGACCGAGGTCACTGTCTAGCCTCTGTCCTGGGGTGGGGTAAACTAGAGTGTGTTTCAGGGAGCTTCAACAATGCCAAGCTAACTAAAAGTGTGAAGGGAATCTGCACACCCTGATCGCAACACTCTAAGAAACACTGAGTGTGCTGAAAACACAGGGGTGCAAAACAGGGTGCTGGAGACCGCAGAGCCCACAGTGCGGGCTCCAGATGCTCTTTGAGGGCCTGAGGGCCAGAATTCAAATGGAGATGCTCTTTCCACTACATATATTTTGGTATTAAAAAAAAAAGAGAGAGAGATTTTTGCTATAGATTTTTGCCAGAGAGACAGAAAACAAATCACCTGACATGAGTTTGGATTTGTTTTGTTTGTTTGTTTATTTAGATTTTTGCTATAAGGCATGTCCCCTCACTGGAGAGACAGAAAGCAAGATGGCCACACCTCAGTCCCTTCTCCTCTCAGGATTTTGGGCACGCACACATGCCCAGAGTGACCTTAAAGCATCAGGGTCCGGGACTTGAACCGTGGTCTACTACGTGGGAGTCCAGCGATGTAACCATTAAGCCATCTGCTGGTCCCAATCCCCCACCCCAGGAGTTTTAGCTGGCAGGTCCAGGACTCCAACCGTGGTGGACTACAAGGGAGTACAGCGACATAACCATTATGACATCTGCCAGTCCCAATTTTTAAAAAAATGTTTAAACCAAGAATTTGTGTTACCTTTACAGAATGATTTTTAATTTGAAAAATAAAGCAAAATCCCAGAGAATGGTACAGAGAAAGGAAAACTAAGAAGGAAAGCAAACGATTTAAGCTTGGAATGTGTCTTACAGTTGGGCCAGTCAATTCTAAAAAAGAAGGAAAAAAAAAAGAAAAATTCTTCTGAATTAAAGCAATGAATTCTGCGGAAAGGGTAAAGGAGCGATTTGGTAAATGACACCCTCGAGTTCCCTTAATAGTGGCACTTAAGTACTTATGGAAGAATTCTTTGCTTTCCTGTGGGCAAGCCAGGGCTGGGATGGAGCCTCTGCAGCTTACCCAGCAACGAGCCTCAGTCTCAAGCCAAGCGCTGCGTCAGACCGGCTCGCCCCTCCTCTGCAGCCGTCAAAGCTCCTGAAGTTCCTTCTCCTTGCTCGTCCCAGTGATAGCTATGCCCCTGGGTGAGAATGTTACTCACCCAGCCGGGTAGGTGAATAGGCGTGCACACGGGTCCTAGGGCCAACGACTCACGCAGCGTCTCTGTGTTAGCTCGCTGAATCATTCAGGCTCTGTGGGCCTCAGTCCTTCTCCGCCTGTAAAGGCCTTAAGTGCTGTCGGCCTCCAATTCTGTGAAAACACCGTCCCCATGGGACCAGCAGTTAGCGTAATGGCTATGTTGCTGGACTCCCACGTAGTCAACCGCGGTTCTCGTCCCAGACATGGTGGCTTGAGACTCACGCCAGGCGTGTGTGCGTGCGTGCCCAAGATCCTGAGAGGAGAATGGAGGAGAAAGGATTGCAACGTGACCATCCCCCCTGGGGGTGATTTCTCGCTTTCTGTCTCTCTGTCTCTCTCTGTCTGTCTGGCAAGTGCACGCACCCTATAGCACGCACCCTAAACCTCTCCAAAAAAAAAAATTAAAAACAAACAAACAAACAAAAGACCATTCCCATGCTGTGTGCTGGTGGGCCTGGGACTTGCTGCTGACCTGTCATGGGCTTCTACAGCTCCACGGGCCTGCAGACAGACACACATGAAATGACTTCGGACATGCTTTCAGTAGCTGTGGACGGTGGGCTGCTGTTTCACAGAGGGATTCAGCACCAGACCATAGAAACAAAGCTCTGAAGTACGTTCCGTCCTGCTGTGGGACAGACAGAAGACACGATGTCATGAGCTTCCTGGCACTTCTCAGGGCTGAGGACGCTGGGCCATGGCCCGCCCATCACACAAGGCCGCAATGATCAGAGAGGGCTTCATCTCTGGTGGGATGAGATCAGAGAGGCCTTCATCTCTGGTGGGATGAGAAAGCTTCCGCTTCTCTGCCCCACGTAGGTGCCCGGAATGTGAGAAAGGACTTCCCAGGTCTGGGTAGTCTGGGAGAGCAGCCTCGTGCTTGTACAGTCCGAGAGAACCACAAAGGCCTCAGATACGTGAGAAAGGGAGAAGGGAGGACAGCTCGACAGCAGCCCACCCACCCCTCCACTCCCAGGTGGGAAAGCGGAGGAGCTCGGCTGGTTAGCAGCCAACCTGCGCGTCTGCTTTTCCTCCACCATGTTTCTATTCAAAATGTAACTTCTCATTTCTCTCCCCAAACACTCCGACCCATCATTGCCGTGCGTGGCCTTTTCTCCTCGCCCCAAAACCCAATTTGGATTGGTCTTTCTGATTTGCAGTGCTTTCATGACTTATAACCCTGCCGTGACTTCAGTGTTCAGGACTCTTCTAACTGAAGCCCAGACACAGACTCTAGAATGGTCCTGAGGCCTGGGGGTTCAGAACACAAACTCGAGCTGAGCTGCCTGGGTTCAGTTCCAGCTGTGGCCTTGCTGAGCTGGAATGGACGTCAGGGGCACGTAGCTTGGGCCTGCTGCTGGTGCCGCTCCCTGCCCTGCCCAGGAAGGGGCTCGTTACTGGGAGAACCTAGCACTGAGAGGCAGCTTGGAGAGATGTCCCCATGTATGAAGTAGACTGGCAGAGGCTCCAGCTGCTCCCGCTGTGATGAAATTACAGACTCACTGGGAAGGACAGGGAAAGCAAAGACTCCCAGGGCCACCATGAAGGCGCCGGCAGTTGGCCGTGGTTCTGAAATCCATCTGAGCTCACTGGCCATGGCATGGACTGCAGTGATGTGGCTGACAACGAAGCCATGGCCAACAAAGGCGCAAGTGCTGACCGGAGTCGTGCCCCGCTCCCACGAGGTGGCCCTGCCCCCGCCAACGGCTGGTGCCCTCACGGTGGCCCTGGGGACTACACACCGAAGAGAGGTCCCGGAGAAGGAAGTAGAGGAGAAAGGAGCCAGTGGATAAACCTCCTTGGGATCAAGTCAGCGGTTTTCTCACTGAGCAATCACCTTAGAGGGTGAGAAGCCCTTGTTGGTACAGTTCGGGAACTATGGGATATGTACCATCTCTTGCAGTTCAAATTGTTGCTTTAATTCGAGTGAAATCTGTCGGTTTGTTGCGGCCTGCTTGCATTGCCTTAACCCATTTGGTGTTGATTTGAATCATGGGATTGTGGCGGACGCAGCTCCTTAATGAAGTCAGTAATGATTTCCAAACAGTGCTTTGCTTAAGACTGAAGAAGTACATATAATTCTCTGAAACTATTTTTCTCTTCTTTTTCCTAAATTTATCCTTTTACTTCTTCCATGATCCACAGGCCGAAGGAGAGGGAGAAAGGGCACCCAACGGGCCTGCTGCGGTGGCACACCCAGCCTATCTGCCTGGGTCGTGGGCACATACATGCTTGCCCGCTGCACCCAAGGTGGGCTCAGACTGCAACCGGGACCCTCCTATGGGGTTACCTCCTAGGGAATTGTGTTTTACTGCCACGCCCTGGTTTGACCCCTTTCCTAAATCTATCTTTAAGGAAAGAAATGTCCGTGGTCTTTTTGGTATGATTATTTGAAAGGGTCGGTCATTATAATAACATACATGTGCACACGTAACCTCCACTAAATATATACCGAGCGTCTGCACATTATAGCTGCAGCTGAAACCCGGAAGCTATGAAAGCAGGGAGAGCGTCTGTAGATACTAGAGGCGGTGGGAGGAGGGACACCGGGAGGGAGGGAGGGACTGAGGGGGAGGACAAAAAGCAGAACGCTAAATGGAGAGTAATTTCTTCATAACGTGTATGGTAATATCTTTGACTGGGCTACGGTGTAGTACACTCACGTCTAGAAGATTCATTTTGTATACTGTAAGATGTCCATTAATTAAATGAAAAAAATTTAATAAAATAACAAATTAGAGAATGTAAGAAACCACCAAAAGGGGGGAAAGAAAAGTCTCTTTTTTCTAGCTGTGCAAACTTGGAAAAGTTCTTAAGCTTTCTGTGCCACAGTCTCCTCATCTAAAAAGTAGGATGATAATACACACTACGTCAGAGCCCGGCCACAGCAGTAACGTGGCTTAACAGAGAGCAGAGGACAGTGACTGACGTGCTGTACATATGCATTGATATCATTATTGACTATACGGAATAGAAGGGTACCTTTAAGGCCATTGTCGCACTGTGCTGGGTCAAAACAATGCCTGGCCCTGTAGCTTAGCAGTTAAGGAAGCCAGATCCTACATGGCCCCTACAATTCAAATGCTCACCCTGGCAGCTTGGGAAACATTCCAGGCACATGCGTTTTCCCAACAGGATGAAGAAATGGAGGAGAAGAAATTGTGGTGTGACCATGTCCACTGGGAGGCTCTTTCTCCCACTCTGTCTCTGTTTCTGTCTGTCTCCGTCAAACACACGTGCCTCTGGCCTTTTCTTTAAGAAGAAAATAAAAAGGATACTACTTCTGAATCTTTTCACCGTTCCTGAACCCCATTCCACCCTTTGTCATGACTACAATGAACTGTTCCACACGTGCTGTGCCACATTAAAGCCACATCTGTTTTTGCTTACTTACATACCTGTCCATAGCCCTCACCAAAAAATGAAGCTTGTCTTGTTCTTTCAATTTTGAATCGTTCTCCCCTACTTTCCTGGTATTTGCATTAGGGAACTAACAGAGTGTCTGAGAGTGTGAAAGGAAGAGGCAAACGGCAGTCTTTCACAGGCTGTTTCCCAAAGGCAGGTTTGTTCTCCGTAGAGGGAGATTACAGAAGACACCTTTCCCAGGAGCTGGACGGGCAGTCACCATTTGCTGCCCACCAGACATCCATCCCCCGCTTTCTCACGTGTATTTAGGCAGCAAGCCAAGACTCTGTGTTTTTGAGGAAGATGAGCTCTTTCTCTGGACCCTCTTTCCATTCCATTCCCTTTGCCAGTGATCAGCGGTGGGCACGTGACCCAGACCTGTCTGATGAAGCATAAGAGAAAGCAAAGTGGGAGGAGCATCTGGAAGCTACTCTCTTTATTAAAAAGGGGGGTGGGCAACTGGTAGAATGGAGGTTAAGGCAACTGGATCCCACATGGCCGACTGAATCGTTCCAGTCTTAGACCTGGAAGCTTAAAAAACCCACCAGGCACATGTGCATGTGTGACCAAAATCCCAAGAGGCGAATGGAGGAGAAGGGATTGTGGTGTGGCCATTCCCCTGGGGGGTGATTTCTCACTTCCCCCTCTTTGTCTTTGTCTCTCTCCTGTGAGCATAAGCATCCTATAGCAAACAAACAAGTACACAATAAAGCATAGAGCTGCCCCAGCTGTGGTGGTGCAGATGGAAGCCACGTGGTAACTTCAGTTTGAATTCCCAGCCCGATTGGCCTGAAACACGTTGGACGTGTGTATGAGCGCCCGAGATCTGACGGGCCGGAGGACAGGAGGAAGGGGATCACAGCGTGACTCGACCCTGTGGTGGTGCTTCTCTACCTCATTGTGTGCACACTGTCATGAATGGGGAGGGGGACACTTTTTAAAACACTTTTTAAGAACCTTAAAGGAAAACAATTTCTCCCTGTCGCTAAATGTAATACGGTGAGGATGTGCTGCTAGGAGCTGTGATAGTCATCTTAGCATAATGAGGTATGAATGAAAGGAACAAAAGCCTACATGCTAAAAATGGTGGAGTAAAAAGAAGGAAGAATGGGGGGCCTGGAATATGTCATTGAGCCTTTGGGACCATCCAGAGCAGTCTATCTCCAGACTTCTTTTAGAAAGCATAAAACTGGGAGGCCAGCAGTTAGCATAATGGCTATGTCGCTGGACTCCCATGTAGTCGACCACAGTTCGTGTCCTGGACCTGGTGGCTTAAACTCACGTCGGACGCATGTGCGCATGTCCAAGATCCCGAGAGGAGAATGGAGGAGAAGAGATTGTGGTGTGGTCATCTCCCCTGGGGGGTGATTTCTCGCTTTCTGTCTCTCTGTCTTCGTCTGTCTGGTGAGCGCACGCAGCCTATAGCAAAAACCTCTCAAAAAAAAAAAAAAAAGACATAAAACTGGAAATTGGTCTTCTCTTAGTGGATCCCAACAAATGTGCATTTTACTTGGTAAGAATATCAAGTCCTTTGTAATAGGACAGTCACTCAATCTTGGGCACCTCCTGTGAGAACTAATAAACACATCCCACAAATAATTCATCATTATAAAGACCTTTCTCTATTTCAAAATAGTATAATATTATACCATCTCATTTCATTATATATTTCCTCTTAAACATTGTTAACTTAGTTGGGAACCAGCAGTTAGCGTAATGGCTATGTCGCTGGACTCCCACATAGTCGACCGCGGTTCGCATCCCGGACCCGGTGGCTTAAAACTCACGCCGGGCGCGTGTGCGTGCGTGCCCAAGATCCCGAGAGGAGAATGGAGGAGAAGGGATTGCGGCGTGACCATCCCCCCTGGGGGGTGATTTCTCGCTTTCTGTCTCTATGTCTCTCTCTGTCTGTCTGGCGAGCGCACGCGCCCTACAGTGAAAATCTCTCCAAAAAAAAAAAAAAAAAAAACATTGTTAACTTAGCATAGAAACATTATAATTATCTTACCATAATTTATTCCAAACTTTCACAACTATGAAATTATGTTCTATTCTCTTAAATTAAAAACTTAAAGTTTCATTATAATTCATTCTTTCTCTTCCTCCTTCAATATTTATGGTCACTGTCTAGAAAGACTTTGGCTAAAAGGAGGGATTTGGAGTCAGAAAGATCTAAAGTCACATTTCCTAGTTAGGTGAATGGGGAAATTGTTTTCTACGACACTTCATTTCATTTGAAAAATAATCTTTACCTGTTACCAAGATGAAATGAGATGGCATGAGTAAAATGCTTTGCTAATGTAAGGAATGGGCTGACCACGCAAGAAAATAAAAATGTAGAGTCTTTATTGAGAACACTCCTGGGTAAGGTTCACTGGTCTGACAGAGAAAGAGGGGGATGGGGCCAGCAGTTAGCATAATGGCTATGTCGCTGGACTCCCATGTAATTGACCATGGTTCGAGTCCCAGACCGGGTAGCTTAAACTCATGCCGGGCATCTGTGTGTGCATGCCCAAAATCGTGAGAGGACAATGGAGGAGAAGGGATTGCGGCATGGCCATCCCCCCTGGGGGGTGATTTCTCACTTTCTCTCTGTCTCTCTCTGTCTTTCTTGCATGCACACATGCCCTATAGCAAAAAACTCTCCAAAAATAAAAAATAAAGAAAAGAAAGAGAGGGGGAAGACGGACCAGAGCAGTCACATGCTAGTGAGGAGCTTAGCGATTTTTATAAGGGTATAGGGAGGGGGAGTGTCTTAGAGGTAGAAACAGTCCATGTATGGTAAAGGTTTAGAGGGAGAGCAGACTGCTGTGCCACGTAGGGTCTGGTGTCATGTGCAGAGTAGAGCCTCGTGTGCAGAGTAGAGCACCGTGTGCAGAGAAAACACCATGTGCAGAGAAGAGCCCCATGTGCTACATCTGGGTTAGATCTGAGTGCAGTGCAGGTCTGATGACAGGCTAGATCTGGATTGTATTAGCCAACTATGACATGGTGTCCAACCCCAACATCCAAGTTTTCCAGGCTTCCAGCCTAACATCCTGACTGTTTTGGTTATAGGGTGTCGTTCAATTATTAGCTACTTCCTGATGGAGTGAAGAGGAGAAGTCGGGGTCTAGGGCTCAGTGACAACTTGTGTGTAAGGATGGTGGAGTATTTGGTTAACAGCCACCCAGGAAACTTCCTGGATTTGGCTTCAGAGGAACCTGATAGTCCCACTGAGGGTCGGTAATAGGAACAGCCGCTTGTCCAACTGGAAGAGTCAGGTCTACCAGAAGGGCTTGGTCAGCATGTTCTCAGGCTGCAGCCTGGACTCACTCTCTCTCTCATCTGCAGTAAGGGTGGAGGACAGGATTACATAGAGGTCACATCAAGTAAGATTATAAGCTTGAGTAAGAAAGCAAAACTCTGATAAAAGTCGTGGGGTTAGCAGAGAAAGAACCGAGTCTTCTATTTGAGATGGATCTTGGAGAGAGAGGGGGACATGAACTCTAACAATACCCTCTGTTCCCGCCACTTCCCGAGAGGACAGAGAAGGTTCAAACTGGGGGAAGGGTGGGAGGGGGTGAGAGTGTGAGTGGGTATATGAACTAACTGGAGATGGCTGAGGAGGGGATGGGAGCAGAGGACATGGAGGAGAGGGAGGCGGTGCCAATGAATGCAGGGGAGTGGCATCGGGGGCTGGGACTGGCAGCACCGAAGTGGGACTGGGGTATGGCGGGGGACTCTGGAGGGAGGGGAGTGCCGGGAAAGAGAGGAGGTAAAAGCTTCAGATGGTTCCTCTATGAGAGAGATCAGCCTCTAAGAGAGGTTTGGTCTTAGGCTGTGGGGTTCTGGTTGTGAGAAGGACCTGGGCAGTGTTCAGGAAGTGCAGAAGGAGGGCAGAAGCACGGATCCCGAAAGGCTTGGACATATGGAAACTCCAACAACCTGCCTACCCTTCAGCCATAGTTATCAAAATCAGTGAGGGTATTGTAATCCAAAGTCCCCTCAGGAGGCCATTTAGACCCGTTGTCCAAAGCCACGGTGGAATAGAATACCAGCTGCTCCCAGCGGAGATCCGGAGCAAGTCCTAATTTGGTGAGGTTATGGAGCAGACAGCCCAGGGGCGTCTGCGGCTCGGTGATGGACTCAGTGTTTGCCATTGTGTCTGGGATTCAGGTGAGTGGGAAAGGGAGAGGCATCTCAAGTCTCCTTTTGTGCTCACGGAGTGGGGGATGGGCAGCAGGGGATGGAGACATCTCCACAAACCCCTGAGCCTGGGAGTCAGAGAGGACCCTGACGCTGCCGTGTTTTGGGACTGAGAACCCAGAGGTTTGGTTCCATGAAACTGTGGGTGGGTGAACTTACCCTCAGAAGGCCAGGGCAGGTGGTTGGCAGTGGTTGGCAGGCTGGTTCCTGGTTCAGGGGAGGAGAGGCCCTCACAGGGACTGCGGGACACAAAACTCCTCCCAGGTTTTGATGCTGAGTGTAAGGAATGGGCCGACCACGTGAAAAAATAGAAATGCAGAGCCTTTGAGAACCTCCCAGGCGAGGTTCGCTGGTCTGACGGGGGGGTGGGGGGGGCAGAGGAGTCTACCCTAGGGAGGGGTTTAGCGATTTTTGTAAGGGTATAGGGAGGGAGAGTATGGTCTATGTATGGTAAAGGTTTAGAGGGAGAGCAGACTGCTGAGCCGTGTAACAATTGGTGCCATGTGCAGAGTAGAGCCCTGTGTGCAGAGTAGAGCGCATGTGCTACATCCGGGTTAGATCCGAGTGCAGCTCAGGTCTGATGACAGGCTAGATCCGGGTTGCATCAGCCGACTATGGCGTGGCGTCCAACTCCCACATCCAAGCTGCCCAGGCCTCCAGCCTAACAACTAGCTCTCGGCCCCAAATAAAAACTCGACAAATTGTAGAGGACAAAAAGAAAGTGAAGGGCAGGAAAGAAAAGGTGGAGGATGAAGCAAAGGAGGAAGAGAACATCAAGAGGGCAGAGAAGACACAGACAAGGAAGGAGGAGAGACAAAAGGAGACAGGGAGGGAGAGAAGGGAGGAGCAGGGCAGACAGAGAGGAGGAGGAGCAAAACGAGAAAGCAGGGAAAGCAATGCTGCAGACGACACAGGCGGTGGGGGATGGCTGTTGAACCCCGAGGAGAGCCATGTCCTGGAGCCTGAACACGGCCTTGGTCAGCTATTCCTTAGGGCAACATGACTTTTTCCCCAAAGCTTTGGTATCATATATGACTGACTCTCTTGCATGAAGTTTTAATCTAGTTACTCCAGATATCATACAAAAAAAAGTATAATTGAGCAAAAGGATTATAAACCTTGGGCAATATCCTATTTCAAAGAAGTACTTGATTTATTAAGTTTCAGTGCAGGGACCAGAAGATGGCATAATGGTTACGTCACTGGACTCCCACATAATCGACTGGCAGCTTCGAATTCATGCCAGACATGTGTGTGCGTGTCCAGGATCCTGAGAAATGAATGAAGGAGAAGGGGTTGCAGCATGGCCATTTTCACTGAGGGGTGATTTCTTGCTTTCTGTCTCTCTGTTTCTCGAGGGAGCACATGCGCTCTATGGCAAAAATCTCGGTGCAATGGGAAAAGCAGGTGGCATAGTGGTTGAGGCACTGGACTCCCACATGTCTGACCTCGGTTCAAATCCTGGACCCTGTGGCTTGAAAATCCCACCGGGCACGTGTGCGTGCATGCGCAAAACCCTAGGAGGAGAATGGAGGAGAAAGGACTGTGGGGTGGCCATTCCCAGTAGGGAGGGATTTCTCACTCTCCCTCTCACTCTCTCTCTCCAGTGAGCACACACACCCTATAACAAAAATCTCATTTAAAAAAATTAAAATTAAAGGAGAAAGAAAGAAAGAAAACGAGAAAAGATTCCGGGCAATGGCAAAACTTGGAGAAGTCCCCGGAGTTTCTTTTAGTCAGAAAAACCTGAGGTGCAGGCAGATCAAACAAATAAAAATAAAACACGGTTTCCCTGAGCTGCTTCTACAATGACCCGTGTCCTCTCACTTCAGTGATGGCAGACTAGAACGAGAACGAGGAAAGAGCCTTTTTCCTGATGACGGAGGGAGGTCTTCCTGGCAGTGAGGTGGGCCACGCCCCTTCATTACCAACCTGCGGCCACAGGTGACTTCCAAGGACACAGCTCGCCAGGCAGGTGCAGGAAGCCAGGCAGGGGCAGGTGCAGAGCCACTCGGAGGACGCCTAGCCCAGCACGCTGTTTCTGCAGCTCCTTCTCCGCGTTTCCATCTGGAAGGGGGTGTTCTCCCCTTCTCTGGGTCACCTGTGAGGTCAGCTCCCGCGTCCTCTGCCTTCACAGCTGGGACCTGGGTGCAGCCTCTGCAGCTTCTCTCTCTGATTGAGAAGCCCGGCGCTGCTCTGCGGGCCCTCTGCTGCACACCACTTGTGTTTCCAGTTTTCACAGGCAGCCTTCGGGTCTGAAACTTCCCCACCTGCCCAAGCGCCGTGTTTCCCTAGGCCTCTCTGTTTCAGGTTGTATTATCACCCGCAGCCGACTCCCAGGCACATCCACGTGGCATTGTGGTGGCTAGACTGCGTGCTCCCTCTGCAGACTCGACTTCGGCCTGATGCTGCATGCCTCACCACTGCCCTAGGCCCGGCGCTGGTACCTTCTGCACTTGAGCTTCCACTTGGGGATCTGTGACCCGCAGCACAGTCCCAGAGAGTGACCTCGCCCAAGAAAGGCAACGGAAGGAAAATCTGCGTGGGCGAAGTCTCATCTCCCCGGTACAGGAGAGGCGTGTACTGTTTGCTGTGGCAGCGTGCAGAGGGTGCGATTTCAAGCCCTGCCTGTATGCGGCGTTCTTCAGTTAGTACACTGCAATGCAGTCACCTCCCGGGAGCCCAGGCCTGCTCGCTTACGACCACTTGACTGCATCTCCCGTGTGACTGACAGCCCACTGGGCTCAGCACTGATCAGAAACATCTGTGGGAGAAAAACTGCAATTTAGAAAACAATTAAGTCCATCCATTTCAATTCATTTAGTTGGCCAGAGAAAGAAAAGCTCTTTCAAAGGGTAACTCGATCTGCATTGGTCTGGATTGAAGGGCAGGCAGATCTGGGTTATCCAGGTGAAAGGGCGATGCCTCTGGACACGGGGCTGCCTGGAGACTCACGTTCAGGGAGACACGGTGTCAGCCGCTCATTTTAACAATGGGTGAGCCATGGAGACTTTCTAATTCCCTCCCACTCATAAATCCTTCTTCCCTGGGCCTGGCTGACTCCCTGGGACATAGGCGCTTCTTTGCAGGGTGTCTCGCTGCGTCGCACGTGCAGAACACACGCCTCTGCTACAGCAGAGGGGCAGAAAAGAGGCGCTCCTTCCACTTAGGTTTCTGGGTGTTTTAGATTCGTTTCTAAATATCGAATACAGAAGAATAGTAACCTTGGAAACAAACCCTGGAACGTTTGACCCAATGGTGACTCTGAATTGAAAGTCTTCCACCAGATTTAAGAGAACAAATAAAAATATGCAGTTAATGCCAGTCCAAAGTCATTCCTCAATAAAACCATCTCCACACGTTTCTCATTCGTGCCCTCCTGGAACTTAGTGCCAGTAGGGTTATGGAGCCCACTGCTGGGGCCTTACTGCAGTGTCCACAGCATGACACGGAGACAGAAGACCTAAGTGCAAGATCTGCAAGCATGCATTATGTGTGTGTGTGATTGGGAAATATTAACCATCAGGTTGGGACCAGCAGATGGCGAAATGGCTACGTCACTGCACTATGTAGTTGACCGTGGTTCAAGACCCGGACCCGGTGGCTTAAACTCACACCGGGCTTGTGCATGCATGCCCAAGATCCCAAGGAGAATGGAGGACCAGGGATCATGGCATGGCCAGCCCCCCGAGGGGGTGATTTCTTGCTTTCTGTCTCTCTCTGTCGGTCTGGCGAGCGCACGCGCCCTATAGCAAAAAACCTCTCAAAAAAAAAAAAAAAGAAAAGAGAGACAGAAAGCGAGAAATCACCCCCCAGGGGGGATGGTCACGCCGCAATCCCTTCTCCTCCATTCTCCTCTCGGGATCTTGGGCAAGCACGCACACATGCCCGGCGTGAGTTTAAGCCACCGGGTCCGGGACGCGAACTGCAGTCGGCTACGTGGGAGTCCAGCGACATAGCCATTACACTAACTGCTGGGCCCAGCTTTCTGTGACTCTCTGTCTTTCTGGTAAGCACATGCACCCTATAGCAAAAAAAAGAAAAAAAGAAAAAAAACACCTCTCAAAAAGAAGTATTAATCATCAAGAAGTCCATTAGTGAAGGGCCAGTGTGTAGAAAAAGAGGACTCACTTTTTTCTTTGAAGTCCGCCTTGGGGACAACCTGAAGCATGCCCACTATCGCAGCCTGTGCTCATTTCACCGACTGTGGATGACTCTCAGGAGCCGCGTGGAGTGTGCAGTTAGGGCACACCCATTTCCTAGCGAGCCGGAGGTGCCCGACAGGGCCACCCAGCATGCGGACTGTGCTGGCACTAGGAGGCCTGGCGGCTGGCAAGACGAGCGAGAGCCGGTCTGCTGTTGGTGGACAGATGGTGAGGAGAGGGAAAGGGCCTTGAGAAGGAAGAGGCAGCTGGCAGAGGTGGCAGGGTGGGCTGTGGTTGAACCAAGGAGCCAGCAGGGCTTGGGTTTCTTTTGATTTTTTTGGAGAGGTTTTTGCTATAGGGCGCGTGCGCTCACCAGACAGACAGAGAGAGACAGAAGGCAAGAAGTCACTTCCCAGGGGGGATGGCCATGCTACAGTCCCTTCTCCTCTGTTCTCCTCTCGGGATCTTGGCCACTCACGCACACGTGCCCGGCGTGAGTTTAAACCACCGGGTCTGGGACTCAAACCACGGTCGACTACATGGGAGTCCAGTGACATAGCCATTACTCCATTACTGGTCCCAAGGGCTTGAGTTTCTGAGAGGGGATTGGGGTGATCCTGCAGCTTAGAAAAGCCACAAGTTTCTGGGAAGAGTTTATTTGACTTACTCGGGTGGGTCAGGGGATAGAAAGCCATACCTGGAGTCCAGCCACAGAGGACTTGGGGTCCTGGAAAATATCCCCGCTCTTGTTGAGAGATCTGAAAGGGTAGGGACTGGAGTGGTCGTCATCTCTGCCACGATATCATGGGAGGATTTATGGCGAGAAGAAGTCAGGATTGCTTCTTGTTAGAGGAGGACAACTGAACAACAGGAAGAAGGCCAAAGGGATGCCAAGAAAAAGACTGAACAGAAAATATTTCTAAATGCAGCTGAATGCCCTGCCACTGCCCTGCCCCCATGCTACCCCTGCGCCACTCTGGGCCCGATGATTAAGCAATGAGGAAAGTCTCTTGTTGATTTGTTTTGTTTTGTTAGAGGGCATGTGTGCTTGCCAAAGAAATGGCAAGAGTGAAAGGGAGAGAGCATGGGGGTGGGGAGTGGTCATGCCACAGTCCCTCCTCCACTTATCCCTTTGTCAGGATTTGAGGCACACGTGCACACATGCCCAGTGTGTTTTCCAAGCCACTGTGTCTGGGATTCAAACCACAGTTGGCCGTTTAGGATCCAATTCCTTTAACCATTATGCTACAGGGACAGTCCAGCTTCTTAACAGGAATAGCAAGAGGACTCTACCTTCTCCTGGGTCGGACGCGCTTGCTGAGAAAGGGAGATGTTGGGGGAACCAGCAGTTAGCATAATGGCTATGTCGCTGGACTCCCACATCATCGACCGCGGTTCGCGTCCTGGGCCCGGTGGCTTAAAACTCACACCAGGCACATGTGCATGCGTGCCCAAGATCCCGAGAGGAGAATGGAGGAGAGGGGATTGCGGCGTGACCATCCCCCCTGGGGGGTGATTTCTCGCTTTCTGTCTCTAATGTCTCTCTCTGTCAGTCTGGCGAGCGCACGCGCCCTATAGCGAAAATCTCTTCAAAATTAAAAAAAAAAAGAAAGGGAGATGTTGGGCATGGGGTGTTGGTTTCAGCTTCTCTTTTATTTGTTTTGGTTTGACGTTACTGTCTCCAGGTCAGCTCAGGACAATAGGGTCATTCAAATTTAAAGGTACTGATGAACTTATAAGAACCATTTGTCTTGGGACCAGCAGTTAGCGTAATGGCTATGTCGCTGGACTCCCACGTAGCCGACTGCGGTTCGCGTCCCGGACCTGGTGGCTTAAAACTCACGCCAGGTGCGTGTGCGTGCATGCCCAAGATCCCGAGAGGAGAATGGAGGAGAAGGGATTGCGGCGCGACCATCCCTCCTGGGGGGTGATTTCTCGCTTTCTGTCTCTCTGTCTCTCTCTGTCTGTCTGGCGAGCGCACGCGCCCTATAGCAAAAACCTCTCAAAAAAAATATTAAATTAAAAAAAAAAAAGAACCATTTGTCTTCTTTGATTTTTAAAGTTAGGCAGAAGATGTTGTGAAATAAGATCTCTAGTCATTCTGGTCATGCCGGGAATGCCCACGACTGCTCTGGGAGAGGCTGCAGCCCTCGGATGGTCAGGAAACCTGGAGCTCATTAATAAACAGACAATGATTTTCCATACAAAGTAAACAGATCTCTTCTGCACATCTAGAAGGATTTGGCTTCCAATGCCAGGGAAGTTTTAGGGTAGAGTTTTAATTTTCAAGTTATAGAAGCTTATTCTGAGCTCCAATTTCCACTTTTTTCTTCCAAGCACAGGAGAGGCCCCTGTCATGAGATACCCAGCACGGCTGCATTTGTGGGACAGCTGTGAACTAGCCTGTGGTCCCTTCCACTCAGGGACCCAGCAGAGACCCTGTAGGAAGCAGGAAGTGGAGAGCAGAGAGCCTCCCCTCTTCCCTAGAAGGACTGCACCTTAGAATGGAGTCTGCCCTAATTCCCCCACACCCCAAGCCAAAGCCTGCCCACAGCAGGCAGGTTCTGAGCCAGAAGAACTATTTCTCTGGGTTGAAATTGCCTTGTCATTGCACAGATGAGCAGAAGATTTGAATGCGAGAATTCTCTATGTGAGTGAGAGTGAGAGCTCTTTCCCCAACAGCATCGTTTTATTTACAAAACACTCTGAGCTATTGACTAAAAGGCACAACCCGATGTAACATACAGGGTGGTCCATGAAGACGGACCCCTTTCACACGAGATCACTTGAAGTGGGTCACCAGATGTGCAGTTATGTCAGTCCTTCCTGAACTGTAAAAGCAGGGGAGGCTTTCGGGGCTTGGAACGTATGTGGAAATGCAAGAAGGCTGGCCGAGCGTGGGAACCACGAGGGTGAAGGACCCGGGGGGAAGCCTGATTACTGGGGGATGAAACACCAGGAAGCAGATGGGAGGCGAGTTCCGCTCACTGCTGACATCTTTGTTCCCACAGGTGAGGTTTTGAAGTTGGGTTTGGTTGTGTTTGGCTTCTTGTTTGTTTGTTTTGGGGGGTTTTCTGTTTGTTTATTTTTGTTTTTTACCAGCCCTGTGTTTGCATTTTCTATATTCATTCAGGAACTATTTAGAGCATCTACTCTGTGATAGTTCTCCACCAAATGCTGACGCCAGGACAATAGAAAAGCAAAAGCAACGTCTTTCAGTGCCCACATTCTACAGCAGGGGTCCCCAGCTCCCGGGTCATGGGCTGGTACTGGCTTTGCCCAACAGCTTAAACACAAGCCGAGAAGCACAGGAAT
>NW_006159761.1:621489-630339 GCF_000334495.1 Tupaia belangeri chinensis
CAAGTCAGAAAGGTGGCAGGTCAACAAGCCAAGCCCCATCTGCATTACAGCCACTCCCGTCGCTGGCACCACTGCCCAAACTCCACTCCTGTCAGCTCAGGGGCAGTGTTAGATTCCCGCAGGAGCCCCCAGGTGGGACGATCTAGATGCAGGAAGACGCGCTCAGGGCTCCCATGGACCCTGCTATGGCGAGCTGTCTAGCTACTCCGTTATATAACACGGCGTGATGGTACTAGAAATGAAGTGCACAATAACCACAACATGCTTGACTCCTCCGGAAACCATTTCCCCAGCCACGCCCGATCCATGGGAAGATTATCTCCCACAAAACTGTTCCCTGGTGCCAGAGAGCTTGGGAACCGCTGTTCGAGAATGAAGAGAGAAACAGATACAGCCATGGTTTGTCACCAACATAATAGCACACACCGGGACTGCTCTGGGGAAAAGTACAGGAAGTGAGGAGAAAAGGGGAGAATCAGCAAAAGCCTCCTTAACGAAGTAACTTTGCAGGACAGTCCGGAAGGAAACGGCAAGCCATGTGTATACCAAGCACAGAAACAGCAAAGGCAAAGCCCTAGGCAAGGGTCTGCTTGCTCATCCCCAGGACAGAGCCCACGAGACTCCGGCTGCACTCGAGCCTCCCTGCAGCAAAGGCAGTAAGAGCGAGGAATGAGATAGAACTGGAGTCATAGAGAGACAATGATCAGCCTGCCTCTGGTGTCCCCAACAAGTGATCGCAGGCAGTGACATGTGGTTAGTGGGGACTCTAAGGTGAGGGCAGTGAGGGCAGAGAGGGGAGAATGTTACCCACTGGAACCAGTTGAGGCAACCACTTTTAGATTCGAAACCAGGCAAATACATCAGGCTTGCAAATATATCCTGCAAAATGAAGTACTAGAAAAAAAAAAAATGTGTGTGACTTTCAAAATCTTTTTACACCAAAATAAACTCATACCTTAATTCCATTTTCCATGAAATTTTTGAAGTGCCCCTTGAATTATGATGCCCTCTCCCAGGCAGTGACCCTTAATTTCAGATCCTGTACAAATTATTCTGTCGATCTGGGTGTGGAAACTTGGCCTATCAATGGGTTTAAAATGAAATAAACTTCATGTATCCCAGATGTTTACTGTTAGGGACAAAAGCAGGAAGAGTCATTGTATCCAGCATTCTCCATTTCAGTTTCCTGCTGCTTTTTCTCCTTTTTCTCCTCTTGCCATTACCTGACTCATCAGCTTCTCCAGAGTAGGACAGATTTCCCTCCTTTCCTTGTTTTATTTTTTTTAATATTTTATTGACAAATGAAGATTATATATACTTAAGATGCAGGACATGATGTCTGGATATATGTATACATCGTGCGATGACGAGCACGCCAGATGAATCGGCACACCGCCACCACCCTCACTGTAGCTCACCTCTGCAGACCTTGCCATCGTACGGCCGAAGATGTTCAGCTGTCCTGCACGCCGTCCAAGAGAGTGCTCCTGAGGCTGAGACAGAAGCCCTTACAGGGGACCCACCACCTTGTCCTGACCTCTAGGACTCTTCCAGCTGGTCTTTGACTTCAGAATCTTTTTCTGAAACTGTCAACAAGCTGTCCACATTTTTCCATAGGACAGAAACCAGTTTGAGATTTATGAGATTAATCCATCTTCCAAAGTTGAACCTCTTTATTTCTAACTTTGCCCTGAACAGCTTAAACAGAAGCAGTTACTGAAATCCACTGTGCTCCTCATGTCTCCAGTGACTAACACAGAGCCTGATACGTGTTGGGTTACAAATGAGAACTAGCCAGCTCAGCGGAAGCGTGGACAGTGATGCCCAGGGACCAAGTCCTTCTTATCGTGCACTGGGAGGATGCCTGTGGTTGGGACTCATCTTACGTGTTTCCTTTTTTTTTTTTTATTTTTTTGGAGAGGTTTTTTTTGTTTTGTTTTGTTTTTTGCCATAGGACGCGTGCACTCGCCAGACAGAGAGACAGAGAGACCGAAAGCAAGAAATCACCCCCCGGGGGGATGGCCACGCCGCAATCCGTTCTCCTCCATTCTCCTCTCAGGATCATGGGCACACACGCACACGCGCCTGGTGTTTTAAGTCATTGGGTCCGGGGCGCGAACCGTGGTCAACTACATGGGAGTCCAGCGACATAGCCATTACCCTAACTGCTGGTCCCCATCTTACATGCTTCCTGAAGGCAATCATGTTTCCGGATAGAAATATCCAATCCCAGGTGCCCGGGGAAACTTAAACATGCTTACTGTGCGCCGAGTCACCTGGTCTCGCCCTTCCTCCTGGTCACCATGGGCTGAACATGCCAGGTAGAAGGTGATTTGAGCCTGGTGCACCGAGCCCCAGCCCATGGCCGACACCAGAGCACCTCCCTTAGCACAGGTCTTACATCCTCCTGCAGATGGTTCAGGCTCCTGCTTCTTAGGGCCCTTCTGGAGCCCTGTGGTCCAGGCCCTGCCCACGTTCTGGAGATAGTTAGGGTTTCCCATTAATCTCTGTCTGGAGCCTGTCCTCAGATTAGCAACTGCTGAAATGCACTCTCCGTGGTGAAGACCGGAGGGCCAAAGAACTGCCACCTCCCTGGGACTGTTGCCCTGGCTTCTCACCCTCCCAGGCACAGCGTGGGAGTCGGGATGCTGCAGTCACCCCGACCACTTCATAGTCACCCTGTACTCCGGAGGTGTGAGGAGGCCCTCTTTCACAGTTTGTCACGCCCGCCTGTTCTTGGCCCCACAGAGAGCAGGCTTCGGGAGCAGAGAAGGAGCAGGTGCTTGGGCTCTTGTGGCAGAGCCGAGATTTCTTCTCAGAATGGAGATAAAAGAGTGGGGCCCAGAAAGGACCTATCCTGTCCCAATCTGTCCTGTTTATGGATTGTGCTCATTATTTATTATTGCGACTTCATGCTGCCTGGTTTAAGTTTGGAGGTGAGAGGAGTCACCCAGAGCAAAATATAGGAAGAGGGGAAAGGAAGGAGGACAGTGCTGGGCCCCTGAGGGTACGGGAGCAGAGGTAGCCTCTTCTGAAAGCCTCATTACAGTTCTGCACAGCAAGCCGTCCAGCAGCTCGGAGTCACTGCCCAGGCTCAAGCCCAACTGCAAGCTTGGGTAAGTCACTTCTACCCTTCGGCTTCAGCTTGCTGCTCTATGAAATGGGTATAAAGATTCCTTCTAGGAATCTTACGAGAACTTAGTGGGTTAGTTCATGTAAAGCATTTACAGAAGTGCTTATTAAGTACCAATACATACTAGGTCATTGGGAAAGTCATGATGTATTTTTCTACACAAAAATGTGTCATAACTTTCCAGACAATCCAGTATCTGCTATTATTATTTAATATCAAAAGCCTGATTTGGATTGGAATCTTCCTAAAAGTCATCTCCCCTTCTAAGACTCAAGATGACCAGAGTCCCCTTTCTAAGGCACATGCCATTTATAAAATAAGGGACTTTTATAAGCTTGCAAAAAAAGATTATTCTAAATGGAGATATTTTTACCACTATAACACTTTGTACAATAGCAATTCCTTTGAATTGATATGTAAATTTGTTGCCTATTGTGTATATATTTATCCAGAAAAAGGGCTTATTCTTTAATCAGATTTCAAGCTCCAAAAATAAAATCGACTCTTCTGTAGTGTTTCCTGAGACAGTGCATAGACAAAAAAATAAATAAATAAAACAAAAAAATCTAATATGAAGTTACTTGTGTAGTTAATTACCACACATATTTTCTATAAACTAGCAAGCAAAACAAAAGAAAATTACATTGACATCATTTTTGAAATGTCCAAAAATCAGTGAAGTGAATTGTACACACTCAAGACATGATAAAAGCTTATTAAGCACCTCATTAGTGCAGACTTGGAGGTGTGAGGAGGGTCTACATCTCTTCAAGACAAGCAGAGAAAGCTGGAGACGCAGGCAGCCAGGACTGACCTCAGGAGGGAGCAGGTCTTAAGGGAGGAGACTCTTGTGTTGTGAGTGAGGCCCCGCCCTCCACTCTGGCCTTCCCAGAGGGGGGACCTAGCTCTCCCAACCAGGGCCCTGCTGGCAGCTGGCCACCCCAGGCTCCAGCCCCAGGCCCAGTCCTCTTCACAGTTGTCAGTCCCCTTAAAAATAACCTGAAGAGTCTGCAATGGAGGCAATGCCTATGGGTATTCCATGTCTACAGTTTTGACAGGTCGTCCCTTCGTCCCTGGCGTAGGGGCTGGCGGGAGATTTACAGCAACATCAGCTTCTCAGTTGTCACGGACCAAATTGACAGAAATGCGGAATGATCTCTTTAACAAAGAGAAAAACAGACAGTTATTAACTTCACAAACCGAGAAGACTGAAGTTAAACGTGTTGGAAAAACTGACCCTGGTGTGGCACTGTCTTCACAATGAATCAAAATATTTCCACTCCTTACATTTGTGGCATGCATTTGAGTGAAGGGTATACATCTTGTGGATGGACAGCCTTGGGACATATATAAGCCTTTGACCAAGTCCTGTGAAATTAAATTTCTTACTTTTAAAGGTCCAGATCCAGGAGAAGTAAATAAGGCTTACTGGCGTTCTTGTGCTAGGATGATGGGCTGTGTATTAGAAAGAGCCTTCAAAGGTGGATACGTGGTCAGTCTGGTCAGAGCTCCAGAAATTCCTGTAATTGCTGGAGCCTTTTGCTATGATGTACTTTTGGTTAAGAGACTTGACAAATGGATGCCAACGAAAGAGAACCTTGGTTCCTTTCCAATAGATGCTCATGCTTTAATTTATAAAGACCTTGCATTTGAAACTCTAGAAGTTGAAGCACAAGTGGCGTTAGACATATTTCAACATGACAAGTACAAAACAGATTTCACAGGACAGAAGGCATCTCAGAACCCTGAGAGAATAGTTAGGCTACACGGAAGTGCTGACTTCATTGATGTGAGGGCTCTCTTATTCCAAGAACAAGTATTTGTTTCCAGTATAAAGTGTCTACAGTTCATAATCTTCAACCTATGCAGTCAACTCTTGTGTGAAGGTTTCAGGGTCTCTCTTTACCCAGGCACTTAAGAGCATGTCTCACAATATAGCATACGTTGTTGGAAAGATCTCACAAAACGGTAACTGAAGATCAAACTAAACTGACAGAAGAAAGCCCGTCTACCCAATTTTCCCAAATTTAAATATGTACAGTAAATTAAAATAAAATTTTTAATATTATGTTTGTGTGTACCTATAAATATTAACTTTTCTTCCTAAAAAAAAGAAAAAAGAATAACCTGAAGAATCTCCCACATTATACATGAGGGGGTGAGGATCTTCTTCAGGGCGAGTGTGGACAGCCATTGCTCTCATTCAGCTCACATGGGCAAGTTACCAGATCAGGGTTAGGGAGCTTGACTTGCTAACCTGCTTACAGGGTTGCCTTACATAAAATCAAGTATCTGCAATCTGGGTCTCATAAATATACAATTACTGTTACCTTTATAATTATATTTATTTAAGATAAATATCTTTTCATCTTCCTCAGATATCACTGTCACCCCCCCCCCCCCCATTTTACCCAAGACCCCACCTTTTCTCCAGTTTATCCCAAGAGCACAGACTTTCTGTCAAGCAGCCCTGGCCCGATCTGTGATCAATCTCTTCACCAGCCACAGACCCTGGGTCTCAAACGGTGATGCTCCATTTCCACATTTGTCAATGCAAACACCTATCTCACAGGAGCATTGAAAGGACTGAATGAAATCTCAGATTGACCAGCACAGCCTTGGCTTAGTGCTAGGGTTATTGTTGTCCCACAGTTGGGAAGGAAATTGCTGAAGGAAACGAGAAAGGGCTGAAGGGAAGAGACAGAGAAGCGTACTTCTCAGTACCTTGCATGCTGAGGAAAGGACGAAACAGCTCCTATTCAAACAGAAACTGTCAGTCCATGTTGAAAAATCAGCATGTTCCCTTGCTCATCTACAGTGGTATCAGAATATCATGCTGCACACCTTCAATAGATGTCATCTTTCCAAAGAAAGATAGGGGGCTGTCTCCATAGCCTGGTTACTAAGGGATCCCACCTGGCCTTAGCGATGCACTGATTGCCTACGAGAGCGTACCCAAAATCTCGACAGGAGGGAGAAGTGGGGAAGGCACTGCAGCGTGACCACAGACCACGGAGGTGGGGGGCAGGGAACTCTCGCTCGCTCTCGCTCGCTCGCTCTCTCTCTCTCTCTCTCTCTCTCTGCCTCCCTCTGGTGAGTGCATGCATTCTCTAGCAATAAAAAGAAAGAACCAGTAGCTAGTCCCTGAAGACTGCTCAAAAAAGGCCTAAAGAATAGATCACAGAATACTAACGGATATTTAACTCTTGTGGGCCTGGCTCTCGTAATTTAAATTTCCATCCTAATAATACGTATTGCCAGAGAGTATCTGGCAGACAAGAAGGCCTGTCTGCCACCTGCCTTTTCCTTTCTTGACAAATATCCCAAGAGGGAATGAGAACCAGATATTCTTCCATGACATCCTTTTGTTCTTCTTACAATAACCCAAATCTTTTCTGAACATGTATCTAACCCAATGCTGGAAGAAAATTGCAGCCTTCTTACTTTTGCTAAAATTCCAAGTGCAGGCGTGAGCTTCTTCCCAAGAAACTTTCTAAACATCCTTCTCAAGAGACTGTTGTTGGGAACCAGCAGTTAGCGTAATGGCTATGTTGCTGGACTCCCACGTAGTTGACCGCGGTTCGTGTCCCGGACCTGGTGGCTTAAAACTCACGCCGGGCGCGTGTGCGTGCGTGCCCAAGATCCCGAGAGGAGAATGGAGGAGAAGGGATTGCGGCGTGACCATCCCCCCTGGGGGGTGATTTCTCGCTTTCTGTCTCTATGTCTCTCTCTGTCTGTCTGGCGAGCGCACGCGCCCTACAGTGAAAATCTCTCAAAAAAAAAAAAAAGAGACTGTTGCTTACACCTCTAGCACATACCATGAACACGGTACATGAATTTAAATTTTCTCGTCATATCTTGACCCCAGTCACAAAGACACTGAAGGCACTCGGGCACTGACAAATACTATGAAGCATCTTCCCAGCTCACTGCCTCCTTTAACTGTGTCCCTCCCTGACTGCCCACAGAGAGGGTGGAGAGAAAGAGATACACAGGGCCATCCCACACCATGGACCTTTCTCCCTGGGGACAGGCAAGAAGTGAATCCTGACCCCTAACTTAGCCAGAACAACTGGTGGCCCTTCCCGGTAAAGTGAGAATTGAGAACAAAAACGAGTACTGCTGAGACCGCCAGTCACGACCTCAGTCAGTCCCTCCTGTGGCTGAACCCAGAGCAGCGAGCTCCGAGCTGAGGCTGCCCTTGCTTTCAGTTACAAGGAGGAGGCAGCAGAGAATTCCACCCACAGCGAGATCACAAAGAAACAAAGGTGTGGGGTGTGCAGGGCCTCTTCCCTGGGCTCCACTGGCCTTCTCATTTCTGGTCTTGTCCTGAGACCCAGCTGTGTTCTTGTCCTTGAATTTGGTAGGTTGCATTTGATCCATACGGTAAACATCCCTTTCTACCCAGTGAGACCAGTGACTCCATTGCTGATGTACGGATTGGCACTTCTGTCCGCGGATGTATTTCCCGAGTCTTCCTCTAGCTCTGTCTCCCTGAGGGGGTTCAAGGCCATGCATGTTTTGCCAATATCTAACCTGGATCCTCTCCTCTCTAAGCAAATACTCATTACCCAGTTCTCAATTTGCAGAGAGGCAGAGGCTTCAATTCCATTTCCAGGAGAGATCAGAAGGGAAAGGTGGGACCTCTTCCATTCCATTTTTCTCTCTTATTTTCTCCCTGAGGTTGGGAGAAATAAGAACACAGGGTATTTTGACACAGAACTGGAGAGTGAAATCGTGTATGCCAGAAACAGGGAAAGGAGGGGGATGGAGAGAACCTGGTTAGCAGATGCAAGAGCCAGGGATGCATGGAGTGAGTTCTAGCACACCACAGCACGTAGGGTAACTGTGGTCGGAGTCAATTCAATATTTACTTTAAAATAGCTAAAGAGGGTTTCAAATGTTCACAGCACAAAGTGAAGATGAAAGTCTAAGAGAGTGGATATGTTTAGTTCCCTAACTGGGATCATTACACATTGTATACATAAATTGAAAAACTACACTGTACAACTATCATATGTCAATTAAAAGACGTGTGTGGAGGAGACCAGTAGATGGCATAATGGTTACATTGCTTGACTCCCACATGGTCGACCATGGTTTGAGTCCCAGATCTGTCAGCTTAACACTCACGCCAGGTGTGTGTGTGTGCATGCCCAAAATCTTGAGAGGAGAGTGGAGGAGAAGTGATTGCAGTGTGGTCATCCTCTCTGGGGGCTGATTTCTCGCTTTCTCTCTCTGTCTCTCCAACTAGGACACATGCTCTATAGCAAAAACTTCTCTTAAAAGAAAAAACAGTGTGTGGAGAAGCGATCAGCCACGTAGAGCTGTGCCCTTCCCTCCTGCTCTGTCTCAATGCAGAAAGTGTAGAAGCCTGACAGTCTTTTCCTGCCAGTGCTCTCCATTCCCCTGGATCAAGGAGATTTCAGATCTCCTTGTGTCTGTCTTGGCAAATGTTGACCCTCCCGACCTGACTCTCTCCTGTCTGGGCACAGTGGGCAGGCAGGGCAGGCACATCCCCAGAGCTAGATGTGGGGACATGGGAGGAAGCCTTGGCTGCAGATGCAAGTACGCTCTCCAAACCTGTGTTGGGCATAGAAACGAATCCTTGATCCTCGACCCCTAGGTTGATTTCTACATTGGCTAAACCATTTGGATGAAGGAATGTGACTGGTCCCGTAGAATTCCCTCCAATCTTGAAGATACTGTGAGGAATG
>NW_006159761.1:630370-662513 GCF_000334495.1 Tupaia belangeri chinensis
ACGAAAGGCTAAACATCTAACTGCACATAAGCTGGACTACTTAAGACACTGCCGAGTAACAGAGATGTAATCCGTCAGCCTATCTCAGTTGTCCTCCTTTACGCCCTAAACTAGCAAAAGGTACATGTGCCACCCGTGACTGCAGTCAGAGCCTTCACGTCTTCTCGATCCCTTCTTTCTCTCACTCACCACATCCTAGCCACCTACTGCTGTTGGTTTTACCTTCCCAGCGTTTTCTCCATGCCTATGGGAACTGCCTAAATCCAGGCTCTTTTATCTGTAGTTGTAATGATTACCTTAGCTTTCTGGTCGCCACCTTTGCCTCCAAACCTCTCTCCACCTTGTAACAAGACTTACCTTTGTGAAGTAAATCTAGTGAGATCAGGTGCCCTGACTACAAACCCAGGTAGTCCCTTTTCTTACAGCAAAATCTGCTCGAATGAGACTTGTCACCATCTGCCCACCTCCATCTTCAGCCACTTCATTTTCTTCTGTTGTGCTTTCCCCTCTTCCAACAACTACGCAGCTGCAGCCACCAAGCCCAAAACGGGTACTCCAGCCATACTGATAGTTGCCATTTCTCAAATCCCTTGTCTGCATGTGCGGTTAAATGCCCAACCATGTCACTAGGCCTGAGGTGGTCTTTTCCATGGGCCTTCCACCTCTAGAACAGCCACTTACCCTTAGAGTCTCAGGTTAAAATTTCCATCATGTGTGGCAAATTCACATTTGTTCTTTCTTTCTCTTCTTTCTGAGCACTCTCATGGTTAAATCTCACATAAAGTCACATCATCCATCCCCTGATTGTCGACATCACTAACCGACCCCTAGGTGATGCTCCTTCATTTCAGTTTTACTTCCTGCTTCATTTTCACTCCATCTGACACTGCTTTTGTCTTATGCTATGTTTTGGACAATGGGTTATCTCTCAAAAGTTCATGTTCTGGAAGCTTGGTCCTAGTGTAATGGCTTTGGGAAGTGGCGAGACCTCTAAGAGGTGGAGATTAAAGGAGGGTGCCATCCAATGGCTGGAGGCACAGGAGGGACAAATAGAGGAGGTAGGAATTCTGTTTCTTCTCTCTTCCACCTGTCTGTTTTCTGCCAGTCATGTTGTAATAGAGCACCAGAGGCTGGCCTGATTACATTCCTACCAAAACTGTGAGCCAAATAAATCTATATTTTTTAAAAAATACACATTTAATTAAATTAATTTGTTATTATTTAAAAGTTTCTATAGGCCACACTCATGAGAGACAGAGAGAGAGGGGAAGTGAGAAAGCAAGCTGCCAGGTCCAGGACTTGACCTGTGGTCAGCCATATGGGAGTTTCAGTGACTACCACCGTGCCACCTGCTGGCCCCTAGGTCTCTAATTTTTATAAATCACTCAACCTCAGTGTTTCTGCTTAGGAACACAATAACTGACTACTACATCTTAATTATTAGAAGATAGCAATGCAGGACATGCATTGGATGATTCAGTCCAACATCCTAGTATCTAGGTTTCTTAAACACCTCTCTTTCATTGAGCTGCCTTCCACACTACATCAGCTATTCATCTACATGTTCATAACTACACCACCTCATCACTGATAACTCCACCATAATCTCAATTTAATTTATTCCATTCTCCGACCATAACCTCCATCAGTCTCTTCATTCCCTGTAGTGTCCCGGCTCCAACTTCATGAGGATTTTTAATCTATTAATCTCTTTTCAACATTTTTGTCTTAATATTCTGTTTCATTCTTACTCTTCTTAAATTCCATGGTCAATTGGCATATTCATTTCTTTTACTACACTCTCAATTCCACATCTTTCACTTGGAAAAAAACACAACTCTGCTTAAATTTATCTCTGTACCTTCAGTCATGCAAAAGAATGAGCAGAAGACAAATGCACATGGTTATGAACCTGAAGTGAGCCATCCACTGCTTAAAGACCACACTATATTCTGAGTTCATTCACCCTACCACATACAAGGGGGCTTCAAAAGTTCACAAAAAAGGGAAATTAAAGTACAAGTTTATGCTGATGCAAATTTTTTAAGTCATGCAGTTTTTTCATAATATCCATTTTCCATGAACTTCTGAAGACGCAGTATACTTGATAACTACTTTTCTCATTTTCCTCTCTTCTCAAGTCCACAATATGCCACCTCCATATTCACTCTCAAATAATGATCTTATTTTCCCTATTTCACTGAGAAAATTAAGGCAACTTAAAAGGTCTTTCATAGACTCCCACCACATTTGCCACCTTCCCTCCAGAATCTCCACACATAAACCCTGGCTTCCCACCTGCTTCGAGAGAGGGTTTCTCTACACTCCAATTTACAGCCAATGCCTCCACTTGCAAACCAGATTCTGACTTGTCTCAGTTACTCAGTGACATTGCTCTAGCAATAAAATCCTTCTCGTAACCCTATATTCTTTGTCTGACACTACCTTATGTGTTTGCAAATTGATTTCCCTTTCCAGCAAAAACGCCTTGAAAGATTTGTCTATATGCACACTATAATCCAGTTCTTGTCCTCCCATACCTCTCCAGTCCAGTTTTTTTTCCCCTAAAAACCTTATAAAAACTACAATGACCAAGTCTCAGTTCTCTTACGTACTTGCAAGAAGTATTTGGCATAGTCAGACCTCTGTCCTCCAGGTATACTTTCTTCTCTGGCTTCCAAAACAGCTAACTATTGGTCTGCTTTATTGCTCACTCCTCTGTATTCTGCCTCGAGGATTCTGCCTCTCCTTCCCAGACTCTTTAAGTATTCCAGAGCTCAGTCTTTGTCCTTAAGTCTCTTTTTCTTCATTCCTTTGGTCATCTCATCCAGAATTATGACTTTAAACACCATCTCTATGCTAATAGCTTCTGGTTCTCCACCTCCAGCCCAGAATTGTCTCCAGGACCTTGACTTGCATCTTCTATATCCTGAATCCAAGCACGTTTCACTATCTTCAGGGCTACCACCCTGGTCTGAGCTATCAACCATCTCTCTCTCTTGAATTGCTGAAGTATTTGAATTCAAGGGTCAATTCTTTATAGGGGCCATATGGTTGATTTTCTTGCCTCGTAGGTCACACAGTCTTTGTGGCAACCACACACCTGTGTTGTTGTGCAAATGGGTGTGGCTGTGTTCCAATAAAAGCTTATTTACAAAGGCAAGCAGCCAGATTTGGACCACTAGCCATAGTTTCCCAGCCCACAGTCCACGTGGTCTCCTTGGACCATCGTCAACTTACTCCACACAGCAGCCAGAAGAATCCTTTTAAAACACATGTCAAGAGTTAGCCAGGGGCCATGTTGGTTAAGGCAGCTAGATCCCACATGGTCGACTGCACAGTTTGAGTCCTGGACCAGACCTACAGCTTGAAAAACATGCTGGACATGTGTGCATGCATACCCGAGAGGAGAATGGAGGAGAAGGGATTGCAAAGCCACCCTCCCTGGGGGGTGCTTTATCACTTTCTAGCTCCTTTTCTAGCTCTCTGTAGCAAGCACACATGTCCTATCACAACATTAAAAAATAAAACATAGGGGCCAGAAGATGGTGAGATGGTGTAATGGTTATGTCGCTGGACTCCTCCTATGTAGTCGACCACAGTTTGAGACCCAGATCCAGAGATAACTGATATGTTCAGAGTCATTATTGAAATAAGGGAGCAGCCTGAAGGTTGAATTTTGCTAGGTACATGGAATAACGGAGTCTTTTTTAAATAGGCAATTATAGGGTCCAGTAGATTGCATAATGGTTATGTCACTGGACTCACACATAGTTACCTGCAGTTTGAGACCCAGATCCAGCAGCTTAAAACTCATGCTGGGCATGTGCACATGCATGCCCAAAATCTCAAGAGGAAAATGGAGAAGAAGGAATTGTGGCATGGCCATCTCCCTGAGGGCATGATTTCTGAAGGAAGTACAGTGTGGCTATCCTCTCAGGGCGTGATTTCTCGCTTTCTGTCTCTCTCTGTCTCTCTGTTTCTCTGATGAGCACACACACCCTATAGCAAAAATCTCTCTAAAAAATAATCAAAATAGATAATAAAACATAAGTCAGATCACATCATTTCTCTAATCAGAACTATGCAATCGATCCCATCTCATTCAGAATGAAAGTCAGAGTCCTCTCTATACCCAAGACTCTGCACGATCTGCCCCAGTTATGCCCGACCCTCATCTCCCGCTACACTCGCTACAGCAGCACTGGCCTTGCTGTTTCCCAAACATGCCAGGCACGCTCTAGACTCAGGACATTCACACTGGCCTGTTCTCTTTCCCCAGACTCCCAGTGCTTCACTTCTTTCACTTTCCCTTCTTCACTTCACCTCTTCAATGAACCCAATACTGACCACTATTTGAAATTACAACCTTCCCCTGCAACTCCCAATCCCCCTTACTCTATGTTTTTCCTTTTTTTCCAAAAAACTTAGCATATTCTAAAATTTTTAAAATGCACATGTTTATATTATTATGTCTTAACCTTTCCTGCAATAAGCTCTGTAAGGCCGGAGAGCTTAAGCTTTGTTCCTTGGTGTAGCTTGAGATCCTAGGGCTCTACCTGGCACATAGTCGGCATCCAAAAAGCTAAATCTGTATAGACAAGTCCCAGAGATGGAGAAGGTTACTATTTTCTTTATATTAATATAATATTTTTATACAACATACTAACTATCTTAATATAATATACTAATTATATTAGGTAATATTTTTCTTTTGAAAAAGCAATAGCATACATATACATGGTTGTTACAGCACAACTTTATAATCAAATAACCTGGAGAGCTTTTTATTAATCTGTATTTCCACTTCACAGAATGGAATATGAAATATTCCATCAGTCAATCAGCTGGTTAAACACTAGACTTGTATTTATTTAACACAACCTTCTATTCATGACTCTGGTCGACAAAATCCCAACCCCAACTTTAACTCTTCATACAGGGACCAGCAGTTGGCGTAATGACTATGTCACTGGACTCCCCTGTAGTCAACCATGATTCGAGTCCCAGACCCGGTGGCTTAAACTCACGCCGGGCGCGTGTGCATGTGTGCCCAAGATCCTGAAAGGAGAATGGAGGAGAAGGGATTGTGGTGTGCCCATCCCCCCTGGGGGGTGATTTCTTGCTTTCTGTCTCTTTGTCTCTCTCTGTCTTTCTGGCGAGCGCATGCACCCTATAGCAAAAACACTCTCAAAAGAAAAAAAAGAAAAAGAAAGAAAAGAAAGAACTCTTCCTACATACCAATCTTTAAGTCCTTTTGATCCTGGATTTTTATTATTATTTATGTATTTGTCTTTCCCATTAGTGAGCCATCATCTTCTTAGACATTTTCTATGTTTATTTGCAGAAATGAAGACAGTACCCACCATATAGCAAACGGTCAGACCATGCCGACTTCATGAGTGTACGATGGTGCTGCACAGACACGGTTGTCTGACACAGAAACATTGGCTCTGCAAGTCAGTAATTGTTTAAAACATCTCTCTCAACCCCCACTCTAAAGACATGTATACATACACTCTACTAATTGACATAATTTAAATCTATTTTTCACATATTTGCTTAATTAGCTTGCAGTGACCTCTGCAAAAACACTGGCCTCTGATGATTATAAGAGGTAGTTTTTTTGGCCTGGACACCAAAGCATCAAAGAGTCAGCTGGAACTAAGGAAAGCAATAACACAACTGGTTTTAATTACTCATGACAGGGAGCTGAATATATCTGACATAGGCCTTCTCCCCAATACATCACTCAAAACAGCCCAGTTACAGGAAATGGGAAAGAGAAAAAAAAAAAAAGATGGTGATAAAATGCATCCATAATACAAAGCAGATCATCTTTCATGTGGACAACCTTATTCATTTAGTTTTATATTTTTATGACAGTACCCAATCTATAACATTACTGATCCCTGAAGACTTGACTTGCATCTAACTGGTACTCGGCACTGGCAGCTCAGGTTCTCAGAAGGATGGGTGAACCCTGCACCCATTCACGAGTTTGCAATGAATTAATCTGTGAAATACAATTGAACAACTTCAACTTCTAGTCAACATTCACAGGAGGATTAACTTCATCTATAACCTTGTGAGTTAGTTTCTTCAGACCTGTTGCTTAGCAGGAAATGAGCAAGATTAGGAACTACTTTTTTATAATTCACACCCAATTTTAACTTCTCTTTCTTATCAGGTACACACCTTCCCTAGTGAAATTATGGGCCTTGGGTTGACCATATCCTTGGGTTGGCTACTATTCAGAGAAAGAGAAATACCTTCTAATAGGCAGAGCTCTACCTCAAGACCTAGTCTTCACATGCAAATCGCTCCCCCAGGTGCTTGTCAGATCCCAGAGCTCACTGCTTCTGTGTATCACCTGGTTCTTGCCACTTGGATTAGTTAATCACTGTGTGTGAGTGTGTGTATATGCAATTAGTTTATTTTCTTCCTCCATGAGACAGACAGAAAGAGATAGACTGGCATCCCCTACACGGGGCCCTCATGCCATGACCCAGCCCCAGCCTCAGCCAGTCCAGATCACAGGCATGAGCACATGTGTCCAGCATGTGGAGGGAGGCCTTGGGAAGAGGGTCCAGAACACAAAGCCTTGCTCTGCTGCTGTGTCCCTGCCTGGCTCTGATCACTGTTTTGACCAGTCTTGGTCATCCCAGTGCTCTTGACTTCAGAAGCCTTTGTTTTTCCTGCTTCTTTATTCTGACTCCTCCTTGTTGCCCCCAGAAACCAAGAGTGCCCTAAGAGTTTCTGTCTTTACCATTGCATTGCATTTTTCAACTGTTTTGATTTCCTGCAGTGCACGAGGGCCTTTGACGAAGGCTGAGATGAATGAATACTCCATCATGGAGCTCAGAACTTCATAGGGGAAAGAGCAGGTAAGCTGAAGACCATGAGTCCACAGACATGCTGTGGTATGGGTGAGGGTAGCCCAGAATCAGGGCACTAGCCCAGCTCCTGGTTAGACGGAAGCTACCCAGGAGTCAGCAATGCCTAAGCAGTCGAGGCCAGACAGCAGAGGGTGAAAGATATTCTGTGCTAAAGTAGCAACTTCTATAAATGTCCTGGGCCATAAATCATGGCTCCTTCAGAGAACATAAGCAGTCAAGTGCAGCTGTAGGGGTGTGTAAGTGGCTGGAGAGGTCATGCAGAGATGGGGATTCACCCTGTAAGTCCTGGGAGCCAGTGGAAGTTTATCTGTGATGTGGCCAGATCTGTGCTTTAGAAAGACCGGCCTCAACATGGAGGGTGGATTTAGTAGCCAGCACTTTCCCCCAGCCTGGTCCTAGCTTGCATTATCTTTCTGTGGTTCTAAAGAGCCCAGTCCCTCCCCCCATCAGTGACCACAAACAAAACTAATGTTCAGAATTATTTTAAGACTTGATAAAAAGTACAAATTATAGGGACCAGCAATTGGTGTAATGGCTATGTTGCGGGACTCCCATGTAGTCGACTACAGTTTGAGTCCTGGACCCAGTGGCCTAAACTCATGCTGGGCGAGTGTGTGTGTGTGCCCAATATCCCAAGAGGAGAATGGAGGAAAAGGGATTAAGGCATGGCCATCCCCCCTGGGGGGTGATTTCTCGCTTTCTGTCTCTCTGTCTCTCTGGAGAGTGCACACACCCTGTAGCAAAAACCTCTCCAAAAAAAAAAAAAAAAAAAAAAGGAAAACCTCCTCGGTGTGACAACCCCTGGGGGGTGATTTCTCGCTTTCTGTCTCTCTGTCTCTCTGGAGAGTGCACACACCCTGTAGCAAAAACCTCTCCAAAAAAAAAAAAAAAAGTACAAATTATGTTATCCCATTTCACAGAACCAAACTCTCATGGTGATGGAGCCTGGGAATCCCTGTATGTAATGTCCCCAGTGATCTTGAGGCAGCTGGACTAGGGGCAGTGCTTGGGAGCTAACATGGGCTGTCGCTCATAGCACCAGCTTCCAGGTAGGCAGAGGGACACAAGCAGTGTGTTGACTCCATCAATCTGAAAGCGAAGGTGACTGGGGTGGGTCTCACTCAAATGCCCTCCTTCCACAGTCCCTGCGACTCTACTTCCGGCACCACAGACCTCAGCCTCTTACTTATCCTTCAAGAACTTCTGCTTGTTCTGTAAATAGCATATCCAAACCTTCACATGGCCTCCCAGGCTAGTCTAGGCCTCAGGCTAGTCTTCTCAAGCCAGGCTTCTCTTTACTGGTACCTAGCATTAACAGTTCAGAGGGAGATCTTGACACAATTTACCTCCCAATTTCTACCTTCTCCGTTAAATGAAAGATACACATGGAGCTGGGAAATTGTGGAGAGTAATAAAGACACGGAAAATTTCTAAGGAGAATGCAGAGTGACTTGCCTAAGGAGGAAAGAGACCAGTAGTCAACCTCAAAGACCTCAAAAGGGTTGCACAGGACCATCGTGTTCTTTCCTCCATAGGGTCAGAAATCCAGGAAGGGAGAAATCTGACAACTATGTGAGTTGTTGAGTACTGGCCAAGCAGAAAGTTAAGAGGTAAATGATTAAGGGTACTGGTGTAAAAGAAATAGGCAATGCTCACGAAGGCCCTAAGAAGAAGATGCTAATATGCTCCGAGATTTATAAAGGACTGTAAAGCGTGAGCACCTCGCTGGCCTCACTGGGTCTGCGGTGATAGCTACCATTTGACTGCGTTTCTTCTCTTGCTCACTCCGGTTCTGAGCCACGTTCTGCTATGTTGCCTTAGAGCACAGTGAGTGACACATAGCAGCTGGGAGCACGGTGAGTGGAGAACAGCAGCTGGAAGGCCATGGGCAGAGTGGGTGATGTGACTTTTCCAGAGCAATAAATGAAACCACCAAGGGAATGCCACAACAAGGCAGTAGGCATTTATAGTGATCGCTGCCCTCCTAAGTGAGAGCTGTGTGCTGTAAAATATGACCTCCACGGTAACAGCACATCTATGTCGCATACCTCTTTCCTGAAGCTAATTCTTGGCACTTCATGGGAGACTCAGTGTATACCACACACAAGAATGTGTTCAGCATGAAAACACTGGAGCGTTTTTAAAGACCATCGAAGTTATATTTAAACATCCGGCTAATAAAAAGTGAATTACATTTTTTGCAAAGATTTTAGATTATCTTTAATTCAGTCAATGCCTTATATTAATCCAGTTAGTTCCATCTTCGGGGTTAGTATTTCTATGCTGCTCCTTTTTCCAATGTGCATTCATTTCAGTCAAGGACCCAGAAGCAGCTGCCATGAAGCAAGCAGAACTGGAAGCCAATGGCTAAAATTAGATTATCGATGACATTTGCTTATCAGACTGAAATCTCAGGGTAGAGCATTTTCCTCTGAAAGAGGACACTTCTCCTTCACTGCCGCACAGACTCCTGTTGTCCAATTACATTCCTAACGCATAGCTGGGCAGTGAAACTGACCTAAAATAGAAAGTGAAAGCAAGTGCCTTTTCTGCCAAGACATGGCTAGAGACAAAATTAAGTGGTGAACCTGCTGCATAAGACTCTTTTGACTATGCCTTCAGAATTAGGTAGAGATGCTCGTCCCAGAGAAGTGGGATGTGGGAGAGAAGTGCAGCCAGGGCCGCTAGGTGGGGAGACGGGTCTGGGCTTCCTCCCATCATCCTGGACTACTCCATTGCACGCATTCCCAGGGACCAGGACAGGTTAGAATCTGTGCAAGTTGTTCCTTTTTTTCTGCTTTCATGTACACTTGTATGGTTAGGTGTTTACAGCACTTTCTTAAGGCAGATTTCCTGATGTTTCACTCTGCGGAACCGAAAATTTGCTCAGAAACTCCGAGGACTACGTGCGAGTCTCAGCAAAGGGTGTGTGTTACCTCGTTCGTGAACACTGGCACTACTGCTGACATGCATTCATCCTTCTCTGTCCAGTCTGCACACAGAGCACCTCAGACGAGGCACCCGTCTCAGAGTGCGCTGCTGGGTCAGTGCCCCACGGTCAGGAGCGGCCATGACTGTGCAGCGCGAACATCCACACGGGCACGCACTGCTCGGGGAAGCCGCCCTGCTGCTCCTGGCCCAGCACCCCCAGCCCACTCTTCCCAATGAGACTGAGGAGCGTTTCCATGTCCCGAGTCACGCTGCTGTCCGCCAGGTCCAAGAGGCAGCCCTCCCGGGCCACGTTGTCCTTCAGTATGATGACGCCGTCTTCTTTCAGGCCATCTCGGCACCGGCAGAGAAACGCAAGAAGGTCCTTGTCAGTCAGGTACCCTACAGGAGGCCATGCAGGTGGGTGTAGGAAGAGAGGGTGCCGAGGGAGGGGAAAGGAGGAAAGGACAGGGGCTAGAATCAGGAGACCGTTCTCCACTGCTCAGAGTCATTTAACAGCCTTGTGTTCAGTTGCAGGACACTGGGAATTCAGGAAAAAGGATGCATGTCCTCTTTGAGGACACTTAGGCCCCTTTCTATAAAAGAGATATCTACCTGGCCCTCTACCTGCCAGGCATGAGCTAAGCTAATGTCTCCCCAACAAGTCCTTCCTTGTCCCAGCTGTGTATAACTCCTGTATTGGGTCTCCTACACACACGCTCAGACACAGACACACACACACGCACACACACACACATGACCTAATGCACTGCTGACTCATTTTCTGGGGATTTTAAATCTAAGAATGTCTAGTTCTGCCAATAAATGGACATTAACTTTTTTAACCCCACTTTTAAATTTTTGTCAAATATTTATATTTCTTCAAGGATTTAACTCAGTTCAAAGGCATTTACTCCATCCCTAGAGGGAAGAGAACAGAGGGTGTCAGGGGAGATGTCAGAGGACCAGCCTTTGGGTCACCCATAGGACACCCACTAGCTCACCTCCTGTGTGCTCCTGAGCCCTGCGGTGTGGTCTCTCTGACTGAGAAGTAGGGAGAGGGAGAGGCAGAGGCCACGCCATGCAGGACTAACCGGAGACCCACTGAATCCAGATGACATCGTATCTCCCTGAGGGTGGCGTGAATTCCTGCAGGCTATAGCAGTGGTAGTTTTCTACCTTGTCCCCTTTGGCCTGCAGGTAGTTGGGGGCTTCCAGGAGGAATGACTCCATCATGTCCACCAGCTCCACGCTGTTGAAAACCGGCAACAGGACATGCTTGCTGACCCTCCCTATGCCGGAGCCGCAGTCCAGGGCGCAGTCTGTGCCGGCTCTCCCAGGCCCCTACAGAGAGGAATTCGTGAGCCACTTCAGGTATAGAGACCCACCTGGCTTTTGGATACTGCAGTGACCTCTTTAATCAACTCTATTTAGGTGGATTTTAAGCCCAGCCAGTGATGGTGGTTAAGGGGACTGGATCCCACATAGCCGACTAGGGGATTGAAAAACAGACCAGGCATGTGTGCATGTGTGTCCCAAATCCCAATTGCCTAAAACCCCAAGAAGAGAATGGAGGAGAAGGGATTGTGGCATGGCTTCAGCCTCAAGGGCTGGAGGGGTTGCTTTCTGTCTAATTTTCTTTTGTTCTCTCTCTCTATCTCCATCAAGTCCACATCAAGTAAATTAAAAAAAAAAAAAAAGAATTTTATGCAGTACAATACACCATTGTAAGTATGTAATTCAGTGAGTCTGGACAGAGATTTCAGCCAGGTGCTCACTACCCCGATTGAGATATAGAACCTTCAACTACTTTAAAGACAAGTTTCTAAAGAATTTCAAACTAAGATGGTCAAAAAAGCAATATTTTAGGTTTAAACACTTGACAAATTTCTCCAAGAAATGAGCCCTCGGTAGCCCTATGAATACAGAATTCTGTTACTATAAATCCGAGCGGAACCCACCGCTAAACGAATCTGTACTGTAGGTTATTGTGCTGAGGGGAAAAAAAGAGTAAATGGTGAGAGTCTGAGTTTCAAAATTACTTCAAAAATTCAATGGGAACATTTAGGTTTACATTGGGATAATTTAAATTTTCTTTTTAAACCGATTTAGGAGGCTCTGAATATCTGTCCCTCTTTTGTAACTGATAAATTTGGAAACCTGAGCTGAAAAACGCAAATCGTTCTATTCTCAGGCCAGAACCTTATTTCAAATCCAGCCCCAACGGCACACAGCATGTTCATGTGGACGAAAGGCAGTTTCGGCAAAGTCTCCTCTCCTCCTTCAATGCTAAAATACGTGTTCTGCCTTTTTACCAGAAACTACAGGATTTATTGGGCACAAAACCCTGAAAACGTTTTCTAAAGTAGGCCTGTGCATTAACTTAGCTGGGGGTGAGGGGATGAGGAGGGTAGCAGTAGGGAGAAATCAGCCAATATACTTCCTCAAACTCGTGTCTATAAAACGTTACGCTCTCTGATTTATGAAGATTCAGCTGGTCTACATTATTTGCTCATAATTGAGATGGCTGCTGAATAGGTTTCATGCTAGAAATTACAGTAACTAGATACTTGAAGTTGCCAATCAAGATCTTAAGGAGAGAGCCTACTCTTGATTTCTCAGGAACTAAGGATTAAAAAAGAAATTGGCGAAGGATCAAAGGTGAAGTATGAGCAGAGAGAGAAGCAGAAAGCTGCTCTCCAGGCCCCAAAGGCCTTCAGCATGCTGGAAAGGTACAACGGAGATCAAAAAGTGCAGCAATTGGAGCGTCTTTTCAAACGGGCCAATAATAATTACGGTTACTGAGTGATTCTATGTAGCAAGCTCTTTACATATATAATAGCTACAGTCATCAAAAAAAAAACCTCATAAGGTAGTGATTATTATCCCCATTTTGGAGATACGAAAACTCAGATTTCTAACTGTACAGAGCCAACGACAGAGCTAGAATTTGAACAGAAACTGTCTGACCAACAGGAACAGAGCCAGTTTCATATTAGGGATGTCATCTCGACTCTGATCCCCTTGGTGGTGTCTGTCTAATGCTGTGGTAACAAGAATTCTTTTTTCGTACTTTTTTAAGGTTGTTGCCACAGGGTGTGTGTGCTCACTGGAGAGAGACAGTGGGAAGGAAAGTGAGAAATCACCCCCACAGAGATTGGCCACACCACAATCTTCTTGGGATTTTGGGCATTGCATGCATAAACGCCTGAAGTAATTCTCAAGCCACCAGATTCAGGACTCGAACCATGATTGGCCATGTGGGAGTCCAACACCTTAACCATTACACTATGTGCTGGTCCCACTGTGACAAGAATTCTAAAAGAAATTTGAGGAAAAATAATAGAGAGGTAAGACATTTGTGGGACACAGATATGGTTTATTATCTGTTGCTGACAAGTATAGTATTCTCAACTGGACTGGTCTGAGGTGTATATCATGCTGGGTAAAGTCTCTTTATAATCTAAATGATGTATAGCAATTGAATGTATAAATAATAACAATAAATAATAAAAAATAAGCTTTTTAAAAGAATTCTAAGGCTCTGTTCACACTGAGCACGGAAGAGATCTGTGATTGACTAGTGGGTCTGCCTTGAGCGTGGGAAGGGAAGTAAGAGTACATTGCTCTGGGTTTGCCACTTCTGCTTACGCTGTCACCTCCCTCGTGCCAGTACTGTAATTTAAACCAGCCTCATTCAGAGAAAGGTCTAAGCTAAAGGTTTATCTCATGAGTGTTGTAAAAGCAGCATCTTCTAAGTAAATTCATACATAACATAAACAAGATGGGGGAAACAATAGAGAAATTATTTTAAGCTCTTAGAAATGACTGTACTAGACATTTCTAAGCCCAATAACAGACTCTCATTGCAAGTTGTTTTTATCATTACTTTGCTCAAGCCACTTCTATTGATCATGTTGTGCTTATTAATGTAGTTTTAGAAGTAGAACCATGGAACAATGAAGCAAAGAGCCCTCAATCCAGCCATGATTCTCCAAGGAGGCCCTTGAAACTCTCAGCAGAAGCTTAGCACCTCTAACTCACTGATGGCTAATGCTTTCACTTTTTCAGATGAAGCCAAATCCCAGAGAGGTGAAATGCTTGAAAATTCTCATCCTCTAATGGAAAGTCTTCACCAGTTTAGATGTGGGATATTCGACAACAACTATTCTTCAAAATATTGGTATTTACAAAAGCAGAAAGGCTCCTTTCACTCAATGCCACAGACCTCTGGCCTCTCCTGAGGCCTCATCTCTTTAACACATTTCGTCTGTAGAAGGTGCTGCCTCCCATACCCTGGCACCAAGGCCCTTTCTGTCTCTCATTCAAATGCAGCTCCTCCAGAAGGGATATTTAAAGAATGATCTCAGGACGTTTCTCACCTCTGACACCCCCACTGCCTGAGCTGTGACAACTGAAATGTGGCACCACTGTGGCTAGAACTGCACAGGATGTGTGTCTTTATAACAGATGTTTTGTTATTTTCATTTTCACTCATCGTGCCATCTTCATGTGTAAGGATTCACATAAAACAATAAAATGCTACTAGCAATTGCATTTTAGTTTTGATTCTGCCTATATATTTTGTTTTGAAGAACATTAAGTTCATCCAGTGGAATTACAAACCAAAATGAATGAATGTAGTTGAATGAAATTTGCCACTGTATAAAAACCATAAAATACAACAAGTTTATATTGAAATATAACAAGTTATGTTGAAATATAACAAGTTAGACCCAGATTTTTTAGTCATCGACTCTGGAAAATGTCAAAAAATAAATACCATCCAAGACTAATTACTGTTTATGAATTGTTATATTCCCCACTGGAAGCTACAACGGAGGAAAGTTGTCAGCTATGACACTGACATCATGTTGGTATCACTTGTTTATTTGCTAAAGTAAGTACATTTGCAACTAGTTTAAACACCTCTTCTGCTGTCCCAAGTCACTAAGTGTTGAAAGGGAAGCAAAATTCTAAATTAAACAATCTGCCTTTTCTCAGCCGGCATAGAATAAATCACGCAGATATTCACATTCCCTAATTCCTTCTATCTTGACCTGGATACTAATTTAGCACATTATTAAGGTCACATATCAGTCATCAAAAAGACTGTGTTTGTTCTTAGTTAGAGGTCACAGCTTTACAATGAGCCATGTCTCCTAAGAAGAGCTCCTTATGCTTCTGTGAAACGAGCAGGCTGCCTCTTCTCCAACATAAACAGACAAGCATAGGCTGTTTCCTTTCCCAGGGCCGTGGGCGTGCTGTGGCTCTGCTGACCAGTATCCCTATGGTCAGCTGGGCATTCCACAGAGTGACAAGACAGCTGGATTACTAACTAAGCTTCTGAAATGCTTCGGGATCAAAGCCAGCTTCACCACAAGGCAAGCAGGAGGGATTGCTCTGGGCCAGACTGAAGGAGAGTTAAGGTCTGTGGCCCATAGGAAAAAAAAAAAAAAAGTGGGGATTTTTCAGCTTCATGAGACAAATGGAAAAAATATGTCATGGTTATGAATGAGGAGTCTGGTGTCAGACAGAATTGGCCAAGCCAGCATCCCAGCTCTGTCTCTCCCAAGTGTGAACCCTGACAACTTATTTAACCTTTCCAGGACTCAGTTTCCACAAATGCAAAACCAGAGCTACTAATAGTACCTGCCTCCAAGAATCATTATGAAGACTAAATGAGATAATGCTTCTAATGCACTTGGGATGACTGACCATCTCAGAAAGCGGGGTCAGTGAAATCGGTCAGTGTCCTGACTTGGAAGCACTCCAGGTCTGCCCAGCCTACACACTCATGGGCCCATGGTCATGAACCCCAGGTTCTCTGGTCCCATGACAGCTAAATCCTGACACTCTGACAGGAGGATGTCCTGGTCCCATCTCTATTTCCAGGCTCTGGATTCAGGTTCTGGGTGCTCCAGGGAGGTTGGCTATGAGGTGAATCTCATCCCAACACAAAGGACACTATTTTTTTTTTTTTAGAGAAATTTTTCTGCATTCACCAGAGACAGAAAGCAAGAAATCACTCCCCCACACAGGGAAGATGGCCTCTCTGCAACCCCTTCTCCATTCTCCTCTCAGGATTTTGGGCACACAAGCCTGGTGTAAGTTTTAAGCTACTGGGTTCAGGTCTCAAACTATGGTTGACTACATGGGAGTCCAGCGAGTAACCATTATGCCATCTGCTGGTGGGACATTCTTAATTACAATGCTGAGTAGGGTGACAGTCTAACCACAAAGCCTAATATTTATAATTTCCTTCACTAGAATGAATAGAGCTCTACATTTCAAACAAATGACTTCATAATGAATTAGAACAAAATCTGTTTTCCAGTTATGTATTTATGTCTTCATCAGGACCAATGGCAGGCGTACTCTGTGGATTAAGTCTATTCTAACAACTAGATGAAGTTCCTAAAAATGGACATGTTAAAAGAAAGCCTGTTATTATTATGGACATGTTAAAAGAAAGCCCGTTATTATTAATAGTAACAATTAACTATACTTATCAGGAACTAATTCTGTACACTAAGGCAGGTACTTAACATGTGTCTTCTCATGTTATCTTTGCCTTGTTCTATAAGGTAGATTTCATCATCATGCCCTACTCACAGGTAAGAAATCTGAAATTTAGTGCATTTAAGTAACAAGGCTGAGGTTACTTAGGCGATAAAGAGGAGAACAATAGTGACTTTAAAGTCCAAGGTTTAATCCCCTTCACTATTCTGTCTGTCTCCGTAGGACACAGAAGTAAGGAGGTGAGGATTCATCCAACACCAGGACCACAGAGAGATCACAGTCTTTGCAAGGCAAAATCTGAACTAGGAACAGAGAGTATAAAGGGATTCTACTGACCTTATAGCTTTTAAACTGAACATAAATATGCACTTCCTTATTATATCTCATCTTTCTTACAGGGAATCAGTAAGTAAACTCAAGATCCTGGAGGACCTGGTCTCTCATCAGTCACTTGGGTGCCAATTGATTATTGATGGGACTCTGAAAGAGATGTCTTCTTTACCCCAAACTGTAATATGGCACTGCTATCTCACCTTGAAGCATGTAAGATTAGCTGGTGCTAGGGGCCTTGTATGCCAAGTTTGAGCCACTCAATGGGTCTCCATCCCTTCTGAACACCTTAAAACAGGATTTCAGAAAGAACTAGTGGTTGACTCATATGACTTTAACCTGCCTTAGGTGACCACATAGATGCATGTGAGCTCAATATTTGCAAGGGCTCTGCCCTCTCACAAGCTGCAGTTGAGTAACTCACCCCAACAAATTTTCTAAGAAATTTCTGAGAGGCCTGGATATCCGGATTGGACAATTCAATGAAATTTCCCATCATACCCTCTTCTGTGGCTGGTACTTCTTGATAAAAAAGTTTAGCTCTAGCATAAAATTGCATCTCTCCATTGATGACTTGACTTGTTAAAGCATACAATTTCACTGCAAATGAAATAGTATTAATAGTTATTCATATTTACATCATAGAACAAGCTCAATCTTATCATGCATACATTTATTTTTCAAATCCTGTGAATTTGAACTATGAAGAGATTGATGTGAAGTCAAATGATTTGGGTTGAGTTCTTACTCAGTGACTGACTCACTTATTGTGTAATGTTGTGAAAATTTCTTAACTCCCCTGACCCTCAGAGATCTTATCTATAGATCACAACCATGTGTATTTTTATAATTTAAAAACTATATAGTTTAATAAACCTATAGCTTATTACTGTATTAAAAAGTTCTATCAGTGTTTGCTACAATGGAATAAATAATGTCATCAGTTTCATGGTGAGTTTTAGCTCTGAGTTCCAAATAGTTTCAATAATCTTGTCATTAATCTTTCTTATCCCATAAATGAGATAATGCTTCTAATGCACTTGGGATGACTGACCATCTCAGAAAGCGGGGTCAGTGAAATCGGTCAGTGTCCTGACTTGGAAGCACTCCAGGTCTGCCCAGCCTACACACTCATGGGCCCATGGTCATGAACCCCAGGTTCTCTGGTCCCATGACAGCTAAATCCTGACACTCTGACAGGAGGATGTCCTGGTCCCATCTCTATTTCCAGGCTCTGGATTCAGGTTCTGGGTGCTCCAGGGAGGTTGGCTATGAGGTGAATCTCATCCCAACACAAAGGACACTATTTTTTTTTTTTTAGAGAAATTTTTCTGCATTCACCAGAGACAGAAAGCAAGAAATCACTCCCCCACACAGGGAAGATGGCCTCTCTGCAACCCCTTCTCCATTCTCCTCTCAGGATTTTGGGCACACAAGCCTGGTGTAAGTTTTAAGCTACTGGGTTCAGGTCTCAAACTATGGTTGACTACATGGGAGTCCAGCGAGTAACCATTATGCCATCTGCTGGTGGGACATTCTTAATTACAATGCTGAGTAGGGTGACAGTCTAACCACAAAGCCTAATATTTATAATTTCCTTCACTAGAATGAATAGAGCTCTACATTTCAAACAAATGACTTCATAATGAATTAGAACAAAATCTGTTTTCCAGTTATGTATTTATGTCTTCATCAGGACCAATGGCAGGCGTACTCTGTGGATTAAGTCTATTCTAACAACTAGATGAAGTTCCTAAAAATGGACATGTTAAAAGAAAGCCTGTTATTATTATGGACATGTTAAAAGAAAGCCCGTTATTATTAATAGTAACAATTAACTATACTTATCAGGAACTAATTCTGTACACTAAGGCAGGTACTTAACATGTGTCTTCTCATGTTATCTTTGCCTTGTTCTATAAGGTAGATTTCATCATCATGCCCTACTCACAGGTAAGAAATCTGAAATTTAGTGCATTTAAGTAACAAGGCTGAGGTTACTTAGGCGATAAAGAGGAGAACAATAGTGACTTTAAAGTCCAAGGTTTAATCCCCTTCACTATTCTGTCTGTCTCCGTAGGACACAGAAGTAAGGAGGTGAGGATTCATCCAACACCAGGACCACAGAGAGATCACAGTCTTTGCAAGGCAAAATCTGAACTAGGAACAGAGAGTATAAAGGGATTCTACTGACCTTATAGCTTTTAAACTGAACATAAATATGCACTTCCTTATTATATCTCATCTTTCTTACAGGGAATCAGTAAGTAAACTCAAGATCCTGGAGGACCTGGTCTCTCATCAGTCACTTGGGTGCCAATTGATTATTGATGGGACTCTGAAAGAGATGTCTTCTTTACCCCAAACTGTAATATGGCACTGCTATCTCACCTTGAAGCATGTAAGATTAGCTGGTGCTAGGGGCCTTGTATGCCAAGTTTGAGCCACTCAATGGGTCTCCATCCCTTCTGAACACCTTAAAACAGGATTTCAGAAAGAACTAGTGGTTGACTCATATGACTTTAACCTGCCTTAGGTGACCACATAGATGCATGTGAGCTCAATATTTGCAAGGGCTCTGCCCTCTCACAAGCTGCAGTTGAGTAACTCACCCCAACAAATTTTCTAAGAAATTTCTGAGAGGCCTGGATATCCGGATTGGACAATTCAATGAAATTTCCCATCATACCCTCTTCTGTGGCTGGTACTTCTTGATAAAAAAGTTTAGCTCTAGCATAAAATTGCATCTCTCCATTGATGACTTGACTTGTTAAAGCATACAATTTCACTGCAAATGAAATAGTATTAATAGTTATTCATATTTACATCATAGAACAAGCTCAATCTTATCATGCATACATTTATTTTTCAAATCCTGTGAATTTGAACTATGAAGAGATTGATGTGAAGTCAAATGATTTGGGTTGAGTTCTTACTCAGTGACTGACTCACTTATTGTGTAATGTTGTGAAAATTTCTTAACTCCCCTGACCCTCAGAGATCTTATCTATAGATCACAACCATGTGTATTTTTATAATTTAAAAACTATATAGTTTAATAAACCTATAGCTTATTACTGTATTAAAAAGTTCTATCAGTGTTTGCTACAATGGAATAAATAATGTCATCAGTTTCATGGTGAGTTTTAGCTCTGAGTTCCAAATAGTTTCAATAATCTTGTCATTAATCTTTCTTATCCCAAAGTAGGAGCAGGTATTTTTTTTTAAATCTGTTTTCCAAGCAACATATATCCAAATATGTCTTTATTTCAACATTTAAAAATACACTCAATATCTATATTCTTAACAGAAAACAATAAAGAGATATACTATTTATCAAGCAGTTATTCTCTACCATCAAGTGTGCGAGGCACATTGGCATATACTTGGTCACTTCATTATTTAAAAAAATAAGAAAGATATTTTAAGAAATTTACTTTGAGGAAAATATGTTTTCCCACCTCTGGGAGATAAATGAGAATGCATTTAATGGTGTTTTGTAAACCAAAAATTCACCCATTCTGAAGGCATACATTATTATCATTAGAGAACATTTGGTGAAGAAATGATAGAAAGTAATAAAAGAGAGAAATTTCTGGTTAAATACTATGGACCAAAGACATACATTTGTCTTCTTTCCCTCCCAAAATTCAAGAACTGTTTTAATAGACTAAATTCATAACAGTAAAGAAAATAAGAAGGGATCACTGAGGGCTTCATGATTTCAACAAGTTTCTAGAAGATATAAAGCAAACAGAACAAAGCTAAAGAATTTGCAGACCAGAATAATTGCAAGAGAAAATTACCTTCCAGGCTTAGAGCCAACAGGAGACAAGAGTAAGAATTAAAACAGAAGAAAAAAAAGAAAAAAAGAGAGAGAGAGAGTTCAACAAAACTCTGTCCACAGAGCAACCAGATGAGGGTGCATGTGCATCCTCTTGAAAACAATAGGCTACACAGTTGTTATCCTGGGGGCAATATATCTCTCCCCTAAAATAAATAAATAAGCTTGCTTCCTAGAGAGAATTAGACCAATTATCATTGGGTTCCCAGAACATTACTCATTCTGACATTTAGAAGACTCCAAGCACCCTATCTGATCACATTCATCAGAGTCTGGTAAGGTCTACCTGCATAGGGAGAGCTTCGTTTTGTCTTCCTTTGGGAACAAGTACCCAACAGAGGAAACCTTATCCATTACCTAGAATCATTTACCTTGTTGTTTATTCCTAAATGTGGATAAACAATGATCTCCAAACACCTGAGAGTAAAATAGAAACCTGAAAGAAAAAGATTGAAATAAATATCAGAACTGACTCCAGAAGAAATAAAAACAATTCAGGAAATGGATGAGAATTTAAATCAAAGCAAAAGAGAGATCTCATATATCCTTGGAAAGATATGAGGACTGGTACATTCACAAATCAAAGAAAAGATGCCAAGAAAATGTTAATTCAACGAGTAACAAAGAATTCTTAGAAATGAAAGTTCCAATTACTAAAAACTTTAAAATTGAGTACATTGCCAGGACATAAAACAAAAAAAAAAAGATATAGAAGAGAGAAGCAAAAAGAATAGACCTATAGAGACTTAATTCAGAAGGCCCAATACCAAGCTAATTAGGATTATGAAAAACTAATAAAGCAGAGGGAAGAAAATTATTCAAGAAATAATACAAGAAAATATTCTGGAGCTGAACAAGTGCTAGGCAGTAAGAACTTAAAAAATAAAAGCCAAATTTACACATACTCTTCAGACATTTTAAAACAGAGAGAGAGTAACGAGAAGATCCTAAGGTCATTTAGAAAAGAAAAAGCAGTTGACCTTCAAATAGGACTGCTAGATTTAAATACAAATCTAGAACTCACACTTAGATTTGATTTCAATGAATTTTTTTTAGTATAAGTATTCCTTAAGTATTGCACATTGCATGGAACATAACTACATTAAAAATTATGTTTTAGTTATACTAAATTTAAGTTTAGCTGGCATCTTGTATTTATTTGGTAACCTTATGTTCAAAGGACAAGAATCAGACTTTTAACAGAGCTCAACAGAGACACTGAGAAACAACAGCACAATGCCTTCATCACTCTGACAGGAAGTTAATTTGAAGCTAAATTTAATACCCAGTCAAACTGTCAAATAATATTTACCTCACATAGATTCATTCTTCAGAAGTTTCTTGAAGCTACATTCCAGCACAAAGAAGTTTAAAATCAAGAGAAGATGCACGATGAAAGATGATGCATTTAACCCAGGAATCCAATGGAAAGAAATCCCCAATGACGGCTATTTATCATATCTGGAACGACATTAGTTTACATTACAAGAGAAAGCATAAGCTTCAAAAACAACCTTTAAGAAGTAGGAAGAGTTGAGTTCCAGACAAAGGACAAAGTAAGCAAAAGCAAGGAGATATTAGTAATATTCTAATAAAGACACATTTTTTAAATCTCAACTACCCAAATAAGAGAGAGTTGAAAACTCCAAGAAAAATATGCAATAGTTTGAAACGTTATGATCAGGACATGAAGTGACCTAACATATGGTATTATGCTAAATGGAAGAAATTTAAGAAAAAGAGAATCTATTTAACCTTAACTGGGAACATTTTTCTTCAGATCACTCCAAGATTATGACATTGGACTACACTTGTCTCTGAGTTGAATAGTTATAGTCCCAGATTTTTACTGTAACAATTCAAAATCCAATAAAATATTTATATTGTTAGAACCATGTCCCATCTATGCAGTTACAGCAGGATTTCACAATGTAAAGACACTGGAGCTGATGTTTGTTGCTTGAATGGTCATGAGTTCATTGAAAGGAAATACAAGATCAGTTTCCACATGTCATTTCCTGGAGACTAACAATATTGCTTCTTTTATCACTGATACCTATTAACTATCATACATAGGTTGTACTTTAAAAATATAAGTGTTTTTTTCTTTTTTCTTTTTTTTTTGGGGGGGGAGAGGTTTTTGCTATAGGGCGCATGTGCTCGCCAGACAGACAGAGAGAGACATAGAGACAGAAAGCGAGAAATCACCCCCCAGGGGGGATGGTCACGCCGCAATCCCTTCTCCTCCATTCTCCTCTCGGGATCTTGGGCACGCAAGTACACGCGCCCAGCATGAGTTTTAAGCCACCTGGTCCGGGACGCGAACTGCGGTCGACTACGTGGGAGTCTAGCAATATAGCCATTACGCTAACTGCTGGTTCCCAAAAATACAAGTGTTTTAAAGGGCTTAATAAATACCTAGAGACTTTTTTGCCATTTTATATGCAAATTAGCCACTGACTGAGAAAATACAACATTAAAAGTAGGATCCTCATGTTCAAAACTTTGGGAACCACTGATAGACACCAATCCCCCTTCCCTAGTCCTGGATGAAGTGCCGTATAAATAACAAATGGCTCAATAAATGCTTATAAATCAAACAAGGATGACAAGAATCTAGCATCACCATCCCAATTACATGACTGTTCCAAATTCACCTGGATGTCTTGGAAAATCAAGCTAGGAGAGCACCATGCTCAGGGCTGAGGGCTGGTCTTGGTGAGCCACAGCCCAGTGCTTCCCCGGGATCCCACTGAAGCAGCCACACTCAGCCATGCCCACTTAGGCCAACTGGTTGGTACAGTCTGTTAAAAGCTCTCATCTGGACATGGCTAATGCTCCATTATGCTAGCAACATTCCGACCACAAGGGAATATCGAGCTCAGCAGGCATCAGACTCACTAGGTGAGCTTTTATGGTTATGAGCTCGAGTTCTCATTTTCACCTAATTGGCAACAACATTTCATTAAAAAAGATATATGACATGTCATGGCTAACCCCCGAGTCTCCCCTCAGATGGTCCTGCAATGGAGCCTGTTGACTAAGATAAGGCAGTTGGTCACCAGCTACACCTCTTTACTGTAGGCATACTTCCAGTGCCTCGTTCTTAAAGACACTCAACGTCTGTGAAACTTGGGATAGTCTACCACAGAGGCAGGACATTCCAATGCCTCCTGAGAATACTTGTTTTCTGACTACATTATGATCTCAGCTCCCATGGACCTTCCAACCGATTACTTGCTAGAAAAATAGAGTAAAAGTTCATTTACCCTGAAAGACAATAACAATTTTGTGAGCATTCTAGGAAAGAGCGTACACTGAGAGACCATTCACCCATAATTTGGGTAGTAAGCAGCAATATGACACTCAGGACACAAAGAATCACACAGCCCAGTCTCTCTTGTGGAGATTATGACCTGGCAAGGGGAACTCAAGTCACGCCTTGCTGCCAGCTCAATGGATGACATTCCCACTTGGGAGTGGGGGAGGGGTCCATCAGATCCTATAAGGAAAAGCAATACGGAAAGATCAGTAAGACAAGAAGGAAGTTTTTCACTTTTCTTAGCAGAAAATGAGAAGGGAAGGAATTTCACATTGTATGGATCATCAGGGTAAATCTCAGAATTTTTAAATGTCTCCTCTGAGAAAGTCTTTTGCAAGTAGTGAAAGGATTTTGTTGTTTGAGTTTTCAGCTTTTGACTCTAAGATGCTAAGAAATAAGAGTTTTATCTTGAGGTGATATTCTATTTGATGACTCTTACTATATTTTCATACAACAATTTCAGAAAAGCAAATACTCAAAGTGTTTATGTAGACTTCAAAGGAGATAGTGACAGGTCCAATATCAGAGAGAGATTCAAAAGTTAATATTAGTCAAATTGCCAGCATGATGGAGACTTCTCAAAAAACTGAAAATTTGGGGGAACCAGCAGTTAGCGTAATGGCTATGTCGCTGGACTCCCACATAGTTGACCGCGGTTCGCGTCCCGGACCCAGTGGCTTAAAACTCACACCGGGCGCATGTGCATGTGTGCCCAAGATCCCGAGAGGAGAATGGAGGAGAGGGGATTGCGGCGTGACCATCCCCCCTGGGGAGTGATTTCTCGCTTTCTGTCTCTCTGTCTGTCTCTGTCTGTCTGGCGAGCGCACGCGCCCTATAGCAAAAACCTCTCCAAAAAAAAAAAAAATTGAAAATTTTGTAAAAGAGCGAAGTGCTTGTATTTGCTGAATATCTTTTCTTTTTACTTTATTTTGTAAAATAGTTGGATATAGCTATTTCAGCCTCTTTATTAGACCTGTTTATCAATTGAAGGTTCATCTAAGAGTCTCCAGAAGGTATGTAGGCTAAGTCTAAAGAGCAATTCGAAGTTATTTGAAAGAATATTGGATCAAGTCAGCTCCTTATTTTTTGGGGGGCGGGGGGAGAGGTTTTCACTATAGGGCGCGTGCACTCGCCAGACAGACAGAGACAGAGAGACAGAAAGCGAGAAATCACCCCCCGGGGGGGGATGGCCATGCCACAATCCCTTCTCCTCCATTCTCCTCTCGGGATCTTGGACACGCACGCACGTGCCCGACATGAGTTTCAAGCCACCCGGTCCGGGACGCAAACCGCCGTTGACTACATGGCAGTCCAGCGTCATAGCCATTATGCTAACTGCTGGTCCCAGCTCCTTATTTTTAAGAGAAAAAAAAAAAAAAAAAATTGGGAGATGCTCTTCTGAAGGGTAAGTGCTCCCATAAAAGGTATTTGATGGGCACTTGGCAATTTAGCCATTAAAGAAGTTACAGTAAAAATAAAAAGAAGGAAGGGAGGCAGAGAGGAAGAGAGAAAGGGAAGGAAGGAGGGAAGACAGAGAGGTAGGAAGAAAGAGGGAGACGGAAAGAGAAAAGCTTGCTGGAATCAGAGGTCCCTGGCTTTGTTCGCCAGCTCGGACCGCATTGGCTGTGTGACCTCGAGTAGTTTACGTAACTCGAGGGCCCCACTTTGCTTCCTCTGTAAGAGAAGAAGCCTACTGCACCAGGTGTCTGAGATTATTCGAGATCACTCAGTGCAGTAATGCAAGTGACACACACAGTGTGACGGTCAACTTAGAGCGGCTCAGCGGAGGTCACCTTCCTCCCTGTTCTATCAGCAGCAGGGGAGGGGAGGGCTGGGATGTCACTAATGTTTCCGGTGGACTCCAAAGGTCTGGGTGCCCCGGGCTGCTAGACAGCTCACCTCACCAAGTCTCCACCCTGCCCAGCAAGGCCGTCTAGTGGGCTCGAGGCATCCACTGTCTCTTGCCTCTAAAATACACTGCCTACCCTGAAAGGTTTCCCTTTTCAACTCAAGGCTGGTTTGGTGTTCCCTAACTTCTTCTCAGGCACCAGCACAATGAGGTAACCCTTCGTTGCCTCTCACTTTCCCTCTCACTCTGCTTGTCTCTCTGTCTTTGGGAGAAGAGAATTGCTAAATTGGCAAAAGGAGGGAAAATTGTGTTTCTCTGGTTCCACAAGGAGCCTTGCCGCTTGCTGGGTCTGCCCTACCATGTGCCGCATCTCCTGCCCACTGCTGAGGGTCCTCCTAACATGGTCTTGCTTCCTGACCTTGATCAAGCGTGAGAAAGTCAGAAGTCAGATGGAAATACTGGAGATGAACTTTTCAGGGTGAAATTTTACCTCTTACAGTTTGAGCTTCGCACAGCTACCAAGCCTCCTCCATGCCTCTGCAGAACTCCGGTCATGGCCTCTATTGCTGTATTCCCACGTGAAAAATATTGTTCGTGCAGGTCTCTCGTCTACACTACACTCTTCAGGATAATGGCTGTGTCTTGTTTTCTTTGTAATCCCAGCACTTATTCATATGGCTAACCCATAGTAGACTTTATTTAAATGTTTATTAAAAAAAACTCTAGTTTTTTTTTTTCTTTGAAAAATATATGGCTTCAACAAAGTGGCACACCGTTAGAGAGACAAACTGACATGGCATATACAAGTCACACCTTTGGTATAATTTATGAAATATCTGTCCTCCTAATTAGATATAGCCAAATAATGAAGACAAAAGTAAATGTCATTAGTCAAAAGTAAATGGGTCCAGCAGATGGCGTAGTGGTTACATTGCTCAACTCCCACATAGTCAACTGTGCTTCAAGTCCCTGACTCAGGGGCTTAAAAAATCACACCAGGCCTGTGTGTGTGCACGCACCCAAGTTCCCAAGAGGAGAAGGAATTGTGGTGTGGCCTTCACTCCTAAGGGGTGATTTCTCACTCTCCCACTCACTGTGTTTGTCTCTATGTTTTTATCTAACTGAATATGGAAGACAAATGTTATATTTACATTCTACAGAAGAATATATCAGTGCATCCAGAGGTTAACTGAAGTGCTCAAGGTCAAGTAGCTCATGAGTGACACAACTAGGATTTGAACTTATGTCTGTTTAAATCCAAAACACAAACTCATCCATCTCACATTCTGTACCTGCGAATATGTCTACTAAATAACAAGGGCAATGATCTTTTCTTCATTCCTCTAAGGAGGGCCATGGTCCTGTAGCACTTGCATTGTAAATGTAAGAACTAAAATGTGCATCACTGTGCGATCAGTCGAGCAGCAAAGCTTGCCGCCACAGGGAGATTAATTTGAAAGATTCCGACAGCCGAAGGGTGAATTTCATTCTGGAAGTCCACGTGTTTTACTAGAAAATGTCTTTACTAACTCTGGCTTTCCTTGTTCTGAACTTCCTCTTCCGAGGCCCATTCTTCCAAGAAGGGATCTGCACAAGGGGCCACCAGCAGTCAGCAGGTGCCTCCTCTGTGCCAGGCGGCAACCTGGGCACTTCCTGTTCACACTCGCTTCTGGTGCTCACGACAACTACGGAAAGTTAGCCGTCATTTTACAAATGAGTAATGAGAGTCAGAAAGGATGAGTAACAATTGTCACATAGAAGTATTAGAGTCAGATCCCAAGGCACACCTGCTTGAACACGAAGCTTTGGGTCCTTCTAAGCCGCATGGAACTGGCGTCCTTATCAAGAAGTTAGTCTGAGCCCTTCCCGATGTCCAGGACGGGTAGACCGTCACTCAGTAATACGGTTACTAAGTACCCATCAACTTCTATGTATTCAGAACCGAGCACAGAGCTAGAAGGAGCGATTCATGTGACCACCTCTGACTGGCCGTTTCCGGGCCCCTTTGAGATCCAGTATACAGACTAGAGATTTTCCTTGACCTGTTTTTCTCTCCTACTTCCCAACTGTTCACAAACAGGCACCTTTGGAAAATTTGTTCACTCCAAGCCTCCTTCTCCACATTGGCTGTCGTAACTAAGTCATGGGGGCCTACACACTGGGCTTGATCTCAGGAGAAGCCAGTGCTCTTCATAGACTGCGTTTTCTATTCCTGTCAAATCAAAAACTATTAGTCGAGTTTCCATTGAGTGTGGGTGGCAGTGTGATACTGTGGGGTTGGCTGCCTGGGTTCCAGTCCTGTTCCAGCACCCACCACAATCTTCAGCAAACTCCTCACTGCTCGGTGCACCAGCGCCTCCACTCAAAGGTGGGAAAATGACAGCACACCTAATAGAGATATTGCAGAGATGAACTGAGGAAACGAAAGAAAACCAGCAAGGCCAGCGTGAGGCTCGTTCCACTTTTCGGAAGACATGTTCTGTTCAAGGGCACAACTCCATTTTCCTCTGGAGACGTCCCAGACGCCTGTCCTTGCTGCTGCGTGAATTTCTGAAGCTAGCCCCATTTTCAGCAAGTTTGCCCAAGGCTGGAGGTGGCCACATAGTGCATTCAGGTGAGACTGGCTGCCCGATGCAGACAGAGGGAGGAAGGAAGGAAAGAGGGAATCAAAGCGTCTGGTCAGCCCCCATTCTTTCCACAATGACCGCAAACAAGAAACCCTCTGTGCAGGCTCTACAGGAGGGTTCCCTAACCTTTCTGAAAGAAGGGTTTTATTTTCATTTCTGTGAAGTCTTGAAATCAAGAGTAGAAGCCAAATCTAAAACACCTCCGCAGAGCTAAGGAGGGGGCATCCCTGCTGGCTAAGTTCAATTTCCAAACTGAAAAGCACGACACTTTCTGTGGCCTGAAAACGCTCAGATATTGAATCGCTTTCTGTCTTTGGTAGCAACTCTTCTGCAGGAAGCTACTTGGCAGCTTTCAAAGAAATCTGGCTCAGCGGAAAGAACGGAAGAAGCAAAAACTTTCCAAGGATTGACTGTTTTCCATACGTACTGCATTTAATCCTTCAAACCGTCCCGCGACAGTTCAGAGGAAAACGATGCTAGACTTCAGTTACTTGCAGTGTAGGAATTTGAACTCAGGGCTTTGGTAACCTGCAATGAATTCTTAGTAACGGTGAGTTCTGTGTGCCAGGAACCATGGTAAATGCTAAACATACAGATGTAAAGGGGAAACTGCGAGGCTCTAGTAGAGAAACTAGTACATGCAAACCTGATCCACACACATAATGTATAGCCTCCTGGAACAAAACCCAGGGGTTAAATAAGTTAATCAAATGGGAAGTGGGGGCCTCAAGCAGGTGATGTGGTGGTTAAAGTGCTGAACTCCCTCATGGGTGACAGTGGGTCAAGTCCTGAACTCGGCAGCTTGAAACACTCCAGGCACATGTATATGCATGTCCAAAAACCCCAGGAGGAGCATGGAAAAGGGATTGCAGCATGGCCATACCGTGGGGGGTGATTTCTCACTTTATTTCTCACTGTCTATCTCCAGGAAGCACGCGCACCCTAGGGGAGAAAAAAAGTAGGGGAAGATGAGACTTACATGCTGAGTCCTCTCTGAACGGCTTTTCCTAAGAGAGGAAAAAGTAGCAAAATATTTGTGTAGCAAAAGAAGTAGCCAAACACAGCTGATAGCCTACCTTCCCTCCACCTGTAATTTAAAGGTATTGCGGATCAATACAAAGTTATTTGTATTTTTGCCTCCGTTACCAGATTATTAAATTCTGAAGAACAGAGGCTGTCTCTTATTAATGAATGTTTAAATCTTGTCCAATGTTCAGTACTTTGTACAAGAGTGAGGATTCCCTAATTGTCTCTTGCATGAATATGACTGAATTGGTTAGAAAGAAGATATTACTGATGTTCCTATCTCTAAAAAGCAGTGATTTTCCCTCGTGGAAGAAACATTCACTACTGACCAAGCACACGTGTGCTCTTTCACCTTGCCCACCCCGTAGTTCTGGGGAACGGACTCTAGGTAGTCATACTGTATGTCCTTCTAGACCAAAGCGTTCGTGAGCTCAGAGACAAGCCATTAGCAGCTGTCCAACACTCCTCTGCCATCCTGCTTCCCTGATGCCTCGTGAAATGTACTCTCCTCCCACCCCAATAACGCATGTTTTTTTGTTTTTTTCTTTGTTTGTTTGTTTGGTTTTGGTTTTGGAGAGGTTTTTTTCGCTATAGGGCGCGTGCCGTTGCCAGACAGACAGAGAGAGACAGAGAGACAGAAAGCGAGAAATCACCCCACAGGGGGCATGGTCATGCCGCAATCCCTTCTCCTCCATTCTCCTCTCGGGATCTTGGGCACGCACGCACACGCGCCCAGAGTGAGTTTTAAGCCACCGGGTCCGAGACGCAAACCGCGGTCGACTACGTAGGAGTCCAGCGACATAGCCATTACGCTAACTGCTGGTTCCCCGCATGTTGAAAATAATATAGCAAGAGTGAAAAGTGGGAGACAAAGCATTAATGGCACAAAGAGGTGTGGTATTATCTGTTGAAGACATTTCATAGCTTTATCAATAGTACTAGGAAGAAATGTTCACCTGTTGAAATATCCATTTTATAAGACAAATAATAATGTTATCGAATGTATGGAAGAAAATGAAATGAAATGAAATGAAATAAATAAATAAATAAATAAATAAATAAATAAATAAATAAAAGGCAAAAAAAAAAAAAAAGAGTGCAAAGTGTTTGGCCCTGGAGATGTCCGGGTTAATTTGATGTCTGAGGCCAGGCCTAGTCCGCACCGACTCATACAGCCTTCCGTGCACATCACCGAGCACGCGTCACAGGTGGGGGTACTCTGTGACTCTCAGGAAGCCTGAACTGAGTGGTCAGGGCCAAAGGAAATAAGCAGTGACCCTGAAAAATGGCTGATGTCAAATGGAGTCCGCTTTTGCCTTGGGGTAGACTAATGTTTTAAACTGTGCTCACGGAATTGCAGGTGCTACAGACATGCCTCAGGAACCCCGGCAAGGCCAAGAAGACCAGAAAACAGCCCTGCCCCAGCCCTAAGCAGGTAAGTTACTTTTACCCGGCATCGTGCACTGATTTTCCACGGGATGGTTTTTCAAAAGGTTTACATTTATAGGAATAGTTGGGGCTACCAGGTAGTGGAGTGGTTAAGGTGCTGGACTTCCACATGGCTGACCTCAGTTGGAGTCCTGAACCCAGAGACTTGAAAATCATATGGGGCGTGTGTGTGCATGTCCAAAATCCCTAGTGGAGAATGGAGGAGAAGGGATTGTGGTGTGGCCAGCCTCCATGGGGGTCTGGGGGAACTTCTCACTTTCCCTCTCTCTGTCTCTCTCTCCAGAGAGTACATATACCCTAAGACAAAAACCTAAAAAAAAAAAAAAAAAAGTAACAGTTTGGGAAAGAGGGTTGCAGATGGTGGAACAGCAGCGAAACACTACACTGTGAGGCAGATGCACGTGAGAAGGTTCCAGGTTCACATCTGGGGAGCTCCCTGAGCCCTCCAGGCACACACAAGCCCACGACCCAGGGCCGGGAGTGGGTCACAGCATCAGGACCCTGTTGGAGGTATATTTCTCACTCACGCTCTTTTTCTCTCATTCCTGAAATAAATAAATGAAGTTGTTTGTTTGTTTGTTTGTTTGTTTTTCCTAAGGGCTACAAATCACTGATTAACCATCAGCACATTCACAAAGGAGAAAAACAGATAAAATCAAAACGACTATACTGCACTGGCTAAAGAAAGGATTGCGGGAACCAGCAGTTAGCGTAATGGCTATGTCGCTGGACTCCTACGTAGTCGACCGCAGTTCGCGTCCCAGACCCGGTGGCTTAAAACTCACACCGGGCGCATGTGCGTGCGTGCCCAAGATCCCGAGAGGAGAATGGAGGAGAAGGGATTGCGGCGTGACCATCCCCCCTGGGGAGTGATTTCTCGCTTTCTGTCTCTATGTCTCTCTCTGTCTGTCTGGTGAGTGCACGCGCCCTATAGTGAAAACCTCTCCAAAAAAAAAAGAGCCTTTGGTCGCACTCACACCATCTCCTGGGAGCAGTAAGGGACCATGTGGCCTTCAACACTGGAAGCCCAGGCCCATCCAGTGCACAGGGGGCTTTTAGAGCATCTCGAGGTGCCCTCTGGTCATACACATCAGTCCTGCCTTCTCAGGGGGAGAGGAAAAGCCGACGGGACGCCTCACTCTTTAACCCTCAACTATTACTCTTCAGTGCTGTTTGGAGTACCCTGAAGTGATTACTTTACAGTGGCTGTGAAAAGTGGTGTAGACAAACCAGGTAAGCTTTTTATTACTCTATTTCTTCCTTTTTGCTTTGCTTTTTCTTTTTTTCTTTTCTTTTCTTTTTTTTTTTTTTTTTGAGGGGTTTTTGTTTTAGGGCCGGTGCGCTCCC
>NW_006159761.1:663264-665460 GCF_000334495.1 Tupaia belangeri chinensis
TGCTCGCCAAAAAGACAGAGAGAGACAGAGAGACAGAAAGCGAGAAATCACCCCCCCAAGGGGGATGGCCACACCGCAATCCCTTCTCCTCCATTCTCCTCTCGGGATCTTGGGCATGCACACACATGCACCTAGCGTGAGTTTAAGCCACCGGGTCTGGGACACGAACCACGGTCGACTACGTGGGAGTCCAGCAACATAGCCATTACGCTAACTGCTGGTCCCTTATTATTCTATTTCTAATTCCTGAAAGCTAGAGGAAATAACGAAAATGGAGACAGGCTCACTCCAGTTCTTACCCTTCAAAGAGTAAACTAAAATCTGCTCCTCTGAAGTTCTCTATTTTTGTGACCCAAAAAGAACAGAGAGGATCACGAATATTGTGCGTGCGCACACACTCTCCAAGCGCATTTCCAAACCATCGTTTAGTCTTTCTTCTTAAAGCCTCCTCACTATCTTATTGCATTAGCACTCTTGTCTTCAAGCTACCCAGTTTGCCCAGCTCTGAATTTTCGCTTATGTTAAAAGTGCCCTTCAAAAATCAAGTGCATTTCTAAAAGCCTGACACTCAGGCGATGGACACCCAGAGAAGCAAATTCCTGTGCCTGAGGCTGCATGGAAATCCCAAAATAGTCTGGCCGGCCTGGCCCTACTCGGTCTCTGCGGTCCACAGAAGGCCCTGGAGCAGGGTGGCCACTGGCCTGGAGTGGGGTCTTTTCCTCTATCAGTGTCCTGTGCCACCTTCCCTGCAGAAGCCCCCAGCCACACACCCCTACTTGCATTTCTACTCTTCTGTCCTCACTGGCCAGCTCAGCCCACTCACCCAGGGGGATCTTCTCCAGCAGGTGGAGATAGCTCTGGAAGAAGTCGTCGCGGATGGCCCTGTGAAGGACAAAGGACATGCTGTACCGACAGAGCTCCTCGTCTGTCTTCTGCCAGCGGGACCGGAAGGCAAAATGGGCTCCCAGGTGGGCCATGGTGCAGCGGGACGGCAATTGCTCCCACAGAGCAAGGAAGCCCGCCTGGCTCTTTCTTTGAATTAGGCCTTCTCTCTCTGAACGAACTTGAGACTGTCATTTTAAACCAGTCCCTCTATATCAGGACAGGCTGTCACGGGGCATCAGCGAGGGCAGCAGACATGGGCAGGGCAGTTCTTGGCACAGCCCCCGTGTGATTGCTTGGGTGACACCACTGCAAGCCAGCAGGTGCTAAGTAAAGACGAGAGCAGGCAGAGAGAGGTCCTGCTTCACCCAGCAAAGAGCACGCCTCCCTCCTCCAGCTGCTGCTTCCAAGGGGCACCGGGCACCGCACCGGCACAGCCTGCTAACACTCTTAATATCTGCTTTAATTGGAGTCCTAAATTGGAGCAGCCTAATTTCCATTTCAAAGAGCTGCGAATATTTTGCAGGAGATCCAGTTCCCTGATTTCCATCACTCCTCCTGAGGCACACTATCCTCAAGTTACAAGGACCCTTCAAAGTCATCTCAACCTCGCACACTCCTTTCATCAGTACAGTTTCTCCCAAATCACTTCATAGAGGTGGCTATGTGTTTTCTATTTTTAAAGCTCTTCATGAGATGCAATTATTTGAAAGTTTGTTTTGATGTTAAATACCCCACTGCCAGCAAAAGCCTCGATCTAGCATGCTCGAAACACACTTATTCTTGCAAGTCTGTCTCCTCTCTGCCACATGTGGACATGGCTCTCCCAGAAAGCACATTTTTCCTGTAATAGGCCTCTCTGATTGTCCCTCCAGGTCACCTCTTCACTCTTTCTCCTTTACCGTGCACACCAGGAGGCCAACCTGCTGACTAGATCGGGGACTGCTGACTTTTGGCTGGTTCAGCCAACTGGCAGTGCCAGCAGAGACCGGGCAGGGGTCCAGTCTGCAGCAGTGCCTTCTTCATGCTTAGTTCCCGCACTTTCCTGATATTGGCCTTCCTTGCACGTGGGCTAGACTTACTGATCCACCTCTAGGGAGTGAAATTCGGGAAAAGTCGTGGGACGTCATATCGAGGCATCTCCTTGCTTTCTCGTGCCCGCTTGCCCAAGGGAAGCCTGCTGCCGGTTCCAGCTGCCATATGGAGAGACATACGTGTCGAGGAACTGAAGTCCTCAGTGGAACATTCCAGGAGAAACTGAATTCTTCATCACTTCATGGTGAGCTCAGAAGCAAATCCTTCCCAGTAGCGGTT